>NC_090273.1:71120438-71427675 GCF_040414725.1 Anabrus simplex
TGGCTGAGGAGGAGGAGGAGGTGGCCACTGGGAGGCCACTGGCTGAGGAGGAGGAGGAGGCCACTGGCTGAGGAGGAGGCCTCTCCCGAGAGCCGGAGGAGGAGGAGGCCGCCGAACCCGTCTATTATACTACTGGTGGCTAATCAGTAAGTCGTATCAAAAGTCACAAAGCAAATTGCGTTTCATTTTGGAGAGATCTACAACTTTTGTCCTGTGACTTTTCGTCGTATTTCTATCCCTAATACATTAAACACAAGTTGATTTTGTACTTTTACACGTATATGTTATCATTTGGCACACTTATAGGAAAGGTAGAATCATGACATTCGGCACGCACATTGACATGACCATTGGCAATGTTATAGCCAAATTTTATGATTCTAGCTGTCACATGAGAATCAAAAATATAAAGTAGCATTCAAAAACTGTACAAGATTTCACCCCATTCAATGACTCTAACTCAATCTAACCCATAAATAAAGGAGATACGAGAAGATGTCATAGGACCAACCATGTAGAGCACTGAAAGGGGCGTCTGATGGTGAAGTCCGTTTGTAGATACGTCGTACAGTTGCAAAGCAGTAACTATCGAAATAAAGGTCTACACTTCTAGAGTATGTCTGTACATTGACAATTTTGGCGAAATTTCCGTACAGTTATCCGTTTCAGGTGTAATAATGACCATCTGCATATATTCTGTTTTGGTGTCTGTCTGTTTGTTTGTTTGTCTGTTTGTCTAAAACTTGGAAACTACTGGATATATTTCCACCAAACTTGATATTTAGAATCCATCTGTCCTTTGGTAGGTTTTAGGGCAAGTATTGTTTCTGAATCCCTGAATTGACTGGGGGATTATACGAAACCGAAACCGTCATTTTGCAACCAAACTTAATGTAAATTTAGCTGCCGTAATGGAAATTCATTTCTAGGCCTTTTTCCTCATGTGCATCATTTCAATACGAGGATTAATAAGGGAGATATCATTAACGGACCGTTTTCCGGTACAAATCCCACCGGACTTAACTCAAGAGCGGGTGCGTGTAAAGCGTATGTTTTACAACTTGAAAACTACTGAAGATATTTGAGTCAAACTTTATATTAACATCCACCTGTCCAACGGTAGGTGTTAATCGTCAATAACATTTCATGTTCCCGGAATGGACTGGCGGTTTATAGGGAACCGAAATGGTGATTTTACTCTTCCAGAATATATACAGTACAAGACCAACCTGACTGGAAATCGACCAAACATGATGGAATTCCATCTCTAAAACTTTTTTTCATGTGCATTTTTTCGACAGGAGGATTAATGAGGGAGATATCATAAACGGTCCGTTTTTCCGGTTAAGTCCAGCGGATATAGCCCAAAAGGTGTTGTACGTGGAGCAGGTTCCTTATTTATCTATGTAAATAAAATCGTAACTACTGTGTGCCTGTACATAGACTATTTTGTCGAAATTTTCGTACAGCTACACGCTTAAGGGGTAATAATGATCATCTGCATATTTTTTGGTTTAGTATCTTGAAAGTTCTACTTTTTACACTTCTCACTGAAAACCCAGATTGCGGCATAATCTGCCAGTCGAGAAAGAAAACTGAAATTTGGCAAAATTTTACGACTTAGCCTGTAACGGGCGGAAAACTTCCAAGAGCTTTAAATTTTTCCCTTTCTATCCCGAAGAATATCGAAATATGGAGGCAATTTTAATGATGGTGCAGACCTTCGGGAAGTATCATCACATAACGGATGGCACAATCCCCGTTCAATTTGGAGTGATCTACAACCTTGGTCGTACGACTTTTTGTCGTATTTATATCCATTTTACGTTTGACTTTTCTCTATTTCTCGATCTTAAGTAAAGTAGTACTTTTCACATACATAATTCATACCTTCCATCACTTAGAGGAAAGATAGAATCATCATACTCTACACGAAAATTGGTCCACCCAGTAGCCATATGTGAGCCAAATGCTATGTATGTAGCTGTCACTTAATTATCCGAAAAGCAATGCAATGTGAGATAATCTTACACAAATTTTACCCAAGTTTCTAACTCAATCTGACCCATGAATAGATGAGATATCATATGACCAGCAATTTAGGCCGCTAAATCCGGCGTCTTATGGTACAATCTTTTCTCGATATGATGTACCGTTTAGAAGCAGTTAATCTGTAAATGAAGGTCTGCAATATTGTAAACAAGCACATACTTTCGTATGTCGAACTATATATATTCACTGATGTCGATTTTGTAGCGATCGAGAAAGGGTGTGTCTGCTATTGTAATCAGTACTCCGCACACCGACTATGACTGGCAGTAGGAATGGAGTCCTTCTCCAATTCCTGTGTAACTGGCATTAATGAGGCAGGCCTACCATTGTAATGAATAATTCACTTCTCGATTTGACTTTCAGAAGGCAAGGGAGCATGCAGCATACAGTCTTTGGCTGTAGGCAAGCGTTCCCGCAGTTATAAACAGATGTACCCATCTAAATTGTGACTGGCATTAGGCATACTGGCCTGCTATTTTGATGGAAACTCATCAACTTGGTGTGACTGGCAGGAAGCTGGCTGGCAGTTGGAAAAGGGGCCTATCATTATAATGATAACTGCACAACTCAATTTTGACTGGTTGTAGGGAAGTTTCCTGCCATTATAATAAAAACTCTTCAATTTGTAATATGTCTGGAGGTAGGAAAGGGGGCCTGCAATTGTAACGGAAACTCCCCAAATAGATTGTGACCGCGCAGTAGGCAATGGGGCCTGCAATTATAATGTAAACTTCCCAACTCGATTGTGAATCGCAGTAGGGAAGTGAGCCTGTCGTTATCATCACAAATCCGTAACAAGCACTTTACACTGGAAACAACGTATGGGGACCTCTGCATATTGTTTCTCGGATAACGCTAAGAGACATGCTATTTTAAAACAATCTTATTTACTGCATGTACAGTATTTACTTCAATATTCGTATACAATGCAGAATACCGTAGCGAAGCACGGGTACATTTGCTAGTAAATAAATAAATCTATATAAATAAAATTGTTTCTGTTTGTCTGTTTGTCTGTCTGTTTGTCTGTTCCACCATCACGTCGAAACGGCTGGATAGATCTCAACCAAACTTCATATTTAGAGTATACTGACCCCGGGGAAGGTTTCGATATGCATATCATTTTAAAATCTTTGAAAAGACGGGGGCTTTATAGGAAAAACGGTTTTCCTCCATTTTCTCTTATACTATTATAGGCAAAATATCGAATTTGTCGTATAAGGACGAGACAAAGCTCAATTTAATCCTCTTGACGCAAAGAAGAAAACTCGGTAAGCCCTACGGGCCCGAAAACCATGTTTTAAGGCCCTAAAACCAACCGTTACGGAGATATTGGCACCACACTACCCCTGCTCTAGGAATCGGATAAAGAAATGAACTGCCGTAACCATGGCAACGTCAGCTCCAGGGTTCTAGAGCAGTGAGATTATGCATGTACGTTTGGGCATAGCTGTCAACCAAAATAGGTACAAATAAGACTTAATATCTGGGAAAAAAATATACTGTTGTGTAAGGGACTCATAGGACTCCTTTGGGCGGGGATGGAAAGGGGGTGAAGAACGAGTGTAAAAATCTATATAAATAAAATTGTTTCTGTGTGTCTGTCTGTTTGTCTGTTCCACCATCACGTCGAAACGGCTGGATAGATCTCAACCAAACTTCATATTTAGGGTATACTCATCCCGGAGAAGGTTTTGATATGCATATCATTTTAAAATCCTTGAATAGACAGGGGGTTTATAGGAAAACCAGAATGGTTTTCCCACCATCACGTCGAAACGGCTGGATAGATCTCAACCAAACTTCATATTTAGAGGATACTCATCGCGGGGAAGTTTTCCATATGCATATCATTTTAAAATATTTGAATATATGGGGGGTTTATAGGAAAATCAGAATGGTTTTTCCACCATCACGTCGAAACGGCTGGATGGATCTCAACCAAACATTGTATTTAGAGTATACTAATCCCGGGGAAGGTTTAGATATGCATATCATTTTAAAATCCTTGAATAGACGGGGGGTTTATAGGAAAACCAGAGTGGTTTTCCCACCATCACGTCGAAACGGCTGGATAGATCTCAGCCAAACTTCATATTTAGAGTATACTCATCCCAGGAAAGGTTCCGATATGCATATAATTTTAAAATCTTTGAATAGACGGGGTGTTTATAGGAAAACCACAGTGGTTTTCCTCTATTTTCTCTTATACTATTGATTTTCTGTAAACTTCGTTTACCGTACGTGAAACGTCTCTTCATTATAAACAACTTTCGTTATGTTCATAATTTACCTTACTCTTCACATGACGGAGAAATTTACAATTTTCTGCTGGTATCATGCTCTGCATTTAGTGACCGACAGACCGACAACGAACCTACAGGTTACCATGGCAACGTCTCTGACTGCATGCCAGTAGGGAAGTAACGTATTGCCATTTTCCTCATCATGCTTTTAAATTCGTGGTTGTTCCTTGGGTAGATGGCAAGAGAGGCATCAATCGGCTCATCTGCGGGATATTGGCGGAATATCGTTGGAGGTTATAACCGCCCTCGAATAGATTAAGTAATAACACCATTAGTCATCTTCATATTTGTTTACCTAAGAATCACTGAACCTAAATTTCTCCTCTGTTAGCGCTTTATTATATCCATAACTCACGGCATTTATTTATTTGTCGTTATCCGGCTGTCCTCAGTTATAATCCATTTTCTATTAGTTTCAACATTCTTAACTGTATTATTTTCTTCCTTAATTACGCCGTATGTACGTGAATGCTAGAAACTACTGGATGCATTTCCACCAAGATTCGTATTTAGAATACACCTGTCCTTGATAGGTTGCAGGGCAAATATTGTTTCTAAATCCCTGAACTAACTGGGGGTTTATACGAAACCGAAACAGTGATTTTGCACTTCCAAAAAATATACACAACAAAAGTTTATGGAAGTCTACCTACCTTGGTAGAAATTAATGTCTAAATCTTTTTTTCTCATGTGCATCATTTCGATACGAGGATCAATAAGGGAGATATCATTAAAGGACCGTTTTTCTGTACAAGTCCCATCGGACTTAACTCACGAGCGGGTGCGTGTAAAGCGTATTCCTTACAACTTGAAAACTACTGAAGACATTCGAAACAAAATTTATATTTAGCATCCACCTGTCCAAAGGTAGGTTTTAAACGTAAATAACATTTCATGTTCCGGAATGGACTGGCGGTTTATAAGGAACCGAAATGGTGATTTTACTCTTCCACAATATATACAGAACAAGACCAACCTGACTGGAAATCGACCAAACCTGATGGAATTCCACCTCTAAACCTTTTTTTTCATGTGCATTTTTTCGTCAGGAGGATTAATAAGGGAGATATCATGAATGGTCACTTTTGCAGGTTAAGTCCAGCGGACATAGCCCAAAAGGTGTTTTACATGGAGCAGATTCCTTATCTATATAAATCAAATCGTAACGACTGTGTACCTCTACACTGACTATTTTGGCGAAATTTTCGTACAGCTTTCCGTTTAAGGGGTAATAATAACAATCTCCATAATTTTTGATTTCCTGAAAGTCCTAATTTTTACCCGCCTCGCCCAAAATCCACATTATGGCATAATCTGCCAGAAGAATAAGAAGATAATTGAAATTTGACAAAATTATACGTTTTAGCCTATAACGAATGAAAAATCCTATATCATTAAATTTTTCATTTTTTATCCCCGAAGAATATCGAAATATGCAGGCAATTTTAATGATGGTGCAGACCTTCGGAAATTCCTATCACGTAACGGATTGCACAATCTCCGTTCAATTTGGAATGATCTACAACCTTGGTCTTATGACTTTATGCCGTATCTGTATCCCTTTTACGTTTGATTTTTCTATATTAATCGATGTTAAGTCAATTTGGAATTTTCACATGCATTATTCATACTTTCAATTACTTATATGAAATACAGAATCATCAAACTCTTCACGAAAATTGGCCCACTCAGTAGCCATATGTGAGCCAAATGCTACGTATGTAGCTGTCACATTATTATCCGAAAAGTAATGTAATGTGAGATGATCTTACAAAACCTTTACCCTGTTCCACGTTTCTAAATCTGACCCAAGAATAGATGACATATCATTGGACCAGCCATTTAGGCCACTAAATCCGGCGTGTCTTATGGTATAATCCTTGGTCGATATGACGTACGTTTAGTAGCAGTTAATCTGTAAATGAAGGTCTTCAATATTGTAAACACGCATATACTTTCGTATGTCGATCTATATATATTCACTGATGTCGATTTAGCGATCGAGAAAGGGTCGGTCTGCTATTGTAATCAGTACTCCCCACACCGACTTTGACTGGCAGTAGGAAAGGGTTCCTTCTCCAACTCCTGTGTAACTGTCATTAGTAAGGAAGGCCTACAATTGTAATGAATAGTTCCCTTCTCGATTTGACTTGCAGAAGGTAAGTGAGCATGCAGTTTTGTTTAAAACTCCCCTACCCGATTGTGTTTGGCAGTAGGCAAGGGTGCCCGCCATTATAAAGAAATGTACTCATCTAAAATGTGACTGGCATTAGGCATAGTGGCCTGCTATTTTGATGGAAACTCACCAACTTGGTGTGACTGGCAGTACGCTGGCTGGCAGTAGGAAAAGGGGCCTGTCATTATAATGATAACTGCACAACTCAATTTCGAGTGATAGTAGGGTAATTGCCTGCTATTATAATAAAAACTGTAATCTGTCTGGAGGTAGGAAAGGGGGGCTGCCATTTTAACGAAAACTCCCCAAATCGATTCTGTCCGCATAGTAGGCAATGGGGCCTGCAATTATAATGTAAACTTCCCAACCTGATTGTGAATGCCAGTAGGCAAGTGAGCCTGCCGTTATATCACAAATCCGTAACAAACACTTTACATTGGAAACGTACGGGGACCTCCCCATGCTCTTTCTCGGATAACGCTAAGAGACATGCAATTTTAAAACTATCTTATTTACTGCATGTACACTATTTACTTCGATATTCGAATACAATGTAGAATACCGTAGCGAAGCACGGGTACATTCGCTAGTAAATAAATAAATAAATAAATATTTTCATCATTAACAATTCGATATCCTTAGCTCTTATTCTAGTTTATAATTACCCAACTCTTATTTTTACAATCATTATACTATCTACTTATCTTTTTCTTCTCAACATTAAAAGGGAAAGGAAAACTGAATATAGTGAATTCATATATTTTCGATGTCCGACTCGTTGGCTGAATGGTGAGCGTACTGGCCTTCGGTTCAGAGGGTCCCGGGTTCGATTCCCGGCCGGGTCGGGGATTTTAACCTTAATTGGTTAATTCCAGTGGCTCGGGGGCTGGGTGTTTGTGTTGTCCCCAACATCCCTGCAATTCACACACGACACATAATACTATCCTCCACGACAATAACACGCAGTTACCTACACATGGCAGATGCCCCCCACTCTCATCGGAGGGTCTGCCTTACAAGGGCTGCACTCGGCTAGAAATAGCCACACGAAATTAAAATTAAATATATTTTCGATTTATTTTTACGGTGTGCTTGATGTCGCACCAACACAGATAGGTCTTATGGCGACCATGGGATAGGAAAGGACTAGGAGTGGGAAGGAAGCGACCGTGGCCTTAATTAAGGTACAGCCCCAGCATTTTCTTGGTGCGAAAATGGGAGTCCAAGGAAAACCATCATCAGGGCTGCCGACAGTGAGGTTTGAACACACTATCTTCCGAATGAAAGCTGCTATCAACGTGACCCAAATAGCACAGCCACTCGCTCGGTATTTGTTTTAGAAATCCATCCCGATATTTAATATTATTCATGAAGTGTCCGCTAATGACACATTCTAATTAAGAAGTGCATCTTGATGCCCAATCGTTAGCACATAATGTGTTGACCTCGCTGCCTGTTCTCTTTTACTTGAGTTGGGCGTGCATGAATCAATCGATCAATTATTTATACATTTATTAGTGCCTTTCCTCCAGTGGCGAAGTTAGAGCTCGAGGCCCTCTCTTCCACTTAACCACATACTACTCAAAAGCTTAAATACAATACTAAGATATTTAAAATATTTAAAACTACAAAAATTAATAGAATTGAAAACGAATTTAAATCAATTGTTAACTAAATTAATATTAAAACTAATTAATATTAAGAACTCGTCCGCCTCTGTGGTGTAGTGGTTAGCGTGATTAGCTGCCACCCCCGGAGGTCCGGGTTCGATTCCCGGCTCTGCCACGAAATTTGAAAAGTGGTACGAGGGCTGGAACGGGGTCCACTCAGCCTCGGGAGGTCAACTGAGTAGAGGTGGGTTCGATTCCCACCTCAGCCATCCTGGAAGTGGTTTTCCGTGGTTTCCCACTTCTCCTCCAGGCGAATGCCGGGATGGTACCTAACTTAAGGCCACGGCTGCTTCCTTCCCTCTTCCTTGCCTATCCCTTCCAATCTTCCCATCCCTCCACAAGGCCCCTGTTCAGCATAGCAGGTGAGGCCGCCTGGGCGAGGTACTGGTCATACTCCCCAGTTGTATCCCCCGACCAAGAGTCTGAAGCTCCAGGACACTGCCCCTGAGGCGGTAGAGGTGGGATCCCTCGCTAAGTCCGAGGGAAAAACCGAACCTGGAGGGTAAACAGATGATGATGATGATGATGAATATTAAGAACTCTCAAAACTGACTAATCCTCAGGCACGCACATTCAATCAGCTGTCCTCAGCAGGTAATCCCGGCAGGCGACCTTAAGTCTTGATAAAGAACTAGTTTCTCTGACCTGAGCTAGCAGGGAATTCTATAATCTGGCACCGGTCACCACAAATGATCTATTAATTTTACATGTGCGGTGCACTGGAATGGAAAGAAAGGATCTCAAACGTGTATTTAAGTTGTGAAGGGATGATAATAAGGTGAATTTAGAAGAAATATACAGGGACTGATTTTCAGCTAACACTCTAAACACCATCGTTAAAATGTGTAGCTGCCGACGTTTATCAGGCTTCAGCCATGAGAGAGCCTGATAGTATGGGGTGATATGAACATCGTACCCGATATTGTAAATAAATCGCAGGCGGGAAGTCAGTGCTCGTTGAAGTTTAAGTGTTTCTTCTCTCGACGTGTCAACTAAAGGTAAGGTAAGGGTGCATTCTGCCCGAAGGCAGGTCCGAACCTCCGCAGAGGTATGCCTGAGCCGGAGTTTACGTACGGTAGGGTGGCCAGTTCCTTTCCGCTCCTCCATTCCCTTAACCCACACCAACAGCGCGTGGCAACCCATCCAAATCTTGACCACGCCCAATGTTGCTTAACTTCGGAGATCTCACGGGATCCGGTGTTTCAACACGGCTACGGCCGTTGGCTCGTGTCAACTAAAGCAACATCACAATAATCACGAATAGGGAGAGCCAGTGTATTAGTTTGGCCTTTAGCTCAAATGGAAATACATCCCTCTTCCGTTTAAGAGGGTGAAGCACTCCAAAAATCTTTTTACGTATTTCTTTCGTGTGTTCAGACCAATCATGTGTTCCATTATCATCATCATCATCTGTTTACCCTCCAGGTTCGGTTTTTCCCTCGGACTTAGCGAGGGATCCCACCTCTACCGCCTCAAGGGCAGTGTCCTCTAGCTTCAGACTCTTGGTCGGGGGATACAACTGAGGAGTATGACCAGTACCTCGCCCAGGCGGCCTCACCTGCTATGCTGAACAGGGGCCTTGTGATAGGATGGGAAGATTGGAAGGGATAGGCAAGGAAGAGGGAAGGAAGCGGCCGTGGCCTTAAGTTAGGTACCATCCCGGCATTCGCCTGGAGGCGAAGTGGGAAACCACGGAAAACCACTTCGAGGATGGCTGAGGTGGGAATCGAACCCACCTCTACTCAGTTGACCTCCCGAGGCTGAGTGGACCCCGTTCCAGCCCTCGTACCACTTTTCAAATTTCGTGGCAGAGCCGGAAATCGAACCCGGGCCTCCGAGGGTGGCAGCTAATCACGCTAACGACTACACCACAGAGGCGGACTCATGTGTTCCATTCATGATTAATTTTGAGCTTTATCACATTTGACCGACTGATAGACTTCAAGTTATTACTTCAACTTGGTCTTTCTCGGTTTACATGCCTGGCGAGTTGAGCTAGTTGTACGATCAAATTCGTGTATCCTCCCATGGTCCTGGACCCTGTAAGTGGATGTATGACTAAGACACTTCACTAATCCGAACTGTGTAAGTGGTCCATCGCAGTGTGTGCTAAGCTCTTGACATAGAACAGGAGTGTGCCAATATGTCAGTCTGTCTCATTGTGTGACGAGATGACAAGAGCTTACTTCTGAACAAGTAGCAGTACCTATTGTAACATTCATCATAGCCTCCAGCTTTAAGTTTGCGCCTACTGGTGTCTGGTGAGAAAAATTCAGCAACATACAAAGTGTCAGGCTTGACTGAATAATAAATTAACAATTAATATCTTGAGAAATCATTGTCGGTTTGGTTCTACAAGTAGAGAAACTCAAAATGCTTTTTTACATACAGAATACACCTCGATATGCGCATCATTAGCGGTGCGAAAGACGCTAAATCTGTACTGCGCTCCCTCCCCGTCGGCATGCTTGGCGTTAGGGATTGGAATAACTTACCAAGAGGGATGTTTAATAAATTTCCAATTTCTTTGAAATCATTTAGGAAAAGGCTAGGAAAACAACAAATAGGGAATCTGCCACCTGGGCGACTGCCCTAAATGCAGATCAGTACTGATTGACTGATTGACACTCTCCAATATCATTTCATTTCATCTCCCATTCATCAATCATTGCCCCAGAGGAGTGCGACATGCTTCGGCAGCCGGCACAATTATTATCCTCGCCGCTGGATGGGGGCTTGATTCATTCCATTCGTGACGCGATGGAGTGTAGATACGGTATATTTAGATAGTATCTTGCCTGCTATATTCTTGTGTATTTTTCGTGTGTATCTATTAGAGCACAGTAGGATGAAATAGTATTTATAATAATCTGTCTACGCATTTAGCTTTGTTGGTAATCTTTGAATAGTTCTTGCAAATTTCAAACTTGCAATGTTCATTTCTTTTTGTGTTTAATAGTAACATATTATTAGGATACGCCTGAACGTGGTTTAAAATTATTGTAGTGCACTGTTGAATAATATCTTGTTAGAAATTAGCGTGCTTATTCTAGTATTGCAAAATATTTGTGTAGTATAGTAGAGGTATCTGCAGAAACTCTCTTACTAGAATTCTTTGTAATTAGGATAGGTTTAACTGCAGTTTAGAATAATTGTGTAATTCGTCTGTATTCCTTTCGGTATTCAGTAATTGACAGCAGTTTTTATCCTGTTAGGGTGTTGTAGCATAAACATAGAGTACGACTAAGTAGTATTGTAGTGTAGATTGTCGTGTGACCTTTGTGTACCATCGTAGGCAATATTTCTTTCCTTTCATTGTTTGCACATAATACATTTATTTTACCATTACTTTTCATTTTTTCGTAAAGAATGTCTAAGGAGTGCAAGTGTAGGAACTGTGGATGTGGCCAGGCATTAAGGAGTATGAGGGAGGTTTTGGAGAGTTTGAGGGAAATAATTAGGATTCTCTCAGAAACCAGGAAGGAAGGTAGGCCTCCCTCAAACGATGTACAAGATACAGTAGATGTAAGAGAGGGATGGGAAGGAAAGGGGGAAATGTAGAAGACAGGTGGTCTAATGATCTAAGGGGAAGGTGATTGCAGGCTAAGGATTATATTCAGGATCAGAATTCAGGACAGGTTTCTGTGAGAAATCGGTACGAGTCACTAGAGGTAGAGCAACAGAGGGAAGATGAGATGCTGAGATGTGTGGAAGTAGGAGGAACGGAAAAGGTAGGAAAGGGAAATGTGGAGTAGAGGATAGGAAAAGGCAGGTGGAACAGGGTCATGGAGGGTAGAAAAGGGAGGAGGAAGTAGTTTCTGCAGCTGTCAGGAATGATAGGGCTGACCGGAAGGGGATCAAATGAGGTGGGTAGTGTTGAGGCTCTGGACATTGGGGATTCCATTGTAATACATATCGGGATAGTGTGTGGAGGAAAGGGAACCAGGGTAGAGTGTTATCCAGGAATTAAATTGAGGCAGATGTTGAGGAAGGTAGAAGAGAAGGAGGAGGTGAAGGAGAAGGTGGTAGTGTTTCACGTTGGTACCAACAACATAAGGCAAGCAGGTATAAGTACCAACATATTTGGTGATGTGTGGGATCTGGTAAATGCAGCACGGGTGAAGTTTAAGGAAGTGGAGATTGTTATCAGTGGAATGCTGTGTAGGAGGAATGCTGACTGGAGGGTGATTGGGGTTTTTATGAGACTATGGAGGGGGTATGTGGGAAACTGGGAGTGAGATTTCTAGATCGTAATGGGTGGGTGGGAGATAGGGATCTGCGCTGATGGCCTTCACTTAAACCGCATTGGTACATATAAGTTAGGAAATGTGTTTAGAAGGGTTATAGGGAGGTACATTCAGGGAAATGGAGTGGTCTAAGGAGCACTTATAAGGGTACAGGGATCTGGAAGTCAAGTAGGGATGATTTAAAAATGTTAGTGTTGAACGGTTGAAGTATTGTAAAGAAAGAAATATAATTAAGTAATTGAATAGATATACTGTACGTATACTCACCAGATATTGTAATAGGAGTTGAATAATGACTGTAAAATTATATAATGGGTGCAGAAATTTTCTCACGGAACTGGAGTGTGTATCGTAGAGATAGGATAGGAATGGTGGGAGGGGGAGTATTCATTCAAACCTGCACGGTTGCTAGGTAACATATTCTGGCCAACCATCTATACCTTACATCACAGCCTGCACGGCTGCCGGGTAACAATGTCTGGCCAACCATCCATACATTACATCACTGCCTGCACGATTGCTAGGTAACATTGTCTGGCCAACCATCCGTACCTTACATCACTGCCTGCACGGTTGCTAGGTAACATTGTCTGGCCAACCATCCATACCTTACATCACAGCCGGCACGGTTGCTAGGTAACACTGTCTGACCATTCATCCATACCTTACATCACTGCCTGCACGGTTGCTAGGTAACATTGTCTGGCCAACCATCCGTACCGTACATCACTGCCTGCACGGTTGCTAGGTAACACTGTCTGATCAACCATTCGTACCTTACATCACAGCCTGCACGGTTGCTAGATAACACTGTCTGACCATTCATCCATACCTTACATCACTGCATGTACGGTTGCTAGGTAACACTGTCTGACCATTTATCCATACCTTACATCACTGCCTGCACGGTTGCTAGGTAACACTGTCTGACCAACCATCCGTACCTTACATCACAGCCTGCACGGTTGCTAGGTAACACTGTCTGACCATTCATCCATACCTTACATCACTGCCTGCACGGTTGCTAGGTAACACTGCCTGACCATTCATCCATACCTTACATCACAGCCTGCACGGTTGCTAGGTAACACAGAATCTGTACGTGTTACGGCAGAATGGTTTGTGTTTTGAAAATGAGCACATCGTTTTCTATACTAACTACCTATTTTCACTAAAACTGGGTAATCATTGCAGGCTAGTGATCAGTTCAATTGTTTTTGGTAGTTTTAACGTGGTTGTGAGCGAGACACATGTTTTTTACAGTTTTTTTGCCATTTAGCCGGATAATCTATTTTCGGGTCGGGTTAATATTTTGATACAGTCATGCGACATTTCCCTCTGTGCAAAATTTTACGAAATTCCGCCTAATGATTTAGACGTGAAATTTCCGTAGGCGGAAGAGGTCACTTCAATGGAGAAATGGGAAAGAAAAATATTAAAGGAAGATGCGGTGAGGAAAGCATGGCGATAAGAGAAGTAATTACGTGTCGTCTTTATATCGTGGTAACTCCATGGTAACTGTGGGTGCTGTCAGATACATTAGTTTCCAACCTATAAAACTAAGGATAGTAATAGGAGTGTTTACATTGTCACTAAATCTGTCAGAGTTATCGGGCACATGCGGTCGCACGCTGTTCGTGTTCGTTAACTTTTAGTTTTATCTTTCACTCGTATTTTCTTTATTACTGGTGAAAGTCTCCAGAAATCCTTCTTTCGTTAGTTATTATCATACTCCTTACGATCTATGCACCGTGTTGACTTTCTCGTTCCACAAACATGGTGAGATGCCGTCAGAAAGGCCACGTCGTGTGAAGTCCTCGAACATTAAACTATCACATTTTATCGACAGGGTTGGCTGTATGGTACGGATCTTGTAGTCGAAAGCTTGCCTTTGGGAGACAGTTGGCTCGAACTCCACCATCGGCAGACCTGAATATGGTTTTCCGTGATTTCACATTTTTCCACCAGGTGAATGCTGGGGCTGTACCATAATGAAAATCACGGCCATTTCCTCCCAACTCCTAGCCGAGTTCATGCGACGTTAAACCACTATAAAAATATCATAATTTTATTTATTTATTTATTTATTTATTTCAATTTATTTATTTATTTATTTATTTATTTATTCTTCTTTTCGTTTCAGCCATCTATGGGCTGCGATTACGCAACTTCCTTTGCTTTTTCAAATTCTTTCCCCTTCCTCTTTCGCCAGTATTCTTCCATCCATTGGCTTGCTCGTGCTCGTTCTTCTGCCGAGAATAATACTCTTCTATTCTTCCTCGTTTTCTCATCAGCTAGGTGATTCACCTCCGCAACTCTCTGCCTGAAGATTTTTCTGTTTGTTATATCTTCTGCCGTGATCCCACATTTTTCTAAATCTCCGTGGACTTCTTTTACCCATGGGACTTGTGTCTTTCTGCACTCCTGGAAGGTGAGGATCCTGTTGGCGAGTCTCTCTGATCCCATCCTTTTAATATGTCCGTAGAACGTCAATCTCCTCTTTTTCATTGTGGTAGTGATGTTTTCAAATTGTTGGTATAGTTCTTGGTTTGGTCTCATGCGAAACGTAAACTTGTCTGATGACTTTCTGGCTCCAGGAATCTTTCTAAGGAACCTCTTTTCTTTCTTTTCCAAATCTGAGAGTCCCTTCGTGGCTATTGTCTCAGCTGCGTATAAATATTCACGTTCGACTATCGCTGTAGTGCTTAAACTTGGCCTGGTAGAGGAGTGACATAGATTTGTAGGTGTTTTGACATAATCCAAATGCAGTTTCCATCTTTCTTGCACGTTCTTGAATTGCTGCTTTTTCATTCATGTTGGGAGTCAAAATCTCTCCTAGGCACTTGAATTTTGTAGCTCTTTTGATGTCACCGTACTTGGTCCTCATTTTCCAGGCTGGGTCATTGGTATTTCTGTTCATGTACTCCGTCTTCTCAAAAGATATTTGCAATCCTATTTGTTTTTGCTGTTTCTTTGAGGATTTCGATCTGCTTAGTTGCAATTTGCAAATTCTCTGCAAAAAGGACTTTTATTTATTTATTTATTTATTTATTTATTTATTTATTTATTTATTTATTTATTTATTTATTTATTTATTTATTTATTTATTTATTTATTTTCTCGGGAGCTGTTATCACGGAGAATTACTTTGCATTAAGCGTCATAATACCGTGAGACTTTTATTAGCGAGCAGTCTCAAAGAAAATTTAAAAAAACAGTACACTATGTAGCAGAAGGCGGAAGGAACGTCGTATTGATAAAAATGCCATCAATCGGTGACAAAACAATGAAGAAATCATTGACCCTAAGATAAGGTTTGAAGACTCTGTTTCCCAGCCAGATGGCGTAGGTAAAGTAAAACAGGATATGAACGTAGGTTTTCGTGGCTCATAGTATTAACGTAAATAAATAAATAAATGAATACTGGATTGAAGCCACTATGTTTATTTAATGAAGCCGAGCTTTCAGCCAAATTGCATTGGCCTTCATCGGGGCAAGTTAAAGTATGCTTCCGACAGTGAGCAAAGAAATTCAAAGAAATGTGGAAGTCATGGCCGTACTATCCACAGCCTACCCCACTAATAGGACTCAAGGATCGTCGTGCTGTAATTCACCGCCCTCTGTCGACGGTTTCGTGAGCGCGTCCCGCTGTTCCATGGTGGTGTTATGCATGTATTTCTGCAGTACAGGTCTCCATGTATTTGGTAACTTGAAGCCGTATTCCCTGTTGATGTTATTTGGGCGCAGCTCTATCTCTACGGCTTCTCTTACCAGTCGACCATAGAAGTCTTTCACAGGCGCGATGACCTTCGCCTTGTCATGGTCATGGATATCATGGTCTGTACTGTAGAAATGTTCTGCTATGGCAGACTGGCTTATGGCAATCTCCGTGAAGGATGAAAGAACACATTAGTTCGGTAAAGAATGTCTAAGTCTAAGGCACTGAGAAGTTTCTTTTATGACAGTTGGGAGTCAGACTAATGTTAGTTGTCCGTTGGAGGGTAATGTACCTTGAAGCTAATAGAGAGATCATTGTCATGTGGTTGGTTTGCACACACACACACACACACACACACACACACACACACACACACACACACACACACACACACACACACACACACACACACACACACACACACACACACACACACACACACACACACACACACACACACACAAACTGTACTTGCAATGGAAACTATGCTGGGGAAAAAGCCCGCTCAAAAGTGTGAAAGTGCGTGAAGAACTAGATGAAGGAAGAGGTCGTTACCATGAATACGTGAAAGAAGTTGAAAGCAAGACATTCGCGTGCATATCTCTTTCAAAGTACACACGGAGATGCGCTGCTTTCAGAAAGCATGTTTGTACCAAGCAAAGTGTGAAAACAGTTGCATGCCCAAGTGTAGCAGCTCTTAACACATTGATTGCATTTGTTTTTGTAAGGTCAAGTGCAATATATAGTACATTGCTAGAATGTAAAATCCACATTTAGTTGGATTTCATAGTTATTTATGTTTCAGATATAAAAAAGGCAGGTTTTACTCGCTGGGTTCGACAACCCCTACACCCCCCTCCCCCCCCGACCTTTCTTTCTCTCCTAATCCGTTTAGCCTCCAGCATTTGTTCCCCCCCCCCGGACCTAGCCAAGGATTCCACCTCTACCGCCTCAAACGAATGTCCTGGAGCGTGAGACATTTGGTCCTAGATACAACTGGGAATGAGCACCAGTACCCCATCCAGGTTGCCTCACCTGCTATGTTGCACAGGGGCTTTGTGAGAGGATGGGAAGATTGGAAGCGATAGAGAAGGAAGAGGAAAGGAAGCACCCGTGGCCTTAAGGTAGGCACCATCCCGGCATTTACCCAGAGGAGAAGTGGGAAACCACGGAAAACCACTTCGAGGAAGGTTGAGGTGGTGGTGGTGGTGATTATTGTTTTAAGAGGAAGTACAACTAGGCAACCATCCTCTATATAACACTAATCAGAGAGAAAAAATTGAAGGGGTCCGACACTTCGAAAAATGAAGGTATCGGCCAAAGAAAGACAAGGGCCACGAAAGGCGTGTAAATGAAAAACTCCCTAGCCCTCGCAAACCTAATAGCGTCGGGGTCGAAAAAGAACAAGAGTTGACCAAGGGAGGTCGGATAGGATAGGTGGAAGTGAGCAGCCTGGCACAAGTAAGTGGAAGCAATGTCAGAACTCAGCTGAGGGCCCCATGGTCGCCACCCCACGCTCCAAAGTTCAGAGCCCTTGGAGCCCCTTTTAGTCGCCTCCTACGACAGGCAGGGGATACCGTGGGTGTTATTCTACCGCCCCCACCCACAGGTGGTGGAAGGTTGAGGTGGGACGAACCACCTTCAACTCAGTTGACCTCCCGAGGCTGAGAGGAAACCCTCTTAGTCTTCATACCACTTTTCAAATTTCGTGGCAGAGCCGGAAATCGAGCCCGGGCCTCCGAGGGTAGCAGCTAATCACACTAACCGCTACACCACAGACCTACCTGTGATAACAAGTATCTTAGACTTCATAGGATTAAGCGAACATCCACGTTGTATATTGTCTCAAACCAATAGAACCATGTTCAACCCTGTCCCGTTTCTCTACGGGGTCGGATACGAGGTGAGATGAATCTGTCTTGGCGGGTTTTTATGATCGGATGCCCTTCCTGACGTCAATCTCATCAGAGACGTTAATGAGATGAAATGAATGACGTGATATATGATAGTATGAAGGGAGAGGGTAAAACCCGGTGCCGGCACGTAGCCTACTCCTGTCGAATAGCACCAAGTGGTCTGCGCAAGGCTTAACGTCTCCATCCGACGGACGAATCACCATCAACAGCGTCATATGCCCTCACTCCATATGAGCACTGCGGAGAGGTTTGGAATTTAATCCAGACTTTTGGCACGCAATCTAGTGATTAGAAATTGTATACCACCACATCCCCTACCCTGCTGGCCAACATTGTGATGGCGAGAATTTTTTCAACCAACGGGACTCGAACCGGGTAACCTCGGTGTCAAACCGTTTAGACTTCAACGCCTTAACGAGCATGGCCACCAGGCGGACTGAAGGAGTTAATGAGATCCAGGTGCAGGACTTTCGAGTTGACGCCGTACAGGCGACCTGCGTGTCTATGAAGTTGGGACCCTACCTATGAAGAATTCTAATGAACCGAGCGAGTTGGCGGCGCGGTTAGGGTCACCCAGCTGTGAGCTTGCATTCAGGAGATAATGGATTCGAACCCCACCGTCGGCAGCTTTGCCGTGGTTTCCCATTTTCATGCCAGGCAAATTATGAGGCTGTACCTTAATTAAGGCTACGGTTGCTTCAATTCCATTCCTAGCTAGGAAAGCTAGGAAAGAGCTAGGATTGGTAAGGAAGTCACCGTAGCCTTAATTAAGGTACGGCCCCAGCATTTTCCCGGTGTGAAAATGGGAAACCACGGAAAACCATCTTCAGAGCTGCCGACAGTGGGCTTCGAACCCACTATCTCCCGGATACAAGCTCACAGCTGCGCGCCCCTAACCACTCGGCCAACTCGTCCGGTAAATGCATAAAGGTGAAATTGGAAGAATTATTTTGATAGTGCATATAATACATATTTACATATATTTAAGATTAGTGCCTACACTTCAAATTACGGATTTATTCTGCATGTTTTCGACTTTTATTATGCATATTTTAACCTTTTTGCAATAGGTCTTCAAGAAAATATAAAGTGGTTATTGTTCTCAATGAATATTACAACTGTGGTAAGTTTTCAATGAAGAATCAAGAGAAGAACACAGCGTACACTCCCGAATTTCAAGTACCGTTCCGTCACATCTATGAATATAGAGAGATCATTCTTCGCATTTAAGCCAGTTTTAACAGACACACGTAATAATTTTTTACAAGGAGAAAATCGTTGTAGTCTACTGCAAAGGAAATTGTGGAGAGGAAAAGTAGAGTGTGGAAAGAAGAATGGGTGTTCAAGTATGTTTCTTCGTGTTTGGGTTTTCTTACCACCTTACTAAGTGATTCATCATGTGTGTTAACTAGCACGCTGTGTCTTATCTAGGAAGGAGTGCGTATGTTTTAACAGTGAACATTTTTAGATCCATCCGTCTCACGAATTATTCACGGACTGTTTGTAGATCCTACCAGTACAACAAAGTGCTGTACTATCCGCGAAACTTTTAGTGACACTTCGGCTTCCTAGTGCTGAATCGGTAGACTTCGGTTATCTTCGAGATACGGACTGGCAACCTGTGACACCAAGTGATTTGATTATGCATCGCCGTAAGACATCTGGGTGTAATCTCAAACTTCGAATACTGTCGTTTTTTTACAATAAAGCAAAAAAAAAAAAGAAGAGGTGAAAAATGACTTTTTGAAACAAATTGCAATGGCTGAGGAAAATCCAAGTACATCACGTGAAGACCTATCTTAGAACTCTATACACAAAAACATAATAGCAGAGGTAGAAGACTGCTGTGATACAGAAAAAAAGAAAATAAAGAGTTGCTCTTCCCCCTCAGTAAGTCGACTGAACGATCTGCTGCATATACGGGAAAATCTGTTTCCACAATTAAGACAATTAAAACATTTCCTGCCTCTCCACGCACCCCTAGTAAAAAGACCTAGGCCACTCTAACTGTTTCATTATGGTTGATATTATTATCTATATATATAAAATAACTTGTCCTGACTGACTGACTGACTGACTGACTGACTGACTGACTGACTGACTGACTGACTGACTGATTCATCATCGCCGAGCCAAAACTACTGGACATAAAGAAATGAAATTTTGGGGATGCATTCATATTAACATGTAGGCGCTCGCTAAGAGAGGATTTTTGGATATCCCGTCGCTAAGGGGGTGAAAACGGGGGTGAAATTTTAAAATGAGTGTATCTATATCTCAAAACTTTGAAAGTTTACAGATTTAAAAAGTATTTAGAATCTGCTCTAAAATAAGGAAACACGTATTTTTTTTGTTTTCGGAAAATCCCAATAGGAGGGGTGGAAAAGGGTGAAAAAGGCGTTGAATGCCTCTAATGAGGATACTTATATCTCAGAAACTGAAGATATTACAGACCTGACAATTAGTATTTGGAATCTCTTTTAAAAATAAAAAAACACGTATTTTTTGTTTTTGGAAAATCCAATTAATGGGAGGTTGGAAAGGGGGGTGAATTTTTAAAATGAGCGTGTCTATATCTCAAAACTTTGAAAGTTTACAGATGCAAAAATTGGTATTTGGAATCTTCTTTAAAAATAAAGAAACAATTATTATTATTTTGTTTCCGGAAGATCCCAATAGGAGGGGTGAAAAGGGGTGAAAAATGGGTTGAATGCCCTTAATGAGGATACTTATATCTCATGAACTGAAGATATTACAGACCTTAAAATTGGTATTTGGCATCTCCTATAGAAATAATGGAACAGGTATTTTTTGTTTTGGGAAAATCCAATTAATGGGGAGATGAAAAGGGGTTGAATTTTTAAAATGAGTGTATCTATATCTCAAAACTTTTAAAGTTTACAAATGTAAAAATTGGTATTTAGAATCTCTTCTAAAAATAAAGACACACGTACTTTTTTTCAGAAAATCCCAATAGGAAGGGTGAAAAAGGGCGAAAAAAGGGTTGGGCTTTAATGAGGATACTTATATCTCAGAAACTAAAGATATTACGGACCTGAAAATTGGTATTTGGGATCTCCTTTAAAAATAAAGAAACATGTATTTTTTGTTTTAGGAAAATCCAATTAATGGGGGTGACAAGGGGGGTGAATTTTTAAAATGAGTGTATATATATCTCAAAACTTTTAAATTGTACAGATGCAAAAATTGGTATATAGAATTCCCATTAAAAATAAAGAAACACGTATTTTTTGTATTCGGAAAATACCAATAGGAGGGGTGAAAAGTGGGTTGAATGCCTTAAATGGAGATACTTATATCTCACAAAACAGAAGATATTACAAAGTTGAAAATTGTTATTTGGGATCTCCTTTGAAAATAAAGAAACACGCATGTTTTATTTTTGGAAAATCCAATTAATGGGTGTTAAACAGGAGTGACAAATTGTGTGAATTTTTAGAAAGACTAAATCTACAGTATATCTCAGAAACGTAAAATGTTACAGGCGTAAAAATTGGTATTTGGAATCTCCTGTAAAAGTAAAGAAACATAGGTGATTTGTTTTTGGAAAGTCCACTTAAGGGGAACTAAAAAGGGGGTGAAAATTTAAAATGAGCATTTCTACAGTATATCTAAAAACTTAAAAAATGTTACCGAAGTAAAAAATAGTATTTTTTATTTCTGTTAAAAATAAAGAAACATGTACTTTCGGTTTTCTGAAAAACCACTTGGGTTCAGAGGTAAAAGTGACTGAAAATGGGGTTGAATACTTTTAATTAGGATGCTGAAATCTAAAAAGCTGAAGTCATTACAGACGTGAAATTTGATATTTGGAATCCACTTTAAAAATATAGGAATACGTAATGTTTTGTTTTAGGAAATGCACCTAAGTGGGGGAGGGAAACTGAAAAATTAGTTGAATTATTTGTATGAGGATACTATTATCTCAAAAATGAAAGATTTCGCAGACGTGAAAATTGGTGTTTGCAATCTGGTTTAAAATTAAAGAAACACGTATTCTCGGAAAATCAAACGAAGGGGGGGGGGTGAAATATTTGCAAAATTAATTGAATTAATTGTTTGAGGATACTTGCATCTAATAAAAACTAAAGATGTTACTGACGTGAAAATTGGTATTTGTATCTCCTTTAAAAACAAAGGAAAAAGCGTTTTGAGGGAAAATCATCCTGGGGGGCGGGGTGAAAGGGAGTTGAATTCCTTTTATGAGGACACATGTCTCAAAAACTGAAGATGTTAGAGTCGTAATAATTGGTATTTAGAAGTTTCTTTACTATTAAGGAAACACGTATTTTTAACGGGAAATTCATTTTAAAAGAGGGAGGGAGTGTGAAAGGAAGTGAACAAAGTGATTATTTTTATGGGGGAAACGTATATCTCAGAACTGAAGGTAACAGACGTGAACATTGGTATTTCGAATCTCCTTTAAACATAAGGAAAGCCGGGCTGAGTGGTTCAGACGGTTGAGGCGCTGGCTTTCTGACCCCAACTTGCCAGGTTCGATCCTGGCTCAGTCCGGTAGTATTTGAAGGTGTTCAAATACGTCAGCCTCGTGTCGGTAAATTTAGTGGCACGTAAAATAACTCCTGCGGGATTAAATTCCGGCACCTCGGCGTCTCCGAAAACCGTAAAAGAGTAACAATAACATTAATATTAAACATAAGGAAACACGCCTTCTTTTTTGGGGGGGGGGGTAAATCAACTTAACGGCGGTGGGGTGAAAAAGGAGTTGAGACCAATTGATTTTACTGTTCATAATGTATTTATTCTGATCATAAACTGATCATTTTTTTATCTTTCCTGGGTTCGTTTTCAAGAACCATTTTTTCCTTTGGAGAACATAAAGTTAGATTACAGTAGATTCTCCTGGCCTATAAATAAAAGTTTAAACACATTTGAAATAAACGATAGAAATGATAATGACCGTGCAATTGTTCACCTCTATAATAAAGTCAATAATGCACGGAAGTATATCATTCGTGTCGCCAGAAATCTCGTGCACTTGCCTTCGCGCGTCGATGGTGCTAGTCACATGGTCAGCGATGACAATGGCTGCAGATGCAATTTACCGCCATGTAGCGGTCTTGCATTTTGTTGTGGGTTCCAGACCATCAATAATCATAATAATAATAATAATAATAATAATAATAATAATAATAATAATAATAATAATAATAATAATAATAATAATAATAATAATAATAATAACCTAAATTCAAGTAACATACCCACCCTAATAATAATAATAATAATAATAATAATAATAATAATAATAATAATAATAATAATAATAATGTTCTGGACCGTTGTCAAAATGTGCGGAAACGGGTTCTGGCCGGGTAATGACTACGATTGCAGTCCGGCCGCGATTCAGTACCGCCATGGCACCCAAGACGACACCACGCTGGATCTCTTCAAGGATTTGATCCATATTAAAAATGCTTATAGGAAAAGATGGCAAAGATTTAGGGACCAACTGACCGGGTGGAATACCTGGACCTAGCCCGGGAAGTACGAAATCGATTGCTAGAAAGAAAGATTGAAAAATGGGAGGAACATTGCCGTAATCTCTCAGAAAACGAGTTAGATCACGAATTTTGGCGGATTCTCTCAGAAAACGATTTAGATCGCGAATTTCGGCGGATCATAATAAAACTTTAAGCATTCAATTATAAATTTCATTATAATACCGTAGCGAAGCACGGGTATCTTGCTAGTGGATAATAAAGTAAAGTGTCACGGTGGAACATGATATATACAAGTGTGTGTGTGTGACGCAATTGTGGGCTTTAGATAACAAAGGTTTGGAAAACTCATATCGATCACATTATCGATTCATTTCAGATTTCAATTTCATTCAGTTGGCCTTTCTACTGGAAGAGTTGAGTTCCCTCCTTGACCATCAACCCCCGTCAAACGAAGTGCCACTAAAAGTCTCGCGGATAATAAGTAGAGTGCAATTTTTTGTTTTTCATTCAGTTTATTCGTGATAATGATTTTATATATTAGTGTGGATGAATCACGTGAGTATAGTAAAGGAATCATACGTCTGCATTTATAAAAGTGTTTACTATCGTGAAAGTAAGGGCATATTTAATCACTTTTTGTAGCATAGTTTCATGCTTATGTTGGTGATTTATATAGCATAGAAATGGGATGTTCACTGATGATAAGTTTGGAAGGCACATCACTTCTGTCCATATTGTACTCGTCCACTACTTGATATAGACTCCCGTTACCTCACTTCACGATCTGTCGCCGAGCCAAGTGAAGCAGGTCAACCGTGGACATCACGTCATTTGCATGTGGTGCTACGAACCTGTCGGAAACTGGAGCAGGTTTTAGACCTTTAAAGGGACACTGAAATATGTCGTAAATTTAACTCTTAAGCGCGACAGCCTCTCTCAAATCAGCTGTTTCTTTGAAGGGAGGAGATCAATGTAAGAAACTTTACAGTATTCGTACACGATTATTTCCATTTTTTTTACTGTTGAAAGCATTTCTCTACAGAAAAAGTCAAAATGTAAAAATTCAGCAATTTCCTCAATTGTGCCGAAAGTTGAAGGGTCAAAGGGCCTGGAAAGGTATCAATTTGTGATTCTTGGATAGCTCTATCAAACTTTTTTTTTTTAAATTTGAAAATCTCTTCCGGCCTAAATGCAGTTCGTTTTGTTTTTATTCAAATCCTAGCCAAATTAAATTATTGACATGATTCTTTCTTAAATGTGTTCCTTGGTTCAATACCCTGAGGCGCTTTTCTGATTTTTGAAAAATATCCACACCGAATGTAATTGTGAAACTCTTCATTGACTCACATTAGCGCTCGCAGTGGTAGAAAAAGGCAAACTGCTAATCTAATCGACCGGATAACGATGGTTAAGAAAGGGATTGTGGTGTTTAGGAGTAAATAAAGAATATATTCTCAAACTTGATTATATTTTATTTACTCTCAACAATACAACAATACAACATTCCAACTGGCCTGTTAACAAACGAACAACGACTTTACACGAATGATGACGAACATGGTTTCGTGTAACCCCGACTTACGCGCGAAATGACGCCTATTATTAGTGAAGGCGACCGCGGACAAAAACACAAGCAAGCTGAATTTTCTCGATAACCGTTAGAGTTACGAAGAAAATGCGTATGACATTTCTAGCAGACCATTTAAATTCAAGGCCACGTGGTGTACTTAATTTCTTGACAGAGCCAATCATTTACCCTGTATTTTAGTTGACGTAGGGCGAAAATGGCAAAAATTCCCCTTGTTAAATTGCCCCCCAGCTAGAAACGGTGAAATACATAACAGTAGCGGCTGTTGGTATCTGAAGCTGAAAAACATTTCTATATATGAGAAGCTTACAGAAAGAACAAGAAACTCTATTATCGTTAAGTAATGAACTGCATTCCTATTAAATTTGAAACACATCAGGCAATTAAAACACAGGAAATAAGAGGCTAATTGTACAGCATAACTACAGCTATTCTCAGCTTACTTGAACAGAAAATTTGGTTTCCTGTTTTAATTGATGCGGAAGGTTGGCAATATTGTGGGTGGACCAGAATTGCATACCCTCATAGTGGGGAAAGAAATTACACTTGTGAGAGGAGAGAAAGCAGGTATCGCGTCATTACCGCAGAGTGGTGCAATCTAACGGGGGCATTTTGAATTGTTTCTCGCTAGGGGGTTTGTTGGCCTCGTGCAACACCCAAGGATCGATACTGGCGAGCGTGCTACCTGATGCTACGTACAGGCTTAGGCTTACCGCTTGGGAGTTGCCGTAGGAAAGCAAACCTCCTGAGTTTCATTCGAAGCCGGCAGCGTTTATTGGTCCATTACGAAGGATTAGTACATCGAGCGATCAAAAATGGTTGATTTTATAATATATGCTAGGTTTATTAACCTAAAAGAAATAGAAGAAAAAATTATAAATGAAGTGTAAAATTATTGGGAGTTGTGCAACACTGCAACAATACCACGTACCACCCCTGATGTATAATCAAAATCAAAGGTATCCCTTGTGTAACTCGGCATTCCAAAGTATATCCTTACGACATTTTTGCTCAATCTGCCCAGGAGTTTTTGAGCCAATCCCAAACAAATAAGCAAACAAATACCATCTCATTTTTATTAATAGCATAGATAGTGGTCGTGGTGGTATGATGATTATTGTCTTAAGAGGAAGTACAACCAGGCAACCATCCTCTGTATAACACTAATAAGAGAGAACAAAATGGAAGGGATCCGACCCTTCGAAAAATGAGGGCACCGGCCAAAGGAAGACAAGGGCCACGAAGGGCATGAAAATGGAAGACCCTTAGGGCTCGCAACCTAATACCATCGGGTTCGGAAGAGAACAAGAGTTGACCAAGGGAGGCCGGATAGTATTCAGGGATGGCAAACCTTTACCGACTATCCTGTCTTATTTATTACATCTTACTGTCTAGTGTGTCATCGGTTATTTTTCTTTAAAATCATCATGGAACCCCTCAGTTGATTTCATTTAGGTATTTGATTGCATTACATATAAATCCGTTTGACTGATTGTTTCATTAATTTATTGTTCGACTCGTTGGCTGAATAGTCAGCGTACTGGCCTTCGGTTCAGAGGGTCCCGGGTTCAATTCCCGGCCGGGTCAGGGAATTTAACCTTCATTGGTTAATTCCAATGGCCCGGGGGCTGGCCCTGCAACTCACACACCACACATAACACTATCCTCCACCACAGTAACACGCAGTTACCTACACATGGCAGATGCCGCCCACCCTCACCCGAGGGTCTGCCTTACAAGGGTTGCACTCGGCTAGAAATAGCCACACGAAATTATTATTATGAATTTATTTAGCAAACATCACTCAAAACGGCATTTAAAAACCGGTAAATTTTAAGAACAAGATATGTTTCTGCTTAAACTTTGTAAAAAAGAATATGGCTATAGAATTAATTGTGGCATAATTCTTTATTAAAACGTAATGTTAAAATGTGCTGTGTTGCTAGAGGTCTGCCTCTGTGGTGTAGTGGTTAGTGTGATTAGCTGCCATCCCCGGAGGCCCGGGTTCGATTCCTGGCTCTGCCACGAAATTTGAAAAGTGGTGCGAGGGCTGGAAAGGGGCACACTCAGTCTCGGGAGGTCAACTGAGTAGAGGTGGGTTCGATTCCCGCTTCAGCCATCCTGGAAGTGGTTTTCCGTAGTTTCCCACTTCTCCTCCAGGCAAATGCCGGGATGGTACCTAACTTAAGGCCACGGCCGCTTCCTTCCCTCTTCCTTTTCTATCCCTTCCAATCTTCCCATTTCCCCAAAAGGAACCTATTCAGCATAGCAGGTGAGGCCGCCTGGGCGACATACTGGTCATCCCCCCAGTTGTATCCCTCCACCCAGTGTTTGAAGCTCCAGCACACTGCCCTTGAGGCGGTAGAGGTGGGATCCCTGTTGAATCCCGGGGAAAAACCGGTTCTGGAGGGTAAACAGATAAAGAAGAAGAATTGTTGCTAGAGCCTCGACCTATTTATTACATGTTAAAAACATTAAGATATGTTGTGTGGTGCGCCACGAAAGTCGTATTCGCGTGTCATAGGTTCGCCATCCCTTGAACAGATGAAAGTGAGGAGCCTGGCACAAGTAAGTGGAAGCAATGCCAGGACTCAGTTAAGGGCCGCGTGGTCGCCAACCAACGCTGCCAATTCAGAGTCCTGGGGCCCCTTTAAGTCGCCTCTTACGACAGGCATAGGCTACCGTGGGTGTTATTCTACCGCCCCCACCCACAGAGGGCAATAGCATAAATAGATAGATAGATAGATAGATAGATAGATAGATAGATAGATAGATAGATAGATAGATAGATAGATAGATAGATAGATAGATAGATAGATAGATAGATACAAACCATTCTAATTTTAAATGTGAGTCTTTCTTGACCATAGGGTTTACGAACATCCCGCACATCTCTTATAACGGCAACACTGGTTTTAGGTTTGCACCTGTGCAGTTGTAATGTTGTGGAGGTAGGTAGAACCAGGTACAATTAGTTCCGTAAACTCACACTGTTTTGTCCTGTGTTTGACCCGTTATCTGGTGTCACGACCAGAATCGAACCCCGACATAATGGCTCGCCAAATAAAGCAGGTCAAGCATGACCTGAACGTCCACTGAATGTATGCATGGGCTTTAACGGTGTAATATGGCATGAGAACCTTGTGTTCTCCATCAGGAGAGCCAGATTCTTGCACGAGCGATGCCAGAATAAGGCTACTTCGCTTTCCGACAGAAACTATTTTAAACAGGGTTCGTCAGTACCGTGGGATTCTAAGTATCTTTCTTTTAATCAGGATTTGTTATTAATATTTCTTCATATAAGGTTAAGTCATTGATTTTCCCTCCTCTCTGGTCTAGAAGTTACTTAATGTTTTATTTATTTATTTATTTATTTATTTATTTATTTATTTATTTATTTATTTATTTATTGTATTCCTGACAAGTACAGACCCAATAGTGAGGAACACAAGTGGTAAATATATTAATACTATACTAGAGTACTATAATAGTCTACTATATCATCCTATACTATATATAAAAAGCAGAATGTCGTCTGTGTTTCTTATTAAAAATCCATAACGCCCAAATTGTGTATACTTACGTTTTAGAACCATGCGGGGAACCCCATCTACAAGAAATTTTAACATATCTCTCCATTCCCTAGATTTTGGCCCCTATAGCACGTTAGCATAGGCTAATATAGGCTAAATGTCGAATTTGTCGTACAAGAACGAGACAAAACTATTTTAAGCCGTACGACGCGAAGAACAGAACTCGGTGAGGCCCTACGAGCTCCGAAAACCATATTTAGTGGCCTAAAACCAACCGTTATGGACATACTGGCATCACACTAACCCGCACTAGGAATCCGATGAAGAAATAACCAGCCGAAACCATGGCAACGTCAGCTCAAGTATTCTACAGTAAAACACAGGCGTGGCGTCTCCGAAGACCTAAAAAAGTAGTTAGCGGGACGTAAAGCAAATAGCATTATTATTATTATTATTATTAAAACACAGGCGTAGTGGTCGAAATAGGCACTTGCGTAAATGCAGGCTAGGCCGGGGAGAAATTCTGCTACAATTATGACCGTCTGGAATAAAGCCCCTAGCGGTGGAGGTGGGGAGGGAAGGCATGTAAAAATAATCGAAAATAGTGTCGAATCCATAAGTTTCGGGGTCGCAGAGATGAACAGTGCCACTCCGTATGTCGTTTAAGTCCAAGTTCAGCCCCCATAGGCATGGGGAATGAGAAAGAGTGAAAAAGGTCCAAAATAGCCGAGATTATGGATGCATGTGTATGTACCCCTCTGGACGGGGGGGGGGGGGGGTGAATTATACAACTAATAGAAAACTACCAATATTAAAGTAGAATCCATAATTTTCGGGGTCGCTGAGACGAATAGTGACACTCCAGATGTCATTTATGTCCAATTTCAGGCGCATCGGCAGGATTCCCCTAACACCGTGACACACTAGATGCCAGTCGGAATGGAGGTTGAGAAGGTATGAAAATGAAAGTCCAAAATGGCCTAGATTATGTATGTATTATATTCCAGCATAGTTTACAAGTAAACTTGGTTAACAGATAACTTACTATACTATTTGGAAAAACTTAATTAAAACTAAAATATTTCACATATAATTTTCAAATTCAAGTAAACTTATTAAAATACTAACGTTAAGACATTCTACAAATATAATTTCCAAACATCAACTAAAGTTACCGGTACATTAAAAAGCTAGGACACTATATCAAACACAAACATGAAGTGGGATTTACAGAATAAGGTACTGTGTATTAAAGTCTATACAAACAATTCAGTTAACTATTGGACATACGTTTCGTGTTCGTGGATACTTCGAATAATAAGTTTAAGGAAAGAAGAAGGTCATCGAAATGCATCCAGTACACCGTTTTTATCTAAATATTGTCCGACTCGTTGGCTGAACGGTCAGCGTACTGGCCTTCGGTTCAGAGGGTCCCGGGTTCGATTCCCGGCCGGGTCGGGGATTTTAACCTTAATTGGTTAATTCCATTGGCACGGGGGCTGGGTGTATGTGTTGTCTTCGTCATCATTTCATCCTCATCACGACGCGCAGGTCGCCTACGTGTGTCAAATAGAAAGACCTTCACCTGGCGAGCCGAACCCGTCCTGGGATATCCCGGCACTAAAAGCCATTCGACATCTCTCTCATATAAATATTAAACGATTATTTTTTTCTTAGAAATTCTAGTATTGTTTTAACACAATTGTCTTTCAAATCTAAAGAAAATACGTTGACTAGGGACTTTCATCGTGGTTATCGTCACATTCAATATTAGTTGTATTAAAAAATTCTAGTTAACAAAATTATTTCTCTAAAAATCTTCCTTTTCTTTTTCTTCCCTGTCCTTTTGTTTCAATTATTTGGGGCGATTTAAACCCAGTTTTATAGCCGGACGCCCTTCCTGACAGCAATTTTATGTGGAGGGTAGTATACGCTATTGTATATTATTGTCGTGGTTGGTAGTGTATTGTTTATAAACGAAGCTGCATATTAATACGAACACAAACACCCAGTCTCCGAACCAGACGAATTAATCAAACGTAGCTAAAATCCTCGACCCGGCGTGGAATCGAACCCGGAGCCCTTTGAACCGAAGGCCATGAAGCTGACCATTCATCCAAAGAAGCGAAATTATAGTAATACTTAAAACAATACTTTTAAATGCATAACTCTGTTTTCAAGTGCCTTATATTACTTTTAATTACAGATATGTGACTTATTACGTTTAATATTTCTAGATCATAAACTGATATTTTAAGAATAATGTAGGGAATATATTGAGAGAGGAAAAAACGCTAATATCTCATTGTCTAGGTCTTCAAAGGAATAATTACCACCTCCACCACTACCACCGCTTGTCATATTAGAGACGCGTTTTCAATTGCCATGGAGTCAATACATTATTCCTAATATCCAGAAAAGTCCACGCTCAGGAAAGACAGTTTGTAGGATCCTTTTCCCCATGGTTAACACTCGCGATAATCACTAAATTTACTGGCACTTTAAATAATATATTTACTGAGTAATATTCCTACATCGTAAAGCCTCTTAAGATCGGTAAAAGTCGTAGGGATTTTAGAAATACTTTGGATTAATTATTTGTTGAGTCTATTTTGGCCAACTACGGACGACCTAATAATACTTTACAATTTCACTTTCCTTTGTCGCCAGTATGCCTTTATTCTCTTGCTTGTAGCTCTTTTCTTTCAATCCGTCCAATCTTGTTTATTTTGGTCGCTGTTTCTGGTTCCTGGAACACCTCAAAAGTCCATATCTCATTTCTGAATGTGGTTCTGGCGTGAATGTCTTTTTCCAGGATGTTCATTTATTCCATATGAGTTGCCTGTTGTATGAATTTGGTCGACCTGATCGTCTGATACGCATATTAAGGGGAATTTATTTCAACACCTATTAGGAGACGTTTAGTAAGGAATACCGAGCGAGTTGGCCGTGCGGTAAGGGGCGCGCAGCTGTGAGCTTGCATCCGGGAGATATATATACTGTATTATATATCAGTATATATATTATTATTATTATAACGAACCCATGCTTCAAGTGAAAATTAAACTCATCGTCTAATAGGACATCATACCTCAATATTTACTCACTTGTAAAGTTTTATGACTTTTCACATTGTTTTAATTTGCCTTAGATAATAAATAAGATTTTACCTCCCAAACCTGTTGTTTTCATTCTTATCGCTACGAACCTCTTTTGTTTTGGAACAGCGCTGAGGGGTTAACCAGGTATATTAAGGTCGGGAAAGGGTGCAATATGAACTTCTGGTGTTGTTTTCTGTTGATACTTCCCTAATAGACGAGCGAGTTGGCCGTGCGGTTAGAGTCGCGAAGCTGTGACCTTGCATTCGGGAGATAGTGGGTTCAAACACCACTGTCGGCAGCCCTCAATATGGTATTCCGTGGTTTCCCAATTTCACACCAAGCAAATGCTGTGGATGTACCATTATTAAGCCTAAGGTCGCTTCCTTTCCACTCCTAGGCCTTTCCTATCCTGTTGTTGTTGCTATTTTTGTTGCTATTTTGCTTTACGTCGCACCGACACAGATAGGTCTTATGGCGATGATGGGATAGGAGAAGCCTAGGAATGGGAAGGAAGCGGCCGTGGCCTTATTTAAGGTACAGCCCCAGCATTTGCCTGTTGTTAAAAATGGGAAACCACGGAAAACCATCTTCAGGGCTGCCGACAGTGGGATTCGAACCCAGTAACTCCCGAATGCAAGCTCACAGCTGCGCGCTCCTAACGGCACGGCCAACTCACCCGGTCTTTCCTATCCTATAGTCGTTATAAGACACATCCGTGTCGGTGCGACGTAAAGTAAATTGTAAGTGGGCACTTAGAGGAGTATGTTTGCCCTCAGTTGTGTCCAAGTTTCTGTCGTTCAGGGGTGTGCTTGTTTTCCGGGTCCATGGCTAAACATTTATCTTGCTGGCCTTTAATCCAAGAGGTCCCGGACTCGATTCCCGGCCGGTAGGGGCCCATTCTCACAGACACGCAGGTCACACATACAGCTTCAGCTCGATAGACCTGGACCAAGCCTCACCGGAGGCCACACGTCATCATCATCATTATTATTATTATTATTATTATTATTATTATTATTATTATTATTATTATTATTATTATTATTATTATTATTATTGTTGTTGTTGTACCGGGCGGTACACCTCCACGCCGCTAGTTCAAATATCGCGCCAATTTAAACTCCTCTACAGGAGAAGTTTGAAACTTTGAAAACTGAACTAATTCTACTATTTCTTAAAAGATGTCAACTGCGGTAAATGGTGTAATTTTGAAATTTTCTGAACTGTGTCTATTCCGACGTGTTTTTGTTTACTACCTAGCAAGAAGTGTGGACGTCCTCTTCTAGGTGTCACTGCCTAAGAACTATAATTATGCACCCGAGTGCGAAGTGAAGGAACTGTTTTTTTGAAGAAATTTGGTATTCATAAGGTTGTTCTTTGTTAAATTTCTCTCATTCATTTTTTGGGTTGGCAGTATAACCCTTCTCTTTCCGCCAGTTTTGAATTTAACCAATCAGTAATTTCTGTAATTAATTTTCCTCCAATCATAGCTTTCTTCCTCAGGTTTCCATGTGTAATTTCTAGTCTACCAATAAAGTTGAAGGGGTGTGTCTTTTCATTCTTGAAAGGTCTCGAATTTTCCACGAGGGTATAAAAACTGCTGATTTTCTTGTCTCCGGGCCACTTCATCGACAACTTGCTTAGTGTGTGATTATGTAGCAGGGGGCGGGAAGCGCCTCTTTCTTCAAGCGGCAGTTCATCTACTAGGTAATGGCCTGTTAACATCTTTATTTCTTGCTAGCTCAGCAGTTTAACTCTCGGGGAGGGTTCGAAGCTTTTAGTATGTAACCTACCCTTTTAAAATGTAAATTCTTTTCTGTCTATCTACAAGTTACATATCTGTAAAGCGGGGATAGAGAGTACTTCACCCTCTCGAACTCCCCTTCATTTTGAATTTGAGGTGACTATGTTTTCGTAACCGTTTTCCTCTTCCTTCTTAAAGTCATTTGCCAACTAGTCACCTCCATAGATTGGGATTAGCCTCTGTATCATCGGCCTAGCGCCACATAGGTTTTAGACAAAAACTTTGTGTAGGACTGCAAGTTATCGCTTCCATTTCAATCTTGTATTATGGGCCAGTAATTTAACCTGATGTTTTGTTTTCCTCATGTAAAGGCCCTGTAGGTTGGGTATCAATTACCCCTGTTTCTTAGTGTGCCTTGAGGGCAGTCTGAAATGAAGGTTGTAGCCTTTGATAGGCTGGTAATATTGAGAGCGGTTCTGCTCTTTTCTTTAACATTGTAATTAGGAGCAAGTGCTCCTTGTACTTAGGGGTTTTCTGCCCTTCAGCTATGGTGGTTGTGAGCTGAGAGCTCAGGAATTAAACTTGGGGCTCGAAGCCCAAATCTTGTAACGACTGTAATCTGTAAATTTTTAAATTGTTGATCTGTTACTTGGTACCTGTTACTCTTTTGTTATGTGTTGTCATTTGTTGATTTTGGAAAAGAAAATATAACCTTTGTTAAAGTTTCAAATTAACTTTAATTTTGTAGTTGAGACCTATTCCAGCCCGCACCTTCTTTCACCTCTGCAAATCCACAAAACTCCGTAACAATTATTATTATTATTATTATTATTATTATTATTATTATTATTATTATTGTTACCGTGTTTTTGTGGTAGTTATGCGTGAAAGAAGGTGCGGGCGTGAACGGGTCTCAAACTACGGAATCAAAGTTAATGTAAAATTTAACGAGGTTATATTTTCTTTTCAAAAACAAAGAAATAACAAGCATGGCAGGTACAAAGTAGCAAATCAAAAGGGTAGTTACAATATTTACAGGATTTGGGCTTCGCGCCCTGACTTTACACTGCTTGGGCAATCAGCTCAGTTTTACCCCAAACACAAGTTTCAACAGAGGGGCAGAAAACCCCATTCATGCCTAGGAGCCCTAGCTCCAAATTACACTGAAAAGCCTCCACGAGGCATACAACACTCAATTTTCAAAAGAGCCACTCGCTCTCAAATTAAGCCTCTCCCAGGCCACACCAAACTCCACCTTCAAGTTGTCCTCACTGGACATAGACACAGGGGTAAAATACCCAACCTACTGAGGTCTATTAAATGAAAAGGGGCAATTACATGACCTCTAAAATAATTTGAGAGGAGGCGAACTTGCACTCCTAATACACTTGTTTTTTTAAAACCTGATCTGGCTCTAGGCCACTAATGCAAGGGCTAATCCCATACTACAGAGGTGACTTTAGAAAAGAGCAATTGGTTTTACATTAACGAAGAATAGATTGAGAAAATAAGTTCACCTCAAAACAATGTGAGTGGGAGCTCGAGAGGGTTAGCACTCTCTATCCCAATATGCAGCTTAAAAGAGAATAGATGAAAAGATTGGTTACATTTTAGGAAAAGGGTACATGGTGGAAACGCTTCGAACCCGCTCCGAGAGTTAAACTGCCAACCTAGCAAGAAAAGAAGTTATTAAGAGGCCATTACCTGGTGTTGAACAGCTGGAGAAGAAAGAGGCGCTTCCGCCCCCTGCTATGTACTTTACACACTGAAAGATGGAACAGAAGTGGCCCGGAGACCCAAAAATCAGCAGTTTATATCCTCTCGCAGAAGTTTCGAGGCGTTAGGGGAATGAAAACACCCTCCCGCAAATTCTTTATTGGCTAGGGTACAGAAACATATCCAAGTTGGGGGAAGATACATCGGATTGGTCGGAAATAACTCAAAGAAATTCGGGATTGGATAAATCTAAAACAAGGGGAAAAAGAGGGGTATACAGCCAACTTAAACAATAACAGAAAGAAATTTAGCAAAGACAAACATTTGAAATAAAAATTTCTCCAACAAAATAGTTCTTTGACTCCGCACTAGGTTGCACTATTGTTGATCTTCAGTAGTGTCCTCTAGAAGAGAAAGTTCACACTTCTTACTTCAAGCGAAACAAAAACACATCAAAAATGACACAGTTCAAAAACTCAAAGTTTTCCATGTGGTGACATCTTCAGAGAAAGTAGAGAATTAGTAGCGTAGATAAAGTTCAGACTTCCTCCAACAGAGGAGTTTCAACAGGCGCACATTTTAAATTAGCGGAGTGGAGGTGTACCGCCCGGTACAGACCTCCCCCCCCCCCCAAAAGTACCTCCAGTGGTGACACATGAAATCTGTTTGAAACAAGGTCCAAGTTATGCTGTGGATATGAAGATTGATTGCAGAAGCATTTATAAGATTTCTTAATTTGGTTTGATTCAGTTTCAAAATTTTGTTGTTGCAGGTGAAGTAAAGTCTTTATATTTGTAAAAGTTGAATTTCTGAAGATAAACTTTTAATACTTAAAAGTGATGAAAAATTTTGCAATGTCCATCAAATATTGCTGTTGAATTCCCAAGTGTAGTCATTGCTTATAGTAACTGTACATGTAGTTGATGTTGATGAAGTTGGATGGCCAGACCGGCCGTTGCAGCTTGCGTCCAAAGGAGGCCGCTCGGACCCCTCAAGTACCCTGAGATACCGCTCGCCCGCACTATGAGGGGAGCAGAGGTGTTGAAACACGCCGCGCCCGCGGTGAACATATACAGGCTGCGGGCAAGTAGCAGGTCGTGCGCCGCGCCTCGGCCTTGGCCGGGAGGAGAGCTCCGGCTCGCCGTGCACCTGACGTCCTCGCTGGAGAAGAGGGGGCCCGTCCTCTGCCCCAGTTGCTGCACGGCGCCGCGCGGCTGCGGGGGCACTGAAACATTAAAGCTAGGCGGCAGAATTGTGTTGGACCATCATGTTTCTTTTGAGGGCACAGGCATGTAGAGAGATTGAGGGGCCAGCGGCGTGCAGATATCCATGGCATTTCAACTAAGCCAGCCACTGTGTGTAGTGGAGCAGGAGACGGGAGCGTGGTAATGGCCGAGGCAAGGACAGGATGGCAGTTTAACAAATCGGGGGAGGTTTCACACAAATGCTTACATATAAAACAAAATCTTATAGAAGGGGCAGAAAGCCTTAAAAGTGAAACTCAAAAAAATATAACCTTCATATTCCTTTCAAAATAATATGAAGCAAGTTAACACGGAAATTACACCGGTTTCACCTGTGACAGGTGAACCCTAAATATCCTCTCGGTGGCTGGATTGGTTACTAACAACGTAACTGGCGTAAGAAAATCGAGAATGATACAAGGCCCATGAAATCTGGGGGCAAGCTTGCCCGCGGGAACAAAGTTCTTGACCATCACCTGGTCACCTACCTTCAAAGTGGTGGGTCTCCGTCCACGATCATACCTTTCCCTAACCTTTTCATGAGATACCGTAAGATTGGCTTTAGCCTTCTTCCAAAGATCTTTAATGTTATCCGGATCTATTGTCTCGGGTAGAATGTCACTCAGAGACCAGAGGTTAGAGAGCGGCGTGTTGGGAACAAACTTAAACATCAAGGAAGCTGGAGTGAACTTATGAGATTCATGAACCGCCGAATTCAAAGCAAAAGCTAACCAATGCAGGGACGTGTCCCACCTAGAATGATCTTCATGATGATAGGCAATAAGTGCGGACCTGAGATTACGATTAACCCGTTCAGCCAGAGATGGTTGAGGGTAATAAGCAGAAGTAGTTACATGAGAGATGGATAAGTCAAAACAGAATTTACGAAAAAGATTTGATGTGAACGCCTTAGCATTATCAGACACAATATATTGGCACGGACCAAAAGAAGCAAAAATAGAATTTAGGCAAGTAATGGTGGACTGAGCGGTAGCCAGCTTAGTCGGAAATAACCAAGAAAATCTGGTAAAACCATCTACGCATACAAAGATGAACTTGTTAGCATTACCCTTTGACTGGGGGAAGGGTCCTACATAATCAATATACAGGCGTTCCATGGGGCGCGACGCTTGCTGAGAAGACAAGAGGCCTACCTTGGTGGACATGGTCGGTTTACTAAGCAAACAGGATTTACAAGCCTTTACTAGTTCACGGATTTCACCGTCCATACCTTTCCAGATGAACATTTCACAAATCTTTTCACGAGTTTTAAAGATACCAAGATGCCCTCCTAATGGGGTCTCATGATAATACTTGAAGATCATAGGTACAAGAACCACTGGAACAACAACTTTCATCATCTTATCATGCCTCGAAGGGCAACATAGAATCCCATTCCTCAGAACATAAGGGACAACATGTTCCCCAGAAGAAAGGGTTTCCATTATCGGAGCCAGCGTCGGATCTTCACGTTGGTATTTCTCGATATCCCTAAAGAGCATGGGAGCATCTGTTAGGATGGCGTTAACCTCAGATAGTATGGACTCGGAAGGTGATGAACTGTCGACCGGTTCATGGGTCTCGACGTCGTTAGAAAACATACGGCTGAGTCCATCAGCAACAACATTTTCGGTACCTCTGATATGTCTAACATCAAACTGGAAGGCAGAAATACGGATGGCCCAACGGGCTATACGACCAGTACGACGCGGCCTACCTAAGACCCAGCTTAAGGCTTGATTATCTGTCTCCAGGTCGAATTTAACATGTTCCAGATAAAGACGGAACTTCTCTAAGGCGAATAAGACTGCCAAACCTTCGAGCTCATATATGGAATACTTGGCTTCTTGAGCCGACAAGGTCCTAGATGCATAGGCGATGGGTCGCCTCCCTAGTTCAGTCTCTTGAAGAAGGACTGCCGCTACTGCTGACGACGACGCGTCGGTTTGGACGATGAATTTCTTCGAGAAATCAGGCATAGCAAGTACAGGGGCATTACAGAGAGCCAATTTAAGGTCTTCAAAAGCGGCTTGTTGAGAAGGTCCCCACTCGAATTTGATGCCTTTCCTACGAAGAAGGTTTAAGGGCGCCGCTCTATTAGCGAAGTTAGGAATAAACTTCCTGAAGAAATTCACCATACCAATGAACCTGGCGATACCTTTAATGTCCTTGGGAGGTTTAAAATCACGGATGGCCTGTGTTCTAGAATGATCGACTGCTACACCATCAGGTGACACAATATGCCCTAGGAATGACATAGAGGGCTTAGCAAAGGCAACCTTGGACAACTTAACAGTTAACCCAGCCTTACGAAGGCGATCGAGAACTTCTCGCAGATGATCTAGATGTTCTTCAAAAGTCTCTGAAAATACGACGACATCATCCAAGTAGTGATATAAGTACTCAAACTTGATGTCGGAGAAGACCCTATCTAGTAGCCTAGTGAGTACAGCTGCTCCCGTGGGGAGCCCGAAAGGCACGCGGTTGTATTCGTATAAATTCCAGTCCGTGGCAAACGCTGTAAGGTGTTTAGACTCTTCGGCAAGGGGAATTTGATTATAGGCCTGATTCAAGTCCAAGATAGTAAAGAACTTGGCCTTACGAAACCATGAAAAACAAGAATGAAGGTCAGGAAGGGGCACAAATTGCAACACCACCTTCCGATTGAGAGCCCTATAATCAATTACAGGCCTGAAGCCTCCTTGGGGTTTCGGAACTAGAAAAATAGGCGAAGAATACGCCGACTTAGAGGGCCTGATAATACCGTCCTTCAACATCTGATCGATTATTTCTTTTAGAGCCTTCATTTTAGGTGGAGATAGCCTATACGGTGGAAAACGGACAGGAATCGAATCCGTGACCTCAATTTTGTATTCGATCAGGTCAGTAACACCAAGAGTATCAGAGAACACCTCGGGAAACGACTGACACAATTTGCGAATACTATCAGCCTGCTCCTCAGGTAGATGTCTAAGGTCTAACAACATCTCATCCTGGGTAGGCGAAATAGAAGAACATGATGCAGAATTACACTTTAATAGAGGGATATTACAATTAGAGGCAAATTTGAAAGTGCAAGACCTACTCTGAAGATCGAGCACAAGACCAGTGTGAGAAATAAAGTCCGCTCCCAATATAATGGGGCAAGACAAGTGCTTGGCCACAAACAATTTAACTTTCCAAGTGAATTTAAATATACGAATTTTGACATATAAGGAACCGATAATTTCTAATGGAGAGGAATTAGCCGAAACGTATTGGATCGCCGACAAACAATAGTTAGGAAGCTTACAAACAGATTTCAATTTTGAATACCAATCAGCCGAAATAATAGAACAAACACTACCTGAATCTAAGAGAGCTGTTATAGGCTCGTTATTTAACTCAATTTTGAGAAAGGGGATCAGTGCGGGGGTATCCGCCGCAATCCTAAGACACTCTTTGGGACCTTCAAAAGATGAATTTGAAAATTGCTCGTTCCCTGAATTTACAACCTGTTTACCAGGGGCTGAGTCTCGGGAAGATGGATTAGTGGACTCAGCCGAAGCCACTAGTCACTTTTTATTATTGGCATAGGTGGAATTTGCACCAGAAGTTGAGCAGGAGGGGGTGCTATTTGAATTGGGACAATTCTTGGCAATATGTGAGAAAGCCCCACATTTAAAACAGCCTTGTGCTGAACCAGCTCCATTATTTGCCCTACTAGTTTTGACCAATGGGCATTTATTGCGAAGATGGTCAGACGACCCGCAAGCATAACATTTACGGGGTGTGACTGGTCGGCGAGGTGGAGGCCGAGTATTACAGAACGAAGGAGGGGGTTCTTTTGCCACACGCAAAGAATCGGCGTACCTAACTCCTTCCGCTGAGACGGCCAACGCTTCAAGTTCAGAGAAGGTCTGCGGGCATGCCGCGAAACACAAATATGACCTATAAGATGGTGAAATGCCTTCTACAATGGCTTGTACAATCTGGTCCTCAGGGAAGTGCAGAGCAAACACCCTAGTATAAAACTTAATGTCCTGTATGAAATCAGCCAAGTTTTCATCCAAGCGTTGTACACGGTAATAGTACTTCTGAATAAGGGAAGACCTGGCCCTAGCCGGGATGAAGTTAGCTAGCAAATGGGCATGGAAATCCTCAATAGATGATTGCTCGGCAATGGCTCTTACGATTTTATCTGAGAGAATACCAATAGCATACGGATAGATAATTTGCAAAATTTGACATGGAGAAAGAGAAAACACAAGTGCATGATCCTGAAATTCAACTAGAAATCTTAAAAATGAAATTGCATCACTGGTGGTATTAACAGAAATCTTAGAGATTCCTCTTAGCAACATTGCCAATGGATGAGGCAAGCTACTGAACCCGGGTGACATAGTAGGCAAAGGTTTCAATGGCAAGGAAGTTAATTCAGAACGGATGTTACTCAACGATGCACGGCGTTCAGATTCGTTGTCCAATGGGGCAGAGATAGTTTGAGCGGCGATGGTTTTCCTATTTACTTCTCCCTTAGGAGGTTCTTCCTCACTACCTACATTCACTATGGTGGGTTGATCAGATTTGGGAGGAACTTCCCCAGTTAACAATTGAGTGACCTTGCTAGATAATTCAGACATATTTTCAAGCAGCGTACTAGCTTCCTTCTTCTGAACGTCATTCAACTTTAGAGACAACAGATCGTTAACTCTATTTGAAAAGTGATATAGCCTAGCTTGCACACGCTTAATTTGATTAGGAGAAGGATCATTTTTATCAAAAAAACTAACTACAGAAGCTAGCCCAGTAATATTCTCCGTGATCGTGGAAAGAGAGTCGTCAATTTCTTTCTCTCCCAAATTGGGGATGGAAATGGGCAAATCTAGGGACTCTCTAAGCTTGTTTGTGTCTACTGCAACCGTGCCTCCAGATTGTACATTTCTAATAGTCAATTCATAGATCAACTCCTCCTTGCGCAAATAGTTAAGATGGAGAACATCGCGAGGGCCGGGCATGGTGACAGAACAATTTTGAAGAACTCAAAAGATTCCAGCAACTGGGAAAATAGTTAGAGTTCGGAACAAAACAATGTTTAGCCGTCAAAAGGGGCTAAATTGAGACCCATTCAACCACGCTCTGCTACCACTTGTTACCGTGTTTTTGTGGTAGTTATGCGTGAAAGAAGGTGCGGGTGTGAACGGGTCTCAAACTACGGAATCAAAGTTAATGTAAAATTTAACGAGGTTATATTTTCTTTTCAAAAACAAAGAAATAACAAGCATGGCAGGTACAAAGTAGCAAATCAAAAGGGTAGTTACAATATTTACAGGATTTGGGCTTCGCGCCCTGACTTTACACTGCTTGGGCAATCAGCTCAGTTTTACCCCAAACACAAGTTTCAACAGAGGGGCAGAAAACCCCATTCATGCCTAGGAGCCCTAGCTCCAAATTACACTGAAAAGCCTCCACGAGGCATACAACACTCAATTTTCCAAAGAGCCACTCGCTCTCAAATTAAGCCTCTCCCAGGCCACACCAAACTCCAACTTCAAGTTGTCCTCACTGGACATAGACACAGGGGTAAAATACCCAACCTACTGAGGTCTATTAAATGAAAAGGGGCAATTACATGACCTCTAAAATAACAATTTGAGAGGAGGCGAACTTGCACTCCTAATACACTTGTTTTTTTAAAACCTAATCTGGCTCTAGGCCACTAATGCAAGGGCTAATCCCATACTACAGAGGTGACTTTAGAAAAGAGCAATTGGTTTTACATTAACGAAGAATAGATTGAGAAAATAAGTTCACCTCAAAACAATGTGAGTGGGAGCTCGAGAGGGTTAGCACTCTCTATCCCAATATGCAGCTTAAAAGAGAATAGATGAAAAGATTGGTTACATTTTAGGAAAAGGTTACATGGTGGAAACGCTTCGAACCCGCTCCGAGAGTTAAACTGCCAACCTAGCAAGAAAAGAAGTTATTAAGAGGCCATTACCTGGTGTTGAACAGCTGGAGAAGAAAGAGGCGCTTCCCGCTCCCTGCTATGTACTTTACACACTGAAAGATGGAACAGAAGTGGCCCGGAGACCCAAAAATCAGCAGTTTATATCCTCTCGCAGAAGTTTCGAGGCGTTAGGGGAATGAAAACACCCTCCCGCAAATTCTTTATTGGCTAGGGTACAGAAACATATCCAAGTTGGGGGAAGATACATCGGATTGGTCGGAAATAACTCAAAGAAATTCGGGATTGGATAAATCCTAAAAAAAAAGGGGAAAAAGAGGGGTATACAGCCAACTTAAACAATAACAGAAAGAAATTTAGCAAAGACAAACATTTGAAATAAAAATTTCTCCAACAAAATAGTTCTTTGACTCCGCACTAGGTTGCACTATTGTTGATCTTCAGTAGTGTCCTCTAGAAGAGAAAGTTCACACTTCTTACTTCAAGCGAAACAAAAACACATCAAAAATGACACAGTTCAAAAACTCAAAGTTTTCCATGTGGTGACATCTTCAGAGAAAGTAGAGAATTAGTAGCGTAGATAAAGTTCAGACTTCCTCCAACAGAGGAGTTTCAACAGGCGCACATTTTAAATTAGCGGAGTGGAGGTGTACCGCCCGGTACAATTATTATTATTATTATTATTATTATTATTATTATTATTATTATTATTATTATTATTATTATTATTATTATTATTATTATTATTATTGTAGCCTTCGTGGCTCGTTGGCGGAGCGTCGGCCTCTCACCGCTGGGTTTTGTGGTTCAAATCCCGGTCACTCCATGTGAGATTTGTCCTGGACAAAGCGGAGGCGGGACGGGTTTTTCTCCGGGTACTATGGTTTTCCCTGCCATTTTTAATTCCAGAAACACTCTCCAATATCATTTCATTTCATCTGTCAGTCATTAATCATTGCCCCAGAGGAGTGTTACAGGCTTCGGCAGCCGGCACAATTCCTATCCTCATCGCTAGATTCCTAACCCGGTCAATGACTGGAAAGCAGGTTGCAGGATTTATTATTATTATTATTATTATTATTATTATTATTATTATTATTATTATTATTATTATTATTATTATTATTATTATTTTATAACGGGATTACATGCCAAAAGCCTCGGTTAAATTCCAAACCTCTGCGCTGTGTGAGGATGTTGATGGTAATTCGTCCGTCGGATGGCTACGTTAAGCCTTCAGCAGACACGTTGGCGTTTTCGACAAGAGTAGGCTACGTGCTGACACTGAGTTTCACCCACTCTCTACCTCATTATCATCATCCTCATCATCACACACCTAGACATGCAGTTCAATAAGGTCACAAGTATTATTATTACCAGGCTGAGTGGCTCAGACGGTTGAGGCGCTGACCTTCTCGTCCCAACTTGGAAGATTCAATCCTGGCTCAGTCCGGTTGTATTTGAAGGTGCTCAAATTCGTCAGCCTCGGGTTGGTAGATTTACTGGCACGTAAAAGAACTCTTGTGGAAAAATTTCCGGCACCTCGGCGTCTCCAAATCCGTAAAAAAGCAGTTATTGGGACGTAAAAACAATAGCATTATTATTATTATTAATAATGTTGTTGATGTTGTTGTGTGGACGATATCACTGATCTTTCAAGCCGGGGCATTTAAAAATTTTAAATGTTGGTTCCTTTTCAGTCTTTTTCTCGTTTCAATTTTAATACCTCTGACTCTTCAACAAATGCGAAGCTGAGTGTCAATAAAAACTGCTGCATTGACAAGACTCTGAAAGTGGATCAGAGTTGTAAGAGCTGGTATTTAAAAAGCTTCTTACAGTATTTTCTATTTGTTCGTCATAAATAAGTCCATTAAAGTGCAGAGAAGGCACACAATGATTGTTCGTCACAGTGTCAGTATGTCTCGACCTACTTTACCAACAGTACCGATGCTGCATTACGCCTCCGTCTTCACACAATCTAAACACTTGTCATTACGTCATCGGCAGTCTGAAGGTGGTGTATGGTGGGCAGACAGGCGATTAGTAACGGTGCTAGAGAAATTGTTCTTAAAACAATGAAGGTAGTTCACTACATGGACGACTGCAATAAAAGAAAAAGGAATAGAAGAGACAGACCTATAAAGGCCCAGACAAGCAGGGTATAAAGGTGGCATATCTCGCTTTCGCTGATCTGGCAATGCTAGCGGAAAATAAAGAAAAGGCTCAAAAATGCTAGAAAACTGCATGACATTTGGAGAAATAACAGGATTTAAGACCTCGTATGATAAAAGAGAGTATATAAGATACAGGAACGATGTTGAACAGCGTCTGAAAACAACATTTAAAAAAATTAAGTGAGTTAACAATCTCAAATATCTGAGGTGGGAATCCAACGAAATGGAAATGGACTTGATAAGGAAGTGAATAAAGAACTGGGAAGGCATGTAGGCAGTGGCGTGCGGTGAACATATTCGTTACCCCAGCTGCAAAAATGTTTTTTTTTAAAGGTAAACTATCGTAGCCCCCACTACACGCTCTAAAGTCAACATTACCATTTTATAAGGCTGCATTTTTCGTGGAAAGATCTACATGAAAAAGGTCTTAAAGAATATTTTCAACCACACACTCGCACATATTTCCAAATTGATATTCATGGCAGTGACGACACCATCATAACTTAATCTATAGCAGATTTTAAACAATGTACGTACAGTTTCATCCGGTGACTTTTCGTGGTAGTACAGTCATGGTTTTCACAAAAATACACTGGGACTATTTGTTTTTAACTTAAAAAGCCTAACCTAAACTGAATCAGCAAAATTTAACTGGTATTTTACCGTCGCCGAAATTTTGTAGTTTCACTCGCTTACTGAGTATCCGTGCATCAACGGCAAACGAGGGAAAATATTCGTCACGAATGCCACAGAGCTCGCGAAACATTCATCTATAATCCAAGAAGAACACTACAAAAAATCACCATATACCACCATCGCATATAACCAAATACATAATTATTTTACTTCGCGCTTCACTCTGTGCTCATACTGGGCAACCTAAATACTTTTTTCTGTGGCTATCGGAAAACATATGTACACATACCATCAATGAATTGCTCGAAAAAACTTTATACATTCCGAAATCCAAAAATAAAGCATATTCTTCTGTATTACAATTGATTTCATAAACTAGCTCTATTTTTATTAGCATGACGATTTACAAGAGGCTATAAACATGTTTATATTTTTCTTGTAGTCTATAGCGTGTGGCGCTGAAATTTTCGGGTGTCAAGTATTAAAACTAACACCCCTTACCTAAGCTAGCTGGCCTGACGCCGTAAATTGCTGTCGGGGGAGGGGCCACAGCTTCGCCTCGAGGAAGCTTCAAACGCATGCGTCAACAAACCGACTTAAATTTCGCTGGGGGTAGCTCTCTTTCGCGCCGGCAAGGAAACCCAGCTCACTGGAGAAGCTGAACTGCGGTTGTCGAGACAGCTGTACTTGGCTTGGCTTAGATGTTCACAATTTTTTTAACTTTTTAAAAAGCGTTCTAAGGAATAATAAGAAAATATTCATACAAAGTTCTTTACCCCAGTAGCGCTGGGGTAGATGGGGTTCAGTGAACGCCACTGCCTGTAGGGTAAAACACAATAGACACAATAAGTGAGCGATCTCTTACAAATCAAAGTTTAGACAATATACAACAGTTGTCAACATACAGAATGCCTGGTATTGAATAAGCAAATGAAAATTGAGGAGTCTGCTTCTGTGGTGTAGTGGTAAGTGTGATTAGCTGCCACTCCAGGAGACCCGGATTCGATTCCCGGCTCTATCACGAAATTTGAAAAGTGGTACGAGGGCTGGAACGGGGTTCACTCTGTCTCGGGAGGTCAACTGAGTAGAGGTGGGTTTGATTCGCTCCTCAGCCATCCTCAAAGTGGTTTTCCGTGGTTTCCCACTTCTCCTCGAGGCAAATGCCGGGATGGATCTAACTTAAGGCCACTGCCCCTTCCTCCCATCTTCCTTCTCTATCCCTTCCAATCTTCCCATCCCTCTACAAGGCCCCTGTTTAGCTTAGCAGGTGAGACAGCGTGGGCGAGGTACTGGTCCTCCTCCTCAGTTGTATCCCCGACCCAATGCCTCACGCTCCAGGACACTACCCTTGAGGCGGTAGAGGTGGGATCCCTCGCTGAGTCCGAGGGAAAAACCAACCCTGGAGGGTAAACAGATAGATAAAAAAGAAAGTAAGGAGCTGGAGAAAAAAACATTCTAAGAAAGATCATAGAACCTGGTGGAAGAGGGAAAATAAAGATCTCCAGATTTTAACAATAAGGTGCGACAAAAATTCTCAGGACCTATTGCACACACGTAGAACAAGAAAACATGTTATATGGACATGAGTCCAGGAACGCCTAATTTCCGCTTCAGAACTCATTTTCTACAATGAAGCATGAAATTAATAACTTTGTAGGTGTCAACGTTATCTGGAAACTGAATTTTTCTGTGCTAAGACAGGTGACAGGATCGTCTAATCTTAATGAAGCATATAGAACAGTCTGTACGCAGCACTTGAAATTTGCGCGAATTTGGCCCTTCATAGAATACCTCTATTATGTCCAGATAAACAAACAGTGCTGCCTGAACACATTCATCCGACTTGTAAAAGATGCCAAACAAATTGAAACGTGTTTCACCGACAGAGACAAATCACGTCGAGGAAATCGAGAGTGTATCATTATAATATTCGAACGGTAGAGCAGAGAACATTGCATTGTTTTCACACAATGTGTTTCTTTGTCCCACTGTTTTTTTTGTTTTTTTTTTGCTCGGCTGAAATGAGTATTTTCTGGAGAAACTGTGTAAGAGAGAAATAATATGAAGTGTAGTTTTAAAAGGACAACACGATATGTGTAGAGGCATCATTTTTTCGCATTAATTTACATACGATTTCGCGAAAAGGAAACCATTTTTGCACTATTTCGTGGAATAGTCGCTTGAATTCCGCTGTAATATTTATTATAAAATTCTTCATAAAAGCCTCATTTCTGTAATTTTTAAATTATTTATGTGAAAGATAGAGGTATAAATAGAAGTAATATTGATAATATTTCATCATTCATTATGTAATCTTGAGTAGGACATTATTAGGGAACATTGCCTTTTTCCCCTACACGACCATAGCTGATGCCTTTGGTTAACATAATAGGCTACTTACTATCATTTAAGTGGGCTATGTAACGAAAGAAAATAAGAACCAAGTCAGAGGAAAAACAAACCGGTATCCTTATTCTGTCTTGTTTGCCTTCACACAGGTGATATTTAATACCATTTCAAGCTCGTTATTTTCCGTGAATTTCGCTGCAGTTTCGCAGTTATCGCAAAATAAGTATACTTCGCTTTAAACTGTTTTATCGCTTTAATTCGCTGTAATTCGCAAAAACAAAATCACTGTTTTCTTAACCTGAATAATGTGATTCCTTAAGAGATCTCAAAATCGTTTCAAAATATTTTTGTCACGTTTGTCGTTAATGCGAAAAAATCACGCCTCTAGACATGTGACAAGTGACCATTATTCTTTAATAAGATATTGAGTGAGGATTGTGATTTGCTTGATCTGTTACATTTGTCTGTTGGTTTATCTACCTAGAAATTTCTGAGAAATAAAATAAATAAGATGAAAAATGTTTATGCTAATTCCAGTCCAAGAAAATATCCATGCTGAAATGAATACACTGACTGACAGACAGTGACAATGCAACACCAAGGAGGAGTGGTTCGAAAGGGATGACAGTTGGGGAAAAAACAGAGACGGCACGGACGAATAATTGATGTTTATTTCAAACCGATATGCAGGTTACACAATGCGCACGGCATCGACTCAGTAGGATGTAGGACCACCGCGAGCGGCGATGCACGCAGAAACACGTCGAGGTACAGAGTCAATAAGAGTGCGGATGGTGTCCTGAGGGATGGTTCTCCATTCTCTGTCAACCATTTGCCACAGTTGGTCGTCCGTACGAGGCTGGGGCAGAGTTTGCAAACGGCGTCCAATGAGATCCCACACGTGTTCGATTGGTGAGAGATCCGGAGAGTACGCTGGCCACGGAAGCATCTGTACACCTCGTAGAGCCTGTTGGGAGATACGAGCAGTGTGTGGGCGGGCATTATCCTGCTGAAACAGAGCATTGGGCAGCCCCTGAAGGTACGGGAGTGCCACCGGCCGCAGCACATGCTGCACGTAGCGGTGGGCATTTAACGTGCCTTGAATACGCACTAGAGGTGACGTGGAATCATACGCAATAGCGCCCCAAACCATGATGCCGCGTTGTCTAGCGGTAGGGCGCTCCACAGTTACTGCCGGATTTGACCTTTCTCCACGCCGACGCCACACTCGTCTGCGGTGACTATCACTGACAGAACGGAAGCGTGACTCATCGGAGAACACGACGTTCCGCCATTCCCTCATCCAAGTCGCTCTAGCCCGGCACCATGCCAGGCGTGCACGTCTATGCTGTGGAGTCAATGGTAGTCTTCTGAGCGGGCGCCGGGAGTGCAGGCCTCCTTCAACCAATCGACGGGAAATTGTTCTGGTCGATATTGGAACAGCCAGGCTGTCTTGCACATGCTGAAGAATGGCGGTTGACGTGGCGTGCGGGGCTGCCACCGCTTGGCGGCGGATGCGCCGATCCTCGCGTGCTGACGTCACTCGGGCTGCGCCTGGACCCCTCGCACGTGCCACATGTCCCTGCGCCAACCATCTTCGCCACAGGCGCTGCACCGTGGACACATCCCTATGGGTATCGGCTGCGATTTGACGAAGCGACCAACCTGCCCTTCTCAGCCCGATCACCATACCCCTCGTAAAGTCGTCTGTCTGCTGTAAATGCCTCCGTTGACGGCGGCCTGGCATTCTTAGCTATACACGTGTCCTGTGGCACACGACAACACGTTCTACAATGACTGTCGGCTGAGAAATCACGGTACGAAGTGGGCCATTCGCCAACGCCGTGTCCCATTTATCGTTCGCTACGTGCGCAGCACAGCGGCGCATTTCACATCATGAGCATACCTCAGTGACGTCAGTCTACCCTGCAATTGGCATAAAGTTCTGACCACTCCTTCTTGGTGTTGCATTTGCTCTGTCGGTCAGTGTATTTTCTTAGAGCATGAAGTTCACGATCTCAAGCATGCCAGGTGTGTGAAGAAAGATGCCAAGATAAAGAATATCGTGAAGGTGTCAAACCTTCAGGCCCACTCAATGCACGTTTCCCGGGCGTGGTAAGTTGTTTCGCTACAGCGGTCAAGAACCGGAATTACGCTTCTCCGAATTCATCCGTCTTCAATCCGCGTCACTTTCTAACGCCTTATCGTGACCTGACAGAGAACTACTCTCGTTAACATTGCAGATGCAGTGAGTTGCAGCCGAGCGAACGACGTCGGGAGCTCGCAAGGAGCATATCCAAAGTAGGGTTAACGTATTACCCGTTTTTACAGGGGATCACCTGTTTTTGAGACTTTTTTTCCAAACCCCGGGTTTTTCTTCTACCATAAAATTATTTAATAAGTAATAATAATAATAATAATAATAATAATAATAATAATAATAATATAATAATCGTATGGCCTCAGCACCGTGCGCAGACATTTCAATTTGACGCCATCTGGCTGTCTGCTCGTCAATTTCGACGTTCCGTTTTACTCTAGGCCCCCACTAGGTGGCAGACCGAGTAAACCGAAACTCTCTTGGGCGTCTATGGCTGAGATTTAATGAATTTTGTCGGGTAAACACCAAATGTGTCACCAGAGATCTTTTACATGCCGACATCGTACGACATGGAGTGTCGAATGGAATTTTTTCCGCCCTTCAAAAATCCGACTACCTCTGCCGGATTTGAACCCGCTATCTTGGGATCCGGAGGCCGACACTCTACCGCTGATCCACAGAGGCAGCTATTAATCATTTTCATTTATTTTGATTCCTGCCAGGCAATTCAGAGAAATACGGCCGTTTAGCCTACTAAATAATTCTTCACACTTTGTACTTGATTCTACTTTTATAAATTTGAGTATATTTGCTATCATGTCTGCCCTCTACCAGTCTTTTCTAAACTAGGTTAAAAGTTGACAACACTGAAGGCGCTACTCGGTTCTTGTATGTATTTCAGTGGTCAATTCTTGAGTCAGACTGGTAAACACTGAATGTGTTTATTTCATTGCAAGACGGCGATTTCATATACACTAAAATAAGGCAGAGGGGCCAAATTCCAGTTTGTACAGTTGGTACCTAATATTTAGCCGCACACACACGCGTACACCCATCCCGTTGTCTTGTTGTGAGAGTTGGCAAGTGTTTGGTACGGTTAGAAAGGAAAAATTTATTAAAATTAATTGTACTTTTTACAAATTTGATGAGGGACGAAATTACGAACGTATTTTTCGTAATTTAGTTTTTGCAGTGTTTATTTTTAAATCAAATATTCACTACCTTACGTTACAAGTTTAATTATATGTGACCGTAAGTGGAAAATATCTCTTCTTCTTTATCTATTTACACTCCAGGGTCGGTTTTTCCCTCGGACTCGGCAAGGGATCCCACCTCTACCACCTCAAGGGCAGTGCACTGGAGCTTCAGACTCTGGGTCGGGGAATACAACTGGCGAGGATGACCAGAACCTCGTCCAGGCGGCCTCACCTGCTATGATGAACAGGGGCCTTGCTGGGGGATAGGAAGATTGGAAGGGATAGACAAGGAAGAGGGAAGGAAGCGGCCGTGGCTTTGAGTTAGGTACCATCCCGGCATTTGCCTGGACGAGAAGTGGGAAACCACGGAAAACCACTTCCAGGATGGCTGAGGTGGGAATCGAACTCACCTCTACTCAGTTGATCTACCGAGGCTGAGTGGATCCCGTTCCAGCCCTCGTACCGCTTTTCAAATTTCGTGGCCGGGCCGGGAATCGAACCCGGGCCTCCGGGGGTGGCAGCTAATCACACTAACCACTACACCACAGAGGCGGACAAGTGGAGAATATCTTCTTCTTCTTCTTCTTCTTCTTCTTTATCTGTTTATCCTCCAGGGTCGGTTTTTCCCTCGGACTCAGCGAGGGATCCCACCTCTACCGCCTCGAGGGCAGTGTCCTGGAGCTTCAGACTCTGGGCCGGGGGATACAACTGGAGAGGATGACCAGTACCTCGCCCAGGTGGCCTCACCCGCTATGCTGAACAGGGACCTTGTGGGAGGATGGGAAGAGGGAAGGAAGCCGTGGCCTTAAGTTAGGTACCATCACGGCGTTTGCCTGGAGGAGAAGTGGGAAACCACCGAAAACCACTTCCAGGATGGCTGAGGTGGGAATCGAACCCACCTCTACTCAGTTTACCTCCCGAGGCTGAGTGGACCCCGTTCCATCCCTCGAACCACTTTTCAAATTTCGTGACAGAGCCAGGAATCGAACCCGGGCCTATGGCGGTGGCAGCTAATCACACTAACCACTACCACAGAAACGGACAGTGGAGAATATATTCAGTAATATATGTACCAATTTCTAGCCTTTTCCATAATATTACTGAATTTCTAATAGTCCAAATGTACTAAGGGGACGAAATATTGGCCCCTACCTTGTATGCACTATTGCATACTCTACAAAATACTTGTTTTTCCTCTATGTATAAAGTTGGTTCTCCAAATAGCAATTGCTGAAGCAAAATACGTTTAGCTGCATTTTCTTTTGTGTGGTTTCTAGTGGATACTGGTCTGCATACAGTGAAAGAAATGAAAGGATAAGTTACAGATTCTACATAGCGGCAGCTCCGGCGAACTCGCAATGCAATAAACAGGCTTGCCAACGTCGGCGCATTATTCACAGATACCGAATAACACGAAAAATGAACGGTAGAGATAGGTCAAAACTACCAAATATTGGTCTGGACAAGACAATTGGTCTGGACTGGTTAACAAAGAAAATCGTGGCACTATTTAGTTTCAGGCTGTTTCTGTTTTAATCTATCTATATATAAATGTCATTGTATGTATGTATGTATGTATGTATGTATGTATGTATGTATGTATGTATGTATGTATGTATGTATGTATTACATCTCCTCCTAAACCACTGCAGCGATTTCAACCAAACTTGGTATACTTACGACTTAGTATCAGGTGACAAACTGCGTGGGGTTAAGACACCCCAAGTACCCTTAGGGGCGGGGGGACGGGGGGGCGACATTTAAAAATATTCGAAAATGGTGTCGAATCCATACTTTTCGGGGTCGCTGAGATGAATAGTGACACTCCGGATTTTTTTCAACTCCAAATTCAGCCCCCTTTTGGGTGGGGGGCGAGGGAGGGTGATATATATAAAATAATCGAAAATAGTGTCGAATCCATCTTTTTCGGGGTCGCTGAGATGAATAGTGACACTCCGGATTTTTTTGACAAGCCGCGTTGGGGTAAGACACCCGCAGTACCCTTAGTTGGGGGGTGCGAGGGGGGTGACATTTAAGAATATTCAAAAATAGTGTCCAATCCATACTTTTCGTGGTCGCTGAGATGAATACTGACACTCCAGAATATTTTTAAGTCCAAACCGCGTGGAGTAAGACACCCCATGTACCCTTAGTGGCGCGGGAGGCGAGGGGGTCACATATAAAAATATACCAAAATAGTGTCGAGTCAATCATTTTTGGATTCACTGAGACGAATAGTGATACTCACGAATTTTTTCAAGTCCAAATTCAGCCCTCTTTTGGGTGGGGGGCGAGGCGGAGTGATATGCCAATATAATCGAAAATAGTGGTGGGGGCGAGGGGGGTGACACATAAAATATTCGACAATAGTGTCGAATCCATACTTTTTATGGTCGCTGAGATAAATAGTGACATTCCGGAATTTTTTGAAGTCCAACTTCTGCCTCCTTTGGGATGGGGGTGGGGGGCTTGGGGGGTCACATAGAAATATACGAAAATAGTGTCGAATCCATCATTTTTGGATTCACTGAGATGAATAGTGATACTCCCGAATTTTTCAAAGTCCAAATTCAGCCCCCTTTTGGGCGGGGGCGAGGGGGAGTGATATGCCAATATAATCGAAAATACTGTAGTGGTGGGGGCGAGGGAGGTGACACATAAAATATTCGACAATAGTGTCGAATCCATACTTTTCGTGATCGCTGAAATGAATCGTGACACTCAGAAATTTTTAAAGTCAATTTTCAGCCCCCTTTGGGGTGGGGGCGAGGGGGAATGAAACGTCAAAATAATCGAAAATAGTATCGAAACCATCTTTTACGGGGTCGCTGAGATGAATAGTGACACTCCGGATTTTTCGACAAACCGCGTTGTTGTTAGACAGCCGACGTACCCTTAGGGGGGGCGAGGGGGTCACATATCAAAATATACGAAAATAGTGTCGAATCCATAGTTTTCGGATTCGCTGTGATGGATAGTGATACTCCAGAATTTTTCCAAGTCCAAATTCAGCCCCCTTTTGCTTGGGGGCGAGGGGGGATTGATATATCGAAATAATATAAAATAATGTCCAATCCATCCTTTTCGTGGTCGCGGAGATGAATACTGAATCTCCGGAATATATTTAAATCAAGCTGTGTTGGGGTAAGACACCCGCAGTACCCTTAAGGGCGGGGGGCCGAGGGGGTTCACATATCAAAATATACGAAAATAGTGTCGAATCCATCGTTTTTGGATTCGCTGAGATGAACAGTGATACTCCGGAATTTTTTCAAGTCCAAATTCAGCCCCATTTTGGGTGGGGGCGAGGGGGGAACTGATACATCAAAGTAATAGGAAATAGTGCCGAAGCCATCCTTTTCGGAGTACCTGAAATTAATAGTGACGCTCCGGATTTCTTTTGACAAACCGCGTGGGGGTAAGACACCCCATGTACCCATCGGGGCGGGGCGAAGGGGCGAGGGGAGTCACATATAGGAATATACGTAAATAGTGCCGAATCCATCGTTTTCGGATTCGCTGAGATGAATAGTGATACTCCGGAATTTTTCCAAGTCCAAATTCAGCCCACTTTTTGAGTGAAGGCGAGGGGGTAGTGATATACCAAAGTAATAGGAAATAGTATTGAATCCATCCTTTTCGGGGTCGCTGAGATGAATAGTGACACCCCGGATTTCTTTTGTAAAACCGCGTGGGGGTAAGGCACCCCATGTACCCATCGGGGCGGGGGGAGAGGGGGTTCACATATAGGAATATACGAAAATAATGTCGAATCCATCGTTTTCGGATTTGATGAGATGAATAGTGATATTCCAAAATTTTTCCAAGTCCAAATTCAGCCGCTTTTTGGGTGGGGGACGAGGGGGTTGTGATATATCAAAGTAATAACAAATAGTGTAGAATCCATCCCTTTCGGGGTCACTGAGATGAATAGTGGCACTCCGAATTTTTAGTATCATGAGACAAACCACGTGGGAGTTAGACACCCCACCTACCCTTTGGGGCAGGGGGCGAGGGGGTGAGATATAAAAATCATCAAAAGTAGTGTTGAATCCATACTTTTCGCTGTCGCTGAGATGAATAATGACACGCCGGAAATTTTTTAATGTCTAATTTTAGCCTCCTTCGGGGTGGGGGAATGATATATATAAATAATCGAAAATTGCGTCGAATCCATACATTTCTAATTTTTTTTTTTGCCAATGCTTTACGTCGTACCGACACAGATATGTCTTACGGCGACGATGGGATAGGAAAGGCCTAGGAATTAGAAGGAAGCGGCCGTGGCCTTAATTAAGGTACAGCCATACTTTTCGAGGTCGCTGAGATGAATAATCACAATCCGGTTGTCGTTGTTCAGCCCCTATCGGCATGGATATTAGAAGGGGTGGAAAGGAAAATGTTCAAAATGACCAAAAATACGGATGTATTTTTCATTAAGCATAGCCCTCATATCAAATTGGTACACGTATGACTAACTACGTGAAAAAATGCTGTTGGGGTAAAACACCTCTAGCACACCTGCGGGATTGGTGAAATATAAAAATAAACGTTTTACTGATATTAATGTCGAATACATCTTTACGAGGTCACAGAGTTGATCTGTGACACTCTGGGTGTTTGTCATACTTCAGCCGCAATCACTTGAGAGGGGGTGAAAATGAATGTAAATATAAGGGATATTATGGATGGTGCTGTATGTGGGTATGTTCCAGAAGTGCTCTCAACGAAACTTGGTACACATATGACTTACCATCTTAGAAAAAATACTGTGGAGATGAAGAATCATAGCCTCCGCTGGGGGTGGGGAATGAGAGCGGCTGGCGTGCAAAAATGATGGAAAATAACCGATATGAATGTCGATAGCCATTGTTTATGTGTCTCTTATATGAACTGTGACGATCTTGATACCATTTAAGTCCACGTTCAGTCTCCATTGAGACAGGAGCAGACTAGGGTTTAAAAGTATATAATGACCGAGATTACTGTTGAATACACTGCTTTTGGGGTCATTAGGCTGATTGTGACAGTCTCAATGACTGCCGAAATCCTGTACAACATTATGTATACTATGACGGGTAAATACATATAATTATTACTTTTTTCTTTTGGAAAGAATCAAATACTTCCCAGTCAATTCTAGCTTCCACAAGGACGAGGTTTTACACGAAAATTAAATCAGCTAAAACTTGAAATCAGATACATCTAAATAACTCTAAAACTACATAATAGGTCGTAAAATCAATATCTCAAAAATAAATCAATAAGCATCCACTTCACACTTAACTAACTGGTACTACAAATACTAAAGGTAAAAATTCAAAAGCTACCCGGACAACGCCGGGTACTACAGCTAGTTCTCCTATATAAGTAATAATATTTTTGGGGCGGGTAGGTTGATCCCTGCTATGCATCGAGGAGGATCTCTCTTCTCTGCTACGTTAGGTCTCGTAAAACGTTATTTTTGTATGATTCGAACAGCCGAACCGAGTACGAAAACGCCACCGATAAAAACGTACACATTGTCAAGCCCTTGTTATTACTGTCGACTGTCTTCCGGCTTCCGGCGGCGAACGGAATGTTCAAATATTCATTTCTTTGCGTTGTTGTACCGATTAGAATATAAGTGGTTAGCGTGCTGGCCTTTGGTCACAGGGGTCCTGGGTTCGATTCCCGGCAGGGTCGGAAATTATAACCTAATTTGCTAATTCCCCTGGCACGCGGACTGGGTGCAGCCTATGTGTCGTCTTCATCATCATTTCATCATCACAACGCGCAGGTCGCCTACAGACGTCAAATCAAAAGACCTGTACCAGACCTCGCCGGAGGCCACACGCCATTATTTTTTTATATGTTGTATTATACAAAATAATAATAAAAATGGCAATTATGCATTTATATGCACTATATTCGATTTCAAACGGTATGAATCTTCCTCATTTCTTATGGGCTTATTATATCTTGAAACAAACTAAAACTACATAATAGGTCGCAGGTAATTTTATAACAAAGACTTACCAGATTATCAGCTCCTCGCGGCGGAGTTTGCACCAAAAATTTAATATAATAATAGTGTAAACATTGCAGAATTTTTATCGGTGCAAATGTGGTGTATTTGTGATGCTGATTTGGTGCAAAAGCGAAAATTTAATGTAATAATAGTGTAAAAATTGCAGAATTTTTATCGGTGCAAATGTGGTGTATTTGTGATGCTAATTTGGTGCAAAAGCGACAATGGATTTAACACCAGTGAAAAACTGTACTAGTTCACATTTTTTTCTTTCCAATACCATGATGGATTGTCGCTACTTGCCACTACAGGAAATATTCTGGTAGTGGTGGTGATTAATGTTTTAGGATGAAGCGCAAGTGACCAACCAACATCTAATAACACTAATCCAGAGGGGGAATGGAAGAAGGCCGATCCTTCGATGAATGAAGTTATCGGCAAAAGAAAGGGAAGGAACTTGAAAGGCATAAAAATGAAAAACTCCATGGCCTCGCAATCCTGATACCACCGGGTCGGAAGAGAACAAGAGTTGTCCAAGGGAGTACGGACAGAAAAGATGAAAGTGAGTATACCCTACTGGCAGACCCAGCTAAAGCCCTCCGTGATCTTCAACCCACGCTCCCAAGATGAGAGCCTCTTACGGTCCCCTTTTAGTCGCCTCATATGACAGGTAGATAATGCCATGGATGTGTTCAGGCCCCGTGACAGGATTTTGGGGCTTCTGGGCAACTGAGGAATCCGGGCCCTTAAATCCCGGTACACCCCACCCCACCCCTCACTTGATACAGACGAGAGCTGCGAACTTGCAGGTAATTTTATAACAAAGACTTACCAGATTATCAGCTCCTGGCGGCGGAGTTTGCACCAAAAATTTAATGTAGTAATAGTGTAAAAATTGCAGAATTTTTATCGGTGCAAATGTGGTGTATTTGTGATGCTAATTTGGTGCAAAAGCGACAATGGATTTAACACCAGTGAAAAATGCACCATAAATGCACCACATATTTTTTCACAAAAATGTATAGCATTTTTACACTAACAAAGCTGGAGCAAGAGAAGTAAAATTAAGTACATTTTTAATTTTTTAACCTTATTAAGCAATTCCAACGAGCCAAAGGCTCATATACAGGAATTATACAGTACAATTTATTTAGCGTCTTCTTTCAACCTTCTTTATTGTTAACACTATTGTCGCCGGGCTGAGTGGCTCAGGCAGTTAAGGCGCTGGCCTTCTAACCCCAACTTGGCAGGTTCGATCCTGGCTCAGTCCGGTGGTATTTGAAGGTGCTCAAATACGACAGCCCCGTGTCGGTAGATTTACTGGCACGTAAAAGAACTCCTGCGGGACTAAATTCCGGCACCTCGGCGTCTCCGAAGACCGTAAAAGTAGTTAGTGGGACGTAAAGCAAATAGCATTATTATTTAACACCATTGTCAAACCAAATTTCCTTCAAAAATGCTCCAAAGTTACACCAAGGATTCGGGCGCATTTGTGAAATCACTTTTGTGTCATTTTAGTGCAAATTGTTTCCTGTTAGAGATCTTACAGACAATACAATTTCGGAAATATTTTTATAAGTCTACTAATACCGATTTTGGTGGACATCATATATTTATCTTTCGTTGTTTCTTTCTTTCTTAATCTGTTTATCCTCTACGGTTGGTTTTTCCCTCGGACTCAGCAAGATATCCCGCATCTACCACCTCAAGTGCAGTGTCCTGGAGCGTGAGACTTTGGGTCGAGGGATACAACTGGAAAATAGGACCAGTACCTCGCCCAGGCGACCTCACTTGCTATGCTGAATGGGGGCCAACGGGACGATTGGAAGGGACAGAAAAGAAAGAGGGAAGGAAGCGGCCGTGGCCTTAAGTTAGGCACCATCCGGGTATTTGTTTGGAGGAGAAGTGGGAAACCACGGAAAACCACTTGCAGGATGGCTGAGGAGGGAATCGAACCCTCATTTAATCAGCTGACCTCCCGAGGCGGAGTTGACCCCGTTCCAGCCCTCGTACCACTTTTCAAATTTCGTGGCAGAGCCGAGAATCGAACCCAGACCTGGCACCTAATCACACTAACCACTACACAACACAGGCGGACATACATTATTAAAATATAATTGCATAAATTAAATAAAGTCAATATAAATTATTAAATACAATAATTTACGTATAATATATTTCCTCGTAACCATCTAAATATCTTATAGCATATGCCGTCATTTTTTGCTACCTCGTGTTTTGATATTTAGGTACAAGGAGCTGACTGGCTTAGTCACTGCGCAACGCTGAGTGCGACACCTGGTTAATTACACCATGCTCGCTTTATCGTCCCCATCAGCCGTGCTACGACTCACGATGACCACAACAACTACAACACTAACGTCATACTTCTCTGCTGCGCACTGGCACACGCTCTACCTTGATTTGTTTTCTTTGTTTTTTGTTTTTTTTTTTTTTGTTTTTTTTTTTCACTTTTTAAACATCAAAAGTTTGTATTCTTACGTGGCATTTAAATTTATTTAAACTTGACATTTATTTTCTTTTTCTTTTTTGGGGGGAGCGAGGCCCGGGGCATCTTCTCCCTCTGCCCCCACTTGTCGGTGTTTTATCGCCCGCACCAACAGGGAGGAAGATTATTTTCTGCTAGAGACAAGTCGATTCTTCCTTTCCCATGGTAACGCTCTAGATCAGTTAGTTCCACATTCAGGGTCAACAAAGCAGTTGCAAGAAGAACGAGTGCGATAGAAACAATGAGAACATTTCGTGTGTTCATTGTTCAAAAGCAACTCAATCTTGAAGTCAAATTGTTTGTTCTCGTATCTCGAAAGGTCGGAAGCCAGGCCAATTATGCAAGGTGTTGTTAGTGTTGGCACCGCTAAAACTCGGTTAGCTGCTGTTTCCCATAAGCAAGTTCAGCAGATCGGGAACAAAGGTCAGTGGTCCTGCTCTGCATGCACACTGTCTGTTCCACCGGCCACATTCTCTCTTACAGCACAGTGGTGAAATTTAAGCGAGCACTTAACCAACAACGGGCTGTCTGGCCGAGGCGGTAAAAGCGTGCTTGGTTCAGCCGAAAGGACGTGGGTCCGATTCCTCGTCAGGAAGTCGAAAAATTTAAGAAATGAGATTTCCACTTCAGGAGGTGCAGATGGCCCTGAGGTTCACTCAGCCTACACCAAAAATGAGTACCAGGTTAATTCCTGGGAGCAAAGGCGGCCGAGCGTAGAGTTAACCACTATACTCCATCAAGTGGCGAGGTTATAGGTGCCGACCCCGTGGTGTAGGGATACCGTGCTTGCCTCTTACCCGGAGACCCCGGGTTCGATTCCCGGCCAGGCCAGGGATTTTCACCTGGACCTGTCCGACTCGTTGGCTGAATGGTCGGCGTACTGCCCTTCGGTTCAGAGGGTTCCGGGTTCGATTCCCGGCCGGGTCGGGGATTTTAACCGTCATTGGTTAATTTCAGTGGCCCTGGGGCTGGGTGTTTGTGCTGTCCCCAACATCCCTGCAACTCACACACCACACTTAACACTATCCTCCACCACAATAACACGCAGTTCCCTACACATGGCAGATGCCGCCCACCCTCATTGGAGGATCTGCCTTACAAGGGCTGCACTCGGCTAGAAATAGCCACACGAAATTATATTATATACCTGGACCTGAGGGCTGGTTTGAGGTCCGCTCAGCCTACGTGATTAGAATTGAGGAGCTATCTGACGATGAGATAGCGGCCCCGGTCTAGGAAGCCAAGAATAACGGCCGAGAGGATTCGTCGTGCTGACCACACGACACCTCGTAATCTGCAGGCCTTCGGGCTAAGCAGCGGTCGCTTGGTAGGCCAAGGCCCTTCAAGGGCTGCAGTGCCATGGGGTTTGTTTGTTTTAGCAAGAGGTAGGGGTCATTTTAGTACAAAGATAAAAATTCCGAAAAATGCCGTATTGTTTTATTGTATTTTTATGTTTTTCAAAGCAGTGCCGAAATGGTCCATTTTCCCTTGTTCTTATCATGTATAGCCCTAGATCTCAGACCTATCTGCCCTGACAGTTTCACTTGCACTCTACATATGGCATTCAAGAACACACTTCTGATGCCGATAACTCGCCGTGAGATGTTGGGCCATACATAACAAGAACAAAGAAAAAGCAACCGTCTAGGCGCTGCTTTGAAAAACAATAAGCAAGCAAAAACGGTGCTGCACTTTTTCGGAATATCTATATTTGTACTAAATGATCCCCCACATATTCCTAAGTCTTCAAAATTACCTTCGTGATAATATTTGCAACCAGTAAGAGCACACAATACATTACATTTCCATTTCTTTAAATGTGAATTTCCAAGAGTTAAAAATGCATATCTTCCACAACACTTCGTCTAACTCAATGAAATCACGTGGCAAATGTCCAATTAGTTCGCCTCTGAAGTGTAGTGGTTAGCGTGATTAAATGACACCCCGGGAGGCCCGGGTTCGGGGGCTGGAACGGGGTCCACTCAGCCTCGGGAGGTCAACTGAGTAGAGGCGGGTTCAATTCCCACCTAAGCCATCCTCGAAGTAGTTTTCCGTGGTTTCCCACTTCTCCTCCAGGCAGATGCCGGGATGGTACCTAACTTAAGGCCATGACCGTTTCCTTCCCTCGTCCTTGTCTATCCCTTCCAAACTTCCCATCCACCCCCCCCCCCCTTACAAGGCCCCTATTCAGCATAGTAGGTGAGGACGCCTGGGAGAGGTACCGGTCCTCCTTCGCAGATGTATCCCCGACCTAAAGTCTCACGCTCCAGAACACTACCCTTGAGGCGGCAGAGTTGGGATCCCTCGATAACCCTGGAGGGTAAACAGATTAAGAAAGAAAGAAAAAAAAAGAGAGATATGTCCAATTAGATGTAAGAGCTCAGAAATGAATTACGCAGGTCTAGTGGCACAATTTTTAGGTTCTAGATGGCGTTTTATGATTTCTTTACGTGGTCTTGAACTTTTTTTTTCTTTTCTTTTTTTGTTTTTTTGTTTTGCAAGTTGCTTCGCGTCGCACCGACACAGATAGGTCTTATGGCGACGATGGGATAGGAAAGGGCTAGGACTGGGAACGAAGCGGCCGTGGCCTTAATTAAGATACAGCGCCACGATTTTCCTGGTATGAAAATGGGAAACCACGGAAAACATTCTTCAGGGTTGCCGACAGTGGGTTCGAACCCATTACTTTCTGGATGCAAGCTCACAGCTGCGCGCCCCTAATCGCACGGCCAACTCGCCCAGCAACAACAACATTATTATTTCTTTCTTCTTTCTTAGTTCGTTTACCCTCCAGTGTTGGTTTTTCCTTCGGACTCAGCGAGGGATCCCACGTCTGCCGCCTCAAGGGCAGTGTCGTGGAGCGTGAGGATTTGGGTCGGGGATACAACTGGGGAGGAGGAGCAGTACGTCACGCAGGTGGCCTCACCAGCTATGCTGAACAGGGGCTTTGTGGAGGGGATGGGAAGATTGGATGGAACAGGCAAGGAAGCGGGAAGTAAGCGGCCGTGGCCTGAAGTTAGGTACCATCCCGGCATTTACCTGGAGGAGACGTGGGAAACCGCGGAAAACCACTTCCAGGATGGCTGAGGTGAGAATCGAACCCATCTCCTGAGGCTGTGTGGACCCCGTTCCAACCCTCACACGACTTTTCAAATTTCGTGGCCGAGGTGGGAATCGAGCCCGGGCCTCCGGGGGTGGCAGATAATCACGCTAACCACTACACCACAGAGGCGGATTATTATTATTATTATTACTATCATTATCATTATTGTTATTATTATTGTTCCGGGGTTTATCGTGGAACGCAGAGGCGAAAGAAGGTGCCGGAGTGAATGGGTCTAACTACAATGTCAAGAATTGAATTTAAAATGTAAACTAAAGGTTATATTTAAAAAAAACTTAACAACTTTTCACCTAGTGAGATAACAATGACATTTCAGATACAAAATAGCAATTGAGATGCAAGACTTAGAAAAATCCAAGATTTCAGAACTTTAACACTCTTGGGCTACAAGCCCCTAGTTTACAATTTTTGAGCTCCCAGCTAAAATTTTACAGATGAGCATAAATTTGTTCAAAGGGCAGAAATCCCCTAAATTCCTGGAGAAATTGCTCCCAAAATACAACATCTAGCCTTCAAGAGGCATACAGTAATCTTACTTTGAAAAAGAGCTAACAGGCTCTCAGTTTACCAAGCCTATTCAAGGCAACATCAACTTACAGTTCTGGCCTCTGAAGGCACAACTTACGATAGGAAAATGATTATACATGGGTATTTAATACCCAACCTACTGGGCCTTCATGTAAAAGAAGAAAAAACGTTAAATAAATGGCCCGAACACAAAATGAATGGAGGTGAAGACCTTGCACTCGTAGATATGAACACTTAAAACCTAAAGGCCGATGAAACAGGGGCTATTCCCAAACCATGGAGGTGACTCGTATAAGAATAGATTAGAACATTGCGGAAAGGAAGAAAACCATTTACCAAACGTAGTCACCTCAAACCAACATGAGGGGAGCTCGAGAGGTACATCACTCTCTATCCCCGATTTACCGTTAAAGATTTTATGAAGTTTTTACATTAGCCGGCTGAAAGTTACATTTTTATGAAAACTAGGTTACATAGTTAATGATTCGGACCTTTCCCTCAGGTTAAACTGCGGAGCTAGCAAGAAATAAAGATGTTATGTGGCCATTACCTTGTCGGAGTACTGCAGCCTGATGAAACAGGCGCCGCCCGCCTCCTGCTTGACACACACACACTAGGCCAAGAGTAGAGAAAATCCGCAGTTTATAAACCCCCGGGGAAAGTTCGAGGCCATTCAAGATTAACTAGCCACACTCTCTCAATTTTATTGGTTCATTTAAAAGTTACACTGAAAAACCGAAGAAGAAGACTGTGATTGGTAGAAAATTAATTACAGAAATTAGGGATTGGCTGGATTCGAAACTGGCGGAAAGAAAATGTAAATATTACCAACCCGAAAATAAATGAACATCACTTAGTAAAAAAACTTATGAATACAAAACTTCTTTAAATCACAAGTTCTTTCACTTCACACCAGGGTGCATGATCATAGTTTTTTGTAGTCACATCTATGGAAGAAAGTCTAAACTTCTTGATGAATGGCAAACAAAACAAGTAGAAATACAGTCAGTTCAGGAAACTTCACAATAACAAAATTACATTAGATTTCTGTGGCGACACCTTCTGAGTAAATTTATAAGTTGGTCTAGTTTCACTGTTTCTCCACTAGAGGAGTTCTTTTAGGCGCTAGATTTAAATGCGCGGCGTTGGGGTGTACCTCCCGGTACAATTATTATTATTATTATTATTATTATTATTATTATTATTATTATTATTATTATTATTATTATTATTATTATTCGGTTCCGAAGCCTTAGTTTCGATTCCCTACAGGTGGAGATTTTACTCTTAAATGATTAATTCCTTTAGCTCGGGGACTGAGTATTTGTAGTAGTTTCTTATACACGGCAGATGTCGCCCACCCTCGTCAAAGGGTCTGCCTTACAAGGGTCACACCAGACTTGAAATAGCCACACGAAGTTAAACTAAGCATCAACAGGATCAACAGGATCTTGATTAGGAAAAATATGGTATGAAATTTCCCTTTGGGAAAATTATATGATTCAAAACTGGCGGAAAGAAAATGTAAATATTACCAACCCGAAAATAAATGAACATCACTTAGTAAAAAAACTTATGAATACAAAACTTCTTTAAATCACAAGTTCTTTCACTTCACACCAGGGTGCATGATCATAGTTTTTTGTAGTCACATCTATGGAAGAAAGTCCAAACTTCTTGATGAATGGCAAACAAAACAAGTAGAAATACAGTCAATTCAAAATTCAAAATATTATTGCTGTACCGCTCCTTCCCACGCCTCAGGGGTTGCGGGTGCAAAGTGTGTCGCACATGTGGATTTTGCCCTGTTTTACGCCGATGCCCTTGTGGGTTGGGGCGGTAGAATAGCACCCACGGTAGCCCTACCTGTCGTAATAGGCGACTAAAAGGGGCCCATGGACTCTTAATATGGGAGCGTGGGTTGGCAACCACCAGGCTCTGAGCTGAGTCCTGGCATTGCTTCCACTTACTAGTGCCAGGCTCCTCACGTTCATCTATTCTGTCCGACCTCCCTTGGTCAATTCTTGTTCTTTTCCTTCCCCGACGGTATTAGAGCACATGAGACCTAAGGAGTCTCATTATCACGCTCTTCGCGGCCCTTGTCTTCGTTTGGCCGATACCTTCATTATTCGAAGTGTCGGATCCTTTCCATTCTTTTCTCTCTGATTAGTGTTATATAGAGGATGGTTGTCTAGTTGTACTTCCTCTTAAAACAATAATCACCACCACCACCACCACAACCCTTCCTAACGCCAACCCAATGTGCAGAGATGTAATCACTATTCCGTGTTTCTGTGGTGGTTGGTAGTATGGTGTGTTGTCTGAATATGAAGAGGAGAGTGTTGAGACAAGCACAAACACCCAGTCCCCAAGACAGAAGAATTAACAGATGCGATTAAAATCACCGACCCGGCCGGAAATCGAACCCAAGAGCCTCTGAATCGAAGGCCTGAACGCTGGCCATTTAGCCAAGGAGGTGGACAATAAATAAAACTCACATTTATAACGATTACTGTGTTTCCATCTAACGAATCGTTTTCTAGAGACATCTACGTGGAATTTGGAGTCGACAAGTTTAGGATTCAGTGCGTCGAAAAGGGGAAACTGACTCAGGACCTAAGAAACTACCAGGAATGAAATAATCTGTTCTCTAGAGTATGGTGAGATGAGGCTTCTTTGACGTCTCTCAGTCATGACAATCCATCAATTCTTCACGTTGTATTATTTGTAATATAATAATAAGAATTATTAACCATCGCAATATGATTAAAGTAATCAAATATAAATTAAATAAAATACTTAATCGCATCACGCTTGGACTTAAATTGCAATCTAATTTAGAATATCTGAATAATCAACTGGTAAATTACTATCATAATTAAAACTGAATAAATTAACAAAAATAATATTTCGAAGTGTCCGTAGTATAGGCGCCAGAGTTCACCAGAATGGATCCCTCGAATTTTGATAGAGCGTGATAATTCTCTCTCCTCCTGGGCGTGTACATACAGCTTCTTACTGGTACATCTGTTTCAGGTCTTACCTAACCTTCTGAAAACAACTAAATAGGTAGGAACTGCACCTAGCTTCATCAAATCTTCACTGATTTAAAAATAACTAACTATATTCGAAATAACATCCGTGCATGAGCACCTCATCAACACACAAAAATATACATAAAATACACTCAAAAATACCGCTGGAAGACTCTATTTACAACAACAATGAAAACAATGGGAAAACAAAAGCGAGGACCAAGCTACCATTTGTAGTCAGACCATTGAACAAAGCACATATATGTAGTTAAGTACCCTTCACTGTCTCTGTGTATCAACACGACTTGGAGATTCTCATAATTGGCGCTTATTATATCACATATATATTGTACCTTTATAATACTATGTTCACTGACTCTAACACTTGGTTTAAAGATACATTCACTTGAGCAACACGCGCTTGTCGTTCTAAAACGTAAATTCTGGAAAGTCTGAGATACACCACCCCACAGCTTTCACCAGCATATAATACCAAGCCGCCATAAGTGACACAATAGCCAGTGACTAAGCACTCCTCAGTTGTAGGTCAGCCACGTTCCAACAAAAGTTTGAAGTCCAGTCCAGTATCGTCTCTTCCCGCCGTTTGATCACATGCCTATATAGACCTCAGCTTCCTCCTTCCCTTGCATGAAAAATCAAAATTAATCCTGGCCAACCAATCACGAGCAGATCCTCTTGTCAAGACCACGCCCTGAACCACTCCCGGATTCCATGACAATAACATCAACAGACTCTGGGGTGTTTCGCATGAGTCATAGGAACTCTCCGACTACAACATCAACAAGGCCATCTCATCAGACTCTGGGCTATACACATGACTCATACAAATTTTCCAAGTTGAAAATAACACTGTTTTCCCATCCGTTTGTACAAAACAAATTACTCACATCACACATGGAGACCTTCCAGTAAAATATTAAGAACAAAATATACAACTGGAATAATATTAATAATAATAAAAATAATAACAATAATAATAATAATTATTATTATAACAGGAAGAATGACAATAATATCTCTCACTTCTAAATACAGTGCGAGGTTGTGATATATGTACTATCACAACGTCACATTCTGCAAGGTCACATCGATCATCTGTACTCTAACTTCCCTCTTTAATAATATGTGTCTCAGTCATGGCTATCCATTAATACTTCACATCACAGCCTGCAAGATCGCATCGACTATCTGTATTCTTAACGCCCCTCTTTAATAATATGTCTCTCAGTCATGGTGCCGGGTGGCATTTGACGTGTATGGAAATTGCGTGTTTATGTAGTGGAAGATAGTGTTATGTGTAGTGTGTGAGTTGCAGGAATGTTGGAGGACAGTACAAACACTCCGTCCACGAGCCAAGGAAAGTAACCAATTTTAAGGTAAAACTTCTCCGCCCAGGCTGTCAATCGAACCCGGGGCGCTCTGAACTGAAGGCGACTACGTTGTCAATTCAACCAAGATGAAGCTTGACTTTAAGAAGGATGAATGGCAATATTCTTTACTGATATTAGTAAATGAAGGTTGCAGATCTCTTAATGTAATTATGAGAGGCTTCTCGGGGTTCTATTTGGGGTGTGAAGTTGAGGGCGTACAAGTCACTGGTAAAACTCCAGTTAGAGTATGGTTCCAGTGTATGGGATCCTCACCAGGATTATTTCTTTAGAAAACTGAAAAAGCTCCAAAGGAAATCGCCATGATTTGTTCCGGTCCTGGGTGATTTCCGACAAAAGAATGTTACGAAAATGTTGCAAACTTTGCGCTGGGAAGACTTGAAAATAAAGAGTCGCCCGGCTCGACTAAGCGATATGTTCCCAGATATCAGTGAAGAGGTGGCTTGGAATTACATTCGTACACGAATAACTTCCAATCTAGTTTTTGTAAGACCGAGCTCGATAGCTGCAGTCGCTGAAGTGCGGCCAGTGTCCAGTATTCGGGAGATAGTAGGTTCGAACCCCACTGTCGACAGCCCTGAAAATGGTTTTCCGTGGTTTCCCATTTTCACACTAGGAAAATGCTGGGGCTGTACCTTAATTAAGGCCACGACCGCTTCCTTCCCACCCCTAGCCCTTTCCTGTCCCATCGTCGCCATAAGACCTATCTGTGTCGGTGCGACGTAAAGCAACTAGCAAAAAAAAAGTTTTTGTAAGTAGGAAATACCATAATATGAAGATAAAGTTGAAACTGAAGAGGACAAACTGGAACCTTTCTTCTTTTATAGGAAGAGGAATTAGGGATTGGAATAATCTTCCAAGGATGATATTCAATGCATTTCCAAATTATCTGAGTTCATTTAAGAAAATACTGGGTAATATGTCTGTGATGTAGTGGTTAGTGTGATAAGCTGCCGTCCCCGTAGGCCTGGGTTCGATTCCCGGCTCTGCCACGAAACTTGAAATATGGTACGAGGGCTGGAACGGAGTACACTTGCCTCGGAAGGTCAACTGAGTAGAGGGATGTTCGATTCCCACCTCAGCCATCCTCGAACTGGTTAGCGTGGTTTCCCACTTCTCCTCCAGACAAATGCCGGCGTGGTACCTAACTTAAGGCCACGACTGCTTCCTTCCCTCTTCCTTGTCTATCCCTTCCAAACTCCCCCCCACCCCACAAGGCCCCTGTTCAGCACAGCAGGGGAGGCCACCTCCCCAGTTGTATCCCCCGACCCAAAGTTTCACGCTCCAGGACACTGCCCTTGAGGCGGTAGAGGTGGAACGGTAAGTCGATGTTCGTCTCTACCACCAACGTCCCTGGGATATAGCACGGCACATGAAGAAGAAAGAGAAGATACATTGTTACTTATTGAATCACCCTCATAGTATGAATCACCATTCTGTTGTTGATTACGTTTTTCGCAATCTGCACTGCGGATCTTCAGATATACAGTATTTCAGTGAAGTCAGAACTGGATTTAGAATGACGATGTGTAGCTCTTCTGCCAGATTGCACTCGGTTTGTTTTTGCAGCATTTTTACGACTGAGTTAGTTCTAATCGCAAACAGATGGCGTCTCTGTGCGTCATTCCTGAGCACACAAACCAAAATAATGTCTTTTTTAAAGCGTTTGGCGAGTTAGCTTACCTAAACTACCGCAATGTGGTAGCGTTTTAGCGCAAACGCATTCCTGACAGATGGTACAGTTATTAACCGACGGTAATGTGGTTGACTGAGATCCTATTTGAGCTCGCAGAGCTTTTTATTCATCTGTAATCGCGACCGGGGAATTAAATTTTAGAAGATACTGTGTGCATAGGGATTTTATGATAGGGCCTTGCAAGTGTTTGCCGTGAATAATGCCCCAACCTTCGTATGGGGTTGTAAATAAAGGGTACAGATCTCTGCACATGGTTATGAGGGTGTTTAGGGGTTGTAGTAAGGATGTAAAGGAGAGAGCAGATAAGTCTCTGGTATGACCCCAACTAGAGTATGGTTCCAGTGTGTGGGACCCTCTCCAGGATTACCTGATTCAAGAACTCGAAAAAATCCAAAGAAAAGCAGCTCGATTTGTTCTGGGTGATTTCCGACAAAAGAGTAGCGTTACAAAAATGTTGCAAAGTTTGGGTTGGGAAGAATTGAGAGAAAGAAGAAGATCTGCTCGACTAAGTGGTATGTTCCGAGCTGTCAGAGGAGAGATGGCGTGGAATGACATTAGTAGACGAATAAGTTTGAGTGGCGTTTATAAAAGTAGGAAAGATCACAATATGAAGATAAAGTTGGAATTCAAGAGGACAAACTGGGGCAAATATTCATTTATAGGAAGGGGAGTTAGGGAATGGAATAACTTACCAAGGGAGACGTTCAATAAATTTCCAATTTCTTTGAAATCATTTAGGAAAAGGCTAGGAAAGCAACAGATAGGGAATCTGCCACCTGGGCGACTGCCCTAAATGCAGATCAGTATTGATTGATTGATTGATTGATTGATTGATTGATTGATTGATTGATTGATTGATTGATTGTGACAAACAAACGATATCTTCTTTTTCTTCTTTTACTTCTGTCTTCTTCTTTCGTTACGGCCTTTGTAAGACCACTTTCTCATGGTTTGGGTTTTCTTCTCTTCCTCCTCTTCCTCTCCGAACCTCTTCATCCTCCCTCTCCTCCTCTTTCGTTCTTCAGCAAATAGTGTATTCTCTTCTCTTGCCTCCCCTACTGTTGCTTCTCTATCCTAAGTTGTGTGTGAATTCGTATATGGTAATGCTATATTTAGAAAGTTAAACTAGTAGTATGTCTTGTAATATATTCTGTCCATGGAATTGCTTGTTGTACTCTTGTTGTTGTTGTTGCTGTTGTTAGGTAATTACACTGTTTTAATTTTATTAACATACTACTGTAACTGACCGTTAACACCGGGATATTTCTCAATTGCGATGTATTTGTTAATAAGAAGAAGAAGAAGAAGAAGAAGAAGAAGAATAGTCCGCCTGTTTGGTGCGGTGGCTAGCGTGATTAGTTGCAACCCCAGAGGCCCGGGTGCGATTCCCAGTTCTGCCGCGAGATTTGAGAACGGGGTCCACTCAGCCTCGGGAGGTCAACTGAGTAGAGGTGGGTTCGATTCCCACCTCAGCCATTCTGGAAGTTTTTTCCGTGGTTTCCCACTTCTCCTCCAGGGAAATGCCAGGGTGGTACCTAACTTACGGCCACGGCCGCTTCCTTCCCTCTTCCTTGCCTATCCCTTCCAATATTCCCATCCGCCCGCCATGCCCCTGTTCAGCATAGCAGGTGAGGCCACCTGGGCGAAGTACTGGTCATGCTCTCCAGTTGTATCCTCCTACCCAGAGTCTGAAGCTCCAGGACACTGCCCTGAGGCGGTAGAGGTGGGATCCCTCGCTGAGTCCGAGGTAAAATCTCACCCTGGATGGTAAACAGATAAAGAATAAGAAGAGATTTTGTTTCAGTCATCATCATCATCATCAAAAAAGTAAAAGCAGTTTTATATGCTATGTCGTATTGAAAAGCAAAATTACATATTGATTGAATTAATTATTACAGTAATTATAATTTACTTCATTACTTTTTGTAAATTACTGGGAGCTGATTAAATAAACACAGTCTTAAAAGAAACATATTATTTAATAATTTTAAAGTAAAAATTCAATCTAATACTTATATTCTACAGCAACACGCAGTTACCTACACATGGCAGATGCCGCCCACCCTCATCGGAGGGTCTGCCTTATAAGGGCGGCACTCGGCTAGAAATAGCCACACGAAATTATTATTATTATTATTATTATTATTATTATTATTATTATTATTATTATTATTATATTGAATTTTGGAATGTATTCCTACCAATTAACTTTCAAGTCAAATTAAAACCAGCACGAACAACTTCACATAATTTCACATTTCGTCATTTTAAACTTCATATTTTTCATATTTTCATACATTTTATTTCATATTTTGGTAAAAATGTCTTCATATTTTAACTCGCTGTGGTGATTCGTTTTGGACAGTTGTATGTAGCTTCCTCAAGAGTACGCAGATCCATAGACGTCAAAGTACAACTTCTAGCTACAACTGCACTAGAAATAATACAATACCGGTAAGTGTTTTGATTCCATTTGAATACCGTACAAAACCTGGAAAGTGTAACTTTATTGATAAGATATATTAATAGTCCATTTAGAATTTCCAATCTTTATAGATAGTAATTTGGTCTGTCGAAGATAGGTACTAGTCACGATAGGCCTGAAAGTTTTGAACTCTCTTCCATCTGCTACGCAGGTTCCACCAGAGAAGCTGGAAAAATTCCACTCGTCTTTAATAAATTCACCGCTCTCTGTGAAGTGCGAGTGAACTCTAGAGAGCATAGGTGACGCACATGATGCAAAACAACATGATCAAAAGCTTCATAGACTCAATACGGGAACTAATTGCTGGGGAAAGCGAGAGTAACATTAGCATAACATACGTGAGTGGCAACTGAATGAGATCATCTGTTCTTTCGTTCCGTGCTGTTCTTTGTAAGTAGCAATGTATAAAGCAGAGTCAGAAAACAGGCCACTTGCTTCTGTAACGAATGTATTGGCAACAGGACTTTAACTTTCACACAAAAGGACTGTAGATGTCAATGATGGCACTACCGTCAAGGTTGGTTTACTAACACCGCTTGTTGGAAGGGATAAGTCTGGAAAATAGGGAATGGAAACCGCCCATCTACACAATACACAGGAACATTAACACGAATATTTTATGCCGTTAATTCCATGATAATGCCCGTCCTCATAACGTCAATACTCTCCATGACACACTCCAAACACTGAAGTTAAAGGCAATAGATCTCCCTGCAGACAAACTGCTCACATCTCAGGGAGGTTTAACAATTTTGATGAACCCGTTGTCATGTTGGACAAGATTCGCATTGAGTGAAGCTCTAAGGATGTAAGCACAAGATAGTTCCATATGAAAGTCATTATTTCCTACAACACGGCCATAGACTGGTGGATAGTACTTGGTGTCCCACGAGAATTATGTTTGGAAGGATTTATCTCCCAATCTCATCGCACATCGTGGCTAGTTATTCACTAGTGCAGTGGTTCTCAATGGGTGTGCCGCAACATTCGCTACGTATGGCATGAAATCTCCAAGCCTTTGTGATATTGCTGATAAGATTAAAATAACAGCATCGCTCTCTGCGAGCTACAAGTGAACTCTAGAGATAGGTGAGGCACCTGGAAGCTATGAAGCAAAACGACATGATCAAAAGCCCCGTCGTCTCAATACGAGAACAAGAGAAAGATATTTAAAACCGTAAAGATATTCGTTTTACAAGGAAATGTTGGCTTACTTCCATGGTTCAGGCGGCAGCTCGCCGGCTCTCGCCGCTAGGTTCAAATCCCGGTCATTATACGAGTGGGATTTGTGCTGGACAAAGCGGAGGCGGAACATGTTTTTCTCCGGGTACTCCAGTTTTCCCTGTCATCTTTCAATCCAGCAACACTCTCCAGTATCATTTCATTTCATCTGTCAGTCATGAATCATTGCTCCGGAGGAGTGTGACAGGCTTCGGCAGTCAGCACAATTCCAATCGGTTCAAAACACACCGTCGGCGGTGTCGTATGAGTTGCGCCGTGTTAAAATCAGTAAAAATTGCGCCGTGGTCATTAATCATTCTAGGAACTAAAGGTCTTGTTTGGGAATTCTACAGGGAATGAAACAACGCTGATAGAATGAACATTTGCGATGGAAAACAGTAAATTTCAGTTATTGTTAAGATTAAAAAAACTTCTTCATGACGCTGATGGACCGTAGGCTTCTCATCACTGCTACGGGGGTTAAATCTACGATCACTTTAGATAGCGTTTATGCTGGACAAAGCTGGCGTTCAAAATATTATTTCTGATTTCTTCATATTTATATCAGCATCACTGTTTGAAACAATTCCATTTGTCATTTATTAATCTTTTATACCCAGGGTAATGCGACAGGCCTCGCCAGGGCACACAATTTCCTTTCTTTGGCAGTAGCTATGGTTCATTCTTGAACCCTATCACTTCATAAGGGGTGCATGTCGGGGAAACGTAGGGCGAGAGTTTTTTTCTGTTTTCACTGGTCATTCTTTATTCAACAAATTCGCTACATTTCATTTGCCATCCATTAATCTGTGTCCGCAAAAGCACGTCAGATCTCGCATTTGGCAGTATTTTCTTCCTTTAGCGGTATTTCATTCTTCATTGATTCTATTCCTGACCCTGTCAGTTAGCTACAAACAGGCTGTGGATATTCTTCGTAAGACTGAAAGACTGATTCCATGTTTCCACACTTGGTTTGTAATTTTTTTTTTGCTTTAAGTCGCACCGACACAGATATGTCTTATGGCGACGATGGGATGGGAAAGGCCTAGGAAGTGGAAGGAAGCGGCCGTGGCCTTAATTAAGGTACGGCCCCGGCATTTGCCTGGTGTGAAAATGGGAAACCACGGAAAACCATCTTCAGGGCTGCCGACAGTGGGGCTCGAACCCACGATCTCCCGATTACTGGATACTGGCCGCACTTAAGCGACTGCAGCTATCGAGCTTGGTGGTTTGTAAATTAAGTCCAACTACGTAGTTATACACATTTCACCCACTGATATAAATACGATGCAGGTTTTCTAAATGTGCAAGAAACCAACATTGATAGAGTGAATACCGAGCTCGATAGCTGCAGTCGCTTAAGTGCGGCTAGTATCCAGTATTAGGGAGATAGTAGGTTCGAACCCCACTGTCAGCAGCCCTGAAAATGGTTTTCCGTGGTTTCCCATTTTCACACCAGGCAAATGCTGGGGCTGTACCTTAATTAAGGCCATGGCCGCTTCCTTCCCACTCCTAGCCCTTTCCTGTCCCGTCGTCGCCATAAGACCTATCTATGTCGGTGCGACGTAAAACAACTAGCAAAAAAAGAAAGATAGTGTGAATAATATTTTGTATATATTAATTTCAAACTCTCAGTACTACTGATATTCACAGACATTCCTTGAACTTGGAAATAACCCCCCTGCGGTGCAGCGCAGGTAGCAGATGCTTAAGACAGCTGTCAAACCACTTCTACTCCCGACGGGGAATCTCCACTGCGCAAATTTTACTCGGCGCAACTTTTACTCGGCGCAACTCATACAGAACCCCGTCGGCAGCCCTGAAGATGGTTTTCCGTGGTTTCCCATTTTTACGCCAGGCAAATGCTGGGGCTGTACCATAATTAAGGCTCGACCGCTTCCGTTCCACTCCTAGGCCTTAAATATCCTATCGTCGCCATAAGACCTATCTGTGTCGGTCCGACGTAAAGCAAATGGTCAAGAAATTCCTACCCTCGTCGCTAGATGGGAACTTCATTCATTCCATTCCTGACGCGGTCGAATGACTGGACACAGACTGAGAATTTTCGTTTTCATGTTGGCTCACGTCTTACATAAAAAACTGAGTTATTAATGACAGACTTGAGCTTGCCGTTTCTGATACAAAAGCTCACTTCGTGGTGGAATTGAAAACTAACTTCCAGAGGCATCTCCTGTACAATCGACAGAAGTCTCTCATGGTCCCTCTTATTCCCCTCTATAAACCTTTCAAAATATTAAAATTTGGAATACAGTATATACGTTCTCACTTTTGTAGATTCTGTGACCCATCTTCAATTTGTATTCTTAATAATAATAATAATAATAATAATAATAATAATAATAATAATAATAATAATAATAATAATAAGTAGTATAATTGGATGGTTCGGCGGCCGCCGCCGCCGCCGCCTCCTCCGCCGCCGCCGCCGCCGACCGCGGGAAATTTGAATTTTGGCGGGAGATTTGAATTTGTAAACAAAGCCACGTGCTTTTTGACAGACAACAACGCATCGCAAACCTCAGTACTACCATCTTGACGGGCCTAAACCTCAGTAGTGCCAACTTAACCTAACTAGCGCGAGGTAAACAAAGCCACGTGCTTTTTGACAGCCACGTGCTTTTTGACAGATTTGTAAACAAAGCCACGTGCTTTTTGACAGACAACAACGCATCGCAAACCTCAGTACTGCCATCTTGACGGGCCTAAACCTTAGTGGTACCAACTTAACCTAACTAGCGCGAGGTAAACAAAGCCACGTGCTTTTTGACAGCCACGTGTTTTTTGACAGCTGTCATCCGCCATCTTTGAGCACCGTGCTGCCCTCTTTATCGTAGTAGATGTAAATTCATCACCTGTCATCGGCAGTGCCGCCATCTTGACGGGTCTAACCTTAGTGCTACCAACTTAACCTCACTAGCGCGAGATAAACAAATCCACGTGCAGCTGTCATCCGCCATCTTTGAGCATCGTGCTGCCCTCTTTAGCTACTTACCTTTGAAATGTGGTACGTTATCCGCCATCTTGCATCCGAAACCTCAGTGCTGCGCTCTATGTAGTGGCGGCAAATTCCATGTGCTCTTGTTTGGAAACAAAGCCACGTGCAGCTGTCATCCACCATCTTTAATCACCGTGCTGTCCTCTTTAGCTACTTACCTTTGACAGTTGTCATCCGCCATCTTGCATCGCCAACCTCAGTGCCGCACTCTATGTAGTGGCGGCAAATTCTACGTGCTCTTGTTTGGAAACAAATTCACGTGCTATTTTTCTGACAGCTGTCATCCGCCATCTTTGAGCACCGTGCTGCCCTCTTTAGCTACTTACCTTTGAAATGTGGTACGTCACAGCTGTCATCCACCATCTTTAATCCAGAGAGAACAGTGCTGCAATCTATGTGGTGGCGGCAAATTCCACGTGCTTTACAAATCAACATGCTTTTTTGACAGCTGTCAACCGCCATCTTTAATCACCGTGCTGCCATCTATGTGGTGGCGGTAAATTCCACATGCTTTACAAACCTATATGCTTTTCTGACAGCTGTCATCCGCTATCTTTAATCCAGAGAGAACAGTGCTGCCCTCTATGTGGTGGCGGCAAATTCCACGTGCTCTTGTTTGGAAACAAAGCCATGTGCAGCTGTCATCCGCCATCTTTGAGCACCGTGCTGCGAGCAATTTCGTCAGTTGTCATCCGCCATCTTTAATCTACAGAACACCGTGCTGCCCTCTTTATGGCTACTACCTTAAGCACGTAGTAGCGGGCAATTTGAAAAGTTCTGTTAGCTATCATCCGCCATCTTTAATCACCGTGCTGCCATCTTTAGCTAGATACCTTTGAAATGTGGCGGCGGATAATTTAAAAAATGCTTTTTGACAGCAGCTATCTTTGAGCACCGTGCTACCCTCTATGTGGTGGCGGCAAATTCTACATGCTTTACAAACCCACGCGCTTTTTTTTTTGACAGCCATCTTTAAGCAACAGAGTACAGTGCTGCCCTCTTTGTTGTGGCGGCAAATTCCACGTGCTCTTGTTTGGAAACAAAGCCACATGCTCTTTTGACAGCTGTCACCCGCCATCTTTAACCAACAGAGCACTATGCTGCGGGCAATTTCGTTAGCTGTCATCCGACATCTTTAATCAACAGAGCACCGTGCTGCCCTCATGCGGGGTAATTTCGTTAGCTGCCATCCGCCATCTTTAAACACCGTGCTGCCCTCTTTATGACTACTACCTTAAGCACGTAGTAGCGGGCAATTTCGTTAGCTGTCATCCGCTATCTTTGAGCACCGTGCTGCTCTCTGTAGTAGCGGGTAATTTGAAAAGTTCTGTTAGCTGTCATCCGCCATCTTTGAGCACCGTGCTGCCATCTATGCGGTGGCGGCAAATTCCACATGCTTTACAAACTCACACACATCTCCCGTCTGCTGTGAATATTATTCTTCAGCCTTTATCTTAAGGTAAGGTAGAACTGTTAGTTACTTTTTGCAAAGCAACTTCTACGCTGGACATCTACATTCATATATGTTTATTCTTTTTTTTTTAGGTACCGTTCGAAAGTACGCAATTTTATTCATCCCAGTAACAGCCTGCAGCACGTGCATTTTTTTAAAAGGTATGTTTTCGAACTTTGAGTTGTAAAGATAATTAGGTTAGATGATGCACCCTACACTACATTCATATATGTTTCTTTTTTTTTTTTTAGGTACGACCAGAATATTATCATTCGAGTTTCAGGCTTGAACGCACGCATTTTATACATCCGAGTAACAGTTTGCAGCGCGAAGATTTTAAGGCATGTCTGACCTCTATTCGTTGAAACTTGGTTTCTTCTAAAACATCGTAACTTTAGTCTATTGATAAATAGTTGTTCTCTTTAATCCTCACGCGAGGTACGTACATAGCTATGTCCGCCCTCAACAGGCTGAAACTTGGTTTCTTCTAAAACATCGTAACTTTAAGCTATTCATAAACAGTTGTTCTCTTCAACTCGCATACTATAGACGTGGCGCGCGCATAGCTATGTCTGCCCTCAACAGGCTGAAAATTGGTTTCTTCTAAAACATTGTAACTTTAGAGTATTGATAAATAGTTGTTCTCTTTAATCCTCACGCTATAGACGGGGTATAATTTCAAACAGGCACACATGGCTATGTCTGACCTCAACGGGTTGAAACTTGGTTTCTTCTAAAACATTATAACTTTAAGCTAATCATAAATAGTTGTTCTCTTCAACCCGCATACTATAGACGTGGTATAATTTCAAACACGCACACATAGCTATGTCTAGCCTCAACGGGTTGAAAGTTGGTTTCTTCCGAACATCGTAACTTTAGTCTATTGATAAATAGTTGTTCTCTTCAATCATCATGCTATAGACGTGGTATAATTTCAAACACGTACACATAGCTATGTCTGACCTCAACGGGTTGAAACTTGGTTTCTTCCGTTACTTTAGTCTATTGATAAATAGTTGTTCTCTTTAATCCTCACGCTATAGACGAGGTGTGCACATAGCTATGTCTATCCTCAACAGGCTGAAAGTTGGTTTCTTCTAAAACATCGTAACTTTAAGCTAATCATAAATAGTTGTTCTCTTCAATCCTCATGCTATAGACGTGGTATAATTTCAAACACATAGCTATGTCTGACCTCAACAGGCTGAAACTTGGTTTCTTCTAAAACATCGTAACTTTAGAGTATTGATAAATAGTTGTTCTCTTTAATCCTCACGCTATAGACGGGGTATAATTTCAAACAGGCACACATGGCTATGTCTGCCCTCAACAGGCTGAAACTTGGTTTCTTCTAAAACATTGTAACTTTAGTCTATTGATAAATAGTTGTTCTCTTTAATCCTCACGCTATAGACGAGGTATAATTTCAAACACGCACACATAGCTATGTCTGACCTCAACAGGCTGAAACTTGGTTTCTTCTAAAACATTGTAACTTTAAGCTAATCATAAATAGTTGTTCTCTTCAACCCGCATACTATAGACGGGGGTATAATTTCAAACACGCACACATGGCTATGTCTGACCTCAACGGGTTGAAACTTGGTTTCTTCTAAAACATTGTAACTTTAAGCTAATCATAAATAGTTGTTCTCTTCAACCCGCATACTATAGACGGGGTATAATTTCAAACACGTGTACATAGCTATGTCCACCCTCAACGGGCTGAAACTTGGTTTCTTCCGAACATCGTAACTTTAGTCTATTGATAAATAGTTGTTCTTGCATACTATAGACGAGGTATAGCTATGTCTGCCCTCAACGGGCTGAAACTTGGTTTCTTCTGTAAATTTAGAGTATTGATAAATAGTTGTTCTCTTTAATCCTCACGCTATAGACGAGGTGCGTACATAGCTATGTCTATCCTCAACGGGTTGAAACTTGGTTTCTTCTAAAACATCATAACTTTAGTCTATTGATAAATAGTTTTTCTCTTCAATCCTCATACTATAGACATGGTACGTACACATAGCTACGTCTAGTCTCAACGGGCTGAAACTTGGTTTCTTCCGAACATCGTAACTTTAGTCGTTCTCTTCAATCCTCATGCTATAGGCCTAACTCACAGCCATGTCCAACCTCTATACGCTGAAACTTGGTTTCTTCCGTAACTTTCACCTAATCTCTATCGGTCGTTCTCTTTTCAGATGTTCCCCTGCTGCGAGGAATGTAATGTAACGTTTGCAAGGCGTGATAACTTCATGCGCCATATGAAATCAAAACACCCTAGCATAACATCTGCTTTATGTAAAGTTTGTAGTGTGTATTTCGCTAACGTAGAGCGATATGAGGATCACTTAGCAGAGGTACATCAAATATCTACTCACCCTCAGGTAGTAGTAGGGAAAAAGCGTGCAGCTACTGATGTAGCTGTAGAAAGTACTAGTAGTAAAAAACCTAGAAAAAATCATGAACAGATGTCCCCCTGCTGCGAGGAATGTAATGTAACGTTTGCAAGGCGTGATAACTTCACGCGCCATATGAAATCAAAACACCCTAGCATAACATCAGCTTTATGTAAAGTTTGTAGTGTGTATTTCGCTAACGTAGAGCGATATGAGGATCACTTAGCAGAGGTACATCAAATATCTACTTGCCCTCAGGTAGTAGTAGGGGAAAAGCGTGCAGCTACTGATGTAGCTGTAGAAAGTACTAGTAGTAAAAAACCTAGAAAAATCATGAACTTCAAACTATTCACTGCGAGCACTGTAACACTGATGTTCCATCTTCGCATTTTCAGGGGCACTTACGGAGTAATGCGCATAAAAATAATGCGTGTAGAAGTGGTAGTAACGCAAACATCGAGGAAATTAATACAGCATTTAAAAGTAGGATTGCTAGTTACCGAATTCGCACTAGTCAAAAGTTTCAGAGCACTTCAAACTTTTTAAATTGCGTTCAACCGGATGTACAACAGCTTCTTGCTAAATCTTTGTCCAATCATAGTTTATTTAAAGTTAATTTTGAACTTTTCGCCTTGTACATTAAAAGCACGGATGAATCCGAAATAACGGACATTAAATCATTTAATACGAAGAATTTTATCATAAGTCAGTCGACTAATTTTGGCGATGTACTTAGGGATGTCTCTAACATTATTTCAACTAAGAGCGAGGAATTTCAGGAAAAGGAATCAGGGTGGGCTTTAGTTGAGATAATGTATCTAGAAGTTAACATCAATAAGTACAATCCTATGCGTGGATCTTCGCACATTGAGCTGCCGACATGGATTCAGCGAAAAGAAGCTGTTGTAAACATCCAAAACAATGACGAAGCATGTTTTGCATGGGCGGTGATGTCAGCTTTAAATCCTGCGAAATCAGACGTAGCTAAGAGAACATCATCGTATCCACACTATTCAACGCAGCTAAATTTCGATAGTATAGAATTTCCCGTACAGTTAAAAGATATTAAGCGCTTTGAGGAACTAAATAACATTAGTATTAATGTGTATGGTGTAGAGAAAAAGTCTGTAGTAGGTCCTCTGTATTATACATGTCATAAGAAGAGTACTCACGTTAATTTACTCTATATTGAAAACAGTGAGAATAGCCACTTTTGCTGGATTAAAAATCTGAGTAGACTTGTTGGTAGTCAATTGTCAAACAGGTGTAACAAAAAGTGGCTATGTGATGGATGCTTGCAGTATTTTAGAACTGAAGATCAGTTAACGAAGCATTCCAAGAATGACTGCAATCATGTACGTACAGAGATACCTACTACAGGCAATAATGTTTTAAAATTTACAAATTTTCACAAGCAGATGTGGGTACCGTTCGTGATTTATGCAGACTTTGAAGCCATCCTCACGCCATGCAACACATGCTCACCTAATCCTGACAACTCTTTCACTAATACTACGCACATGCATGTCCCGTATAGCTTCGCGTATTACATCAAGTGTAGTTACGATAGTACGCTTAAAAAGTTAGAGCTGTATCGAGGACATGATGCTGCTAAAGTATTTTTAGAAAGACTTGAAAGTGATGCAGTTCGTCTCGGTCGTATTCTGAATAGTAATATTCCTATGAAGCCACTCACCGAAATTCAGTTAAATGATCATGAACGTGCTACAAAGTGTAGCATTTGTGATGGGGAATTTTCCGAAAATGACCCTAAAGTTTTTGATCATGATCATTTAACTGGTTTCTACAGATGTGCCGCTCATTATAGCTGTAATCTTAAGTATAGAGTTCCTAAATTCATCCCTGTAATTTTTCATAACTTATCTGGTTACGACTCTCATTTCATCATTTCACAATTTGGAGCTTCAGATGAAAAAGTAGATATAATCCCTCAGAATAAAGAGCGGTACATTGCGTTTGCAAAGTCTGTAAAAGTAGATGCTGAGCATTCTATAAAACTGAGATTCCTTGACTCGTTTCGCTTTATGGCGAGTAGCCTCGATAAACTTTCTAGTCATTTACAGCCTGAACAATTTACGGAAATTCGACGCGTTTTCCCTGAAGAAGCGCAGTTTAATTTACTTCGGCGTAAGGGTGTTTTTTGTTACGAATATCTCGACTGCTTAGACCGCCTCGAAGAACGTGCCTTACCATCGAAACAATCCTTTTACAGCTCGCTGAATTCAGCAGATATTAGTGATGATGACTATTTACATGCACAACATATCTGGGAGCAGTTCCACATTCAAACGCTGGGTGAATACTCCGATTTATATTTAAAGACAGATGTACTTTTGTTAGCTGATGTTTTTGAAAATTTTCGCTGTGTTTGCATGAACACCTACAGCCTTGACCCATGTCAGTATTTTACTGCACCTGGGTTAAGTTGGGACGCGATGTTAAAATACACGCGTGTGAATTTGGAACTGCTGACCGATATCGATATGGTGCACTTTATAAAAGCATCCATTCGAGGCGGTCTGAGTCAGTGCAGCGGCCGGTATTCGAGTGCTAATAATAAGTACATGCCGAGTTTCGATTCCAGTCAGGAATCTCGGTATATCGTTTACCTCGATGCTAATAATCAGTATGGGTGGGCGATGAGTCAGCATCTACCGGTGAGTGGTTTCCGCTGGCTGACGCAGTGCGAAATTGATGCTTTACAGCTACACGCCCTAGGTGATGAAGCTGATAAAGGTTATTTCCTCGAAGTTGACTTACAGTATCCTAAAGAGTTACACACTTCTCATAATGACCTACCGTTCTGCCCTGAAAATATGAAGTCCCCGTACATTGCATCAACGACGAAAATGCTCATTGCTAATTTATGCGATAAATCTAAGTATATCATTCATTACCGAAATTTAAAACAGTGTTTGCAGCATGGTTTGAAGTTATCCAAAATTCATCGCGTACTAGAATTTAATCAGTCGCCGTGGCTAAAGCCATATATCGATCTGAACAATAATTTAAGAACGAATGCGGTTAACGAGTTTGAAAAAGATTTCTACAAGCTCATGAATAACAGTGTGCTTGGTAAGACTATGGAGAATGTTGACAAACGCGTTGATGTAAAATTGATTACAAACTGGGATAATATTAAGAAAAGGTATGGTGCTAACTATTTAATAAGTAAAACCAAATTTCCACAGCTGCACCATCATACATGAGAATTTAGTTATTATACAGATGAATCGTGTCAAGGTTAAGTATGACAAACCTACCTACGTCGGCTTCACAGTACTTGAATTGGCTAAAACACTCATGTATGAATTCCATTACGATTATATGATGAAGTACGCGCATAATGCGCAATTGCTCTACACAGATACCGATTCGTTTATTTATCAAATCAAAACTGATGACTATTACAATGATATAAAGCCTGACTTGGGTAGGTTTGATACAAGTAACTATCCTACAGATAATCAATATCATCTACCGCTAGTGAACAAAAAGGTTCTAGGTAAAATGAAAGATGAATGTGCTGGGAATATTATCGATTCATTTGTAGGTACTAAATCCAAGTCATATTGCATAAAACTCTTAAATGAATTACAAATAAAGAGATTGAAGGGGGTTAAAAAGAATGTCGTTCAGAATCAGCTAAGTTTTGAAAACTATAACAATTGCATTAAAAGTAATCCACCTGTTTTGCATAAGCAAATGTCTGTCATTAGAAGCAAGAAGCACCAGTTGTACACTCATTTAATTAGTAAGGTAGCCCTTAATAGCGATGATTGTAAACGGTTTGTCATCCCAAATTCTACCAACACGCTAGCCTGGGGGCATAGTAGTATTGATAAGTACTACTTTACATAAACATTATGCTAGAGGTGTGTGTACTTACGTTACGCTGTCTTACATCACAAAGAGGTACGCTGAGAGCGTAGTACAGCAAGTTTAAACTTGTACATTCAAGAATTGCATCGAGAAGTACGCAAAACATCACTAGGGTAAAATGATTCAAGATAAAACTTGTACATACAAGATGTAAATAAATAATGTAGAATTAGCATATTCTTTTATTTTAGGTTAGGTATCACCTTCCTCCCGCTCCTTATTTGCAAGATAGAGTTTTTGTTTATTACTCATAGAAGAAAGAAGGTGATGAGCAGATTCGTAAGTATAGTATCGTCTTGTTCGGTAAGTATCTCGAGAGCAGAATTTTTTTTTGTCAAAAAGCACATAGCTTTGTAAAGCACGTGGAATTTGCCGCCACCGGGGCAGCACTGTTCTCTCTGGATTAAAGATGGTGGATGATAGCCGTCAAAGGTAAGTAGCTAAAGAGGGCAGCACGGTGAATAAAGATGGCGGATGATAGCTGTCAAAAAAGCACATAGGTTTGTAAAGCATTTAGAATTTACCGCCACCACATAGAGTGTAGCACCGAGGTTTGTGATGCAAGATGGCGGATGACTGCTGTCAAAAAAGCACATGGCTTTGTTTCCAAACAAGAGCACGTGGAATTTGCCGTCACCACATAGAGGGCAGCACGGTGATTAAAGATGGCGGATGACAGCTGCACATGGCTTTGTTTCCAAACAAGAGCACGTGGAATTTGCCGTCACCACATAGAGGGCAGCACGGTGATTAAAGATGGCGGATGACAGCTGCACATAGCTTTGTTTCCAAACAAGAGCACGTGGAATTTGCCGTCACCACATAGAGGGCGGCACTGTTCTCTCTGGATTAAAGATGGCGGATGACAGCTGTCAAAGGTAAGTAGCTAAAGAGGGCAGCACGATGCTCAAAGATGGCGGATGACAGCTGTCAAAAAAGCACGTCGATTTGTTTATCTCGAGCTAGTGAGGTTAAGTTGGTAGCACTGAGGTTTAGGCCCGCCAAGATGGCAGCACTGAGGTTCGCGATGCAAGATGGCAGATGACGTACCACATTTCAAAGGTAAGTAGCTAAAGAGGGCAGCACTATGCTCAAAGATGGTGAATGACAGCTGCACGTAGCTGTCAAAAAGCACGTGGATTTGTCTACATAGAGGGTAGCACTGAGGTTTGCGATGCAAGATGGCTGCTGTCAAAAAGCATTTTTCAAATTATCCGCCACCACATTTCAAAGGTAAGTAGCTAAAGAGGGCTGCACTGTGCTCAAAGATGGCGGATGACAGCTGCACGTGGCTTTGTTTACCTCGCGCTAGTTAGGTTAAGTTGGTAGCACTAAGGTTTAGACCCGTCAAGATGGCAGCACTGCCGATGACAGGTGACGAATTTTGCAGCTACTGCGATATAGAGGGCAGCACAGTGATTAAAGATGGCGGATGACAGCTGTCAAAAAAAGCACGTGGCTTTGTTTACCTCGCGCTAGTTAGGTTAAGTTGAAAAAGCACGTGGCTTTGTTTACAAACAAGAGCACGTGGAATTTACCGTCACCACATAGAGGGCGGCACTGTTCTCTCTGGATTAAAGATGGCGGATGACAGCTGTCAAAAAGCACGTGGCTTTGTTTAGAGGGCAGCACTGTGCTCAAAGATGGCGGATGACAGCTGTCAAAAAAGCACGTGGCTTTGTTTACCTCATGCTAGTTAGGTTAAGTTGGTACCACTAAGGTTTAGACCCGTCAAGATGGCAGTACTGAGGTTAGCGATGCGTTGTTGTCTGTCAAAAAGCACGTGGCTTTGTTTACAAATCTGTCAAAAAGCACGTGACTGTCAAAAAGCACGTGGCTTTGTTTACCTCGCGCTAGTGAGGTTAAGTTGGTACCACTAAGGTTTAGGCCCGTCAAGATGGCAGTACTGAGGTTAGCGATGCGTTGTTGTCTGTCAAAAAGCACGTAGCTGTCAAAAACACGTGGCTTTGTTTACCTCATGCTAGTAGGTTAAGTTGGCACTAGTGAGGTTTAGGCCCGTCAAGATGGCAGCAGTGAGGTTAGCGTTGCGTTGTTGTCGATGACAGCTGTCAAAAAGCACGTGGCTTTGTTTACAAATTCAAATCTCCCGCCAAAATTCAAATTTCCCGCGGGCGGCGGCGGCGGCGGAGGAGGCGGCGGAGGAGGAGGCGTGCGGCGGCGGCGGCCGCCGAACCATCCAATTATACTACTATAATAATAATAATAATAATAATAATAATAATAATAATAATAATAATAATAATTGCTTCACGTCCCACTGACTACTTTTACGGTTTTCGGAGTCGTCGAGGTGCCGGAATTTAGTCCCGCAGGAGTTCTTTTACGTGCCAGTGAATCTACCAACATGAGGCTGACGTATTTGAGCACCTTGAAATACCACTGGACTGAGCCAGGATCGAACCTACCAAGTAGGGGCCAGAAGGCCAGCGCTTCAACCGTCTGAGCCACTCAGCCCGGCAATTTTGTATCCTTTTAATCAAAAACTTTCCCACGCTGAACTTCGATTTTTTCAAACAAATTAACCGAAACATCCATAACACCCGTCAAATTAATTACCTCAAAACACATCAGACGAAATGCCGTTACGACTACTTGGCTTCAGAAGGGAAGCTGCGTGCTTCCGAGACCGACTCTCCCCCATTGCTATCAACTCGTACGTTTCTGTTTTTTTGCTAGGGGCTTTACGTCGCACCGACACAGATAGGTCTTATGGCGACGATGGGATAGGAAAGGCTTAGGAGTTGGAAGGAAGCGGCCGTGGCCTTAATTAAGGTACAGCCCCAACATTTGCCTGGTGTGAAAATGGGAAACCACGGAAAACCATTTTCAGGGCTGCCGATAGTGGGATTCGAACCTACTATCTCCCGGATGCAAGCTCACAGCCGCGCGCCTCTACGCGCACGGCCAACTCGCCTGGTAACTCGTACGTTAGTGTGCCACGGGAACGTACTACAAAGGATAACGTGTCGTGAATAAAGGACGGGACACATTTTACTAGCGAGAGAGAAAGTGTAAGCTTCCAACTTCTTATTCCTAAAGATGGTTCCATTCAATATCTCTGTTCCATATTATTTCGATCCTCTAAAGCTCGTAACCTCCTGACCATCCTGCACCTTTTTGAGTAGAAGCAGTGGCGGCTGGTGCAGAAAATCAGTTGTGTGCTGTAACCCATCCCCACTCCGAAAAATAAAAATATTTACAAACATACCGGTACGTGGTTTTCAAAAGGCTCTCCACTGAGTTTTTCACACTGAACAAATACGCAAACAACCCCAACACGTGTACACATTCCTCATAAAAAAAACTATGAAACTGTATAATTAAACACACAATAACACCTGCAATGGCAAAATATTTACGAACTCAAACACTTGGTGTGAGCGCGCAAAAACAGAACTTCCCAATGTTACCAACATCATTGAAATAAAACCAGCAACGTCGTAATGCAAAATTATATGTTACGTTTTTATATTGTCATTTATAAACCAGACATTTTTAATTAAAATCACAATATCATGTCCTTATTTTGATAACATAAAAAGTACAATTTTTATAGTTCATCGATTTACAAATGGTCCGCCTCTGTGGTGTAGTGGTTAGCGTGATTAGCTGCCACCCCCGGAGGCCCGGGTTCGATTCCCGGCTCTGCCACGAAATTTGAAAAGTGGTATGAGGGCTGGAACGGGGTCCACTCAGCCCCGGGAGGTCAACTGAGTAGAGGTGGGTTCGATTCCCACCTCAGCCATCCTGGAAGTGGTTTTCCGTGGTTTCCCACTTCTCCTCCAGGCAAATGCCGGGATGGTACCTAACATAAGGCCACGGCCGCTTCCTTCCCTCTTCCTTGTCTATCCCTTCCAATCTCCCCCATCCCCCGCAAGGCCCCTGTTCAGCATAGCAGGTGAGGCCGCCTGGGCGAGGTACTGGTCATTCTCCCCAGTTGTATCCCCGACCAAGAGTCTGAAGCTCCACGACACTGCCCTTGAGGCGGTAGAGGTGGGATCCCTCGCTGTGTCCGAGGGAAAAGCCGACCCTGGAGGGTAAACAGATGATGATGATGATGATGATGATTTACAAATGTGGCTATGCAATAGGCAAGTTGGTAGTATTCTATCGTCTTTGGTATTAAAAGACCTGGCGCGAACAGCTCTATAGTATTTTGTTTTCCCGTTTGCTTTGAGCGATCCCCTCTTAAATACTAACGCTGAGTCAAGAGGGTGCCAGTTGCCACGTTCTCATATCGTTCGTAATGCAAGTGTGACTAGTGCAAGTGCTGCCTCTCTGTGGTCGAACGAAGAACCGCTGTGAAGTGATGTCTTGGCTGTTGTTTCCACAGCCTATCGGAACACATTCTCTTTGTATCGGAAAAGTTCGGCACGCATGCGCAAAAGGCAGAGTTCCTGCTTTCTGGCTAAAAGCTCGCTGAGCTGTGATCGCACAGCAACCGGCGTGGAGCGCACCATTAGTTACCTGGTTGTGAGGGAGTTTAATAATTTCCTATTCTTTGGCTGACGTCTTTTTCAATGCACTGTATTTAATTGTAGATAATATTTTTTAAACTGATTTATTTTCCCAAAAGGCTGCAGCACTTCAGCACATAAGGTACGGCCGCCCCTGAGTAGAAGGCAGGTGCCCGGTTTTGGAAAATATGAAACATGTAGGTCTAGTTCAACAACATTTGGTATTTTGATATTGTCATTCTATATACCGGCATGTATACTAGTCTATTTCTAACACTTATAATGAATAAATTGCAGTGGATAGCACAACACAAACAGCCGTAAATTGCGGTAAAATAATGCTTTGACGATGCACGTGATTTCACGCAGCGAGAATTCATGCGAAAAAGATTATGCATACTTACAGCGGATTCGCTGTCTATCAAAATGCTGACTAAGATGCTGGCCTCTTTCAATTTCATAGTTCGTGCGTTCTTTTCCCCTTCCCTTGATGTTCCAGTGCAGGCAATGACTAGTTTCAAAGAACATCGAAACTAGTGTAGAGAACTAGCATTCACGTTCGCCCGGAGTCAGAACAATCAGCCATCGAGCGGAACATGCGCCGTTCTCAAATACCTAGACCAGTCAAGACCGTTGGAATCGCTCTTGGTCCAATCCACCCCCTGTGGGTGGGGGCGGTAGAATAACACCCACGGCAACCCCTGCCTGTCGTAAGAGGCGAATAAAAGGGCCCCAGGGGCTCTGAACTTTGGAGCGTGGATTGGCGACCACTGGGCTCTTAGCTGACTCCTGGCATTGCTTCCACTTACTTGTGCCAGGCTCCTCACTTTCATCTATCCTATCCGACCTCTCTTGGACAACTCTTGTTCTTTTCAGACCCCGACGCTATTAGGTTTGCGAGGGCTAGGGAGTCTTTCATTTTCACGCCCTTCGTGGCCCTTGTCTTCCTTTGGCCGATATCTTCATTTTTCGAAGTGTCGGATCCCTTCCATTTTTCCCTCTGATTAGTGTTATATAGAGGATGGTTGCCTAGTTGTACTTCCTCTTAAAACAATAATCACCACCACCACCTTGGTCCAATCCTGCCGAGTGCAGGCGATACGCAAAGCTGTTCCTTTGGAACAGGGTGTTGCTGGACCAATCTCGCTGGAGTGCAGGCGACACGGAACACTGTTCTTTCGGAAAAGGATGTTCGGGAGTACTGCTCATTTAAATATCAGTTCCGAGTCCGAAACTGTTCTAAAATAACTGTTGTGTTATTCTTATCCATCTCTAATCGCCTGTTTCAAATTCTTGTTCACCAATGACGACCTGGCGACCGGTAGTTTTGAGACCTTGTTTAGCTTTTCCAAAATTCATGCAATGTTAAGTTACTAGGTATGGTATAACTCCTTTTTATTCTGGAAGCAATTTCAACCTGCTCCTGCTTCGTCCGCGAAGCATCTTCAAGAAGCAGTCTCCTTCCCTCGTTGAAACTCTTTGCTTGAGGTTGTGTCTGCTTCTGCTTTCTGCTATTTGTGAACTTATAGTAGCAGAGTATTGAGACTGCTTCGTAATTACGGTTGTTTTAATTTCCATCGTGTTTATTAAACGTTCAATACTGTTTTACCCGGAAGGATTTAAGATTCGATTTATACTAAACAAAAACTCACAACGTGTACTTTTTATGATAAAATAGGATTATTGGATAAACTGCGTGATCCCTGTGAAATGACACTGGTTTACAATGCCTGTGAAAAGTGCTACTTGTAGGAACGTTTCAAACATGAGGTTAGGAGTGAATGTACATCTTTTGGCTCCCCCAAGAACGCAGAAAAACAGTTAAAAGTGCGGTGGTATTTGTAGGCTACATACGAAAATTAAGCAGGAAAATTTAAAATACTACCAGGGAAAGTTGTAAAAGATGTTGCTACAAATAACACTTATGGACAGAAAAATTTATTTTCCTCCTAAAAATTCCTTGATATAAAATTAGGATATTTCTGTGCATTCTAAAAGTTGGCTAGTAATATTAGTCCATACAAATAAATCAGCTCTTGATATAAACTTACCCTCTGGCAGATTATACAAAAAGCACATTATATGTTATCCAGTTCAACTGTGAGAATACGACAAATATAATAACCCCTTTAATAAGTGACGGTGACATTGCAGCTAGATTAAGCTTATCATATCAGTTATTTTCTCTTCCACCTTATTATTGACATATATTTTATCCAAGTCGTACACTCTTGCTACCTGTTGAATGCATTTATAATTATTATGAAAGGTGTTGTCAATAATAATTGAAGTTAGGTATGTACATAATTCCTAATGGTGTTGACGGAGAAAACATCCATGTAAGAACCATCTGCGTTATTAAAACGTGTAAGATCTGTAAACTATTGTAGTACAGGTATGTTCAATTGCCAATCGATTTCCCAAAATCAAAGAGGTGATCCCATTCGTACAGTCAAATTTCGCACTTTCTAAATTGAGTTTTCAACATAGATGTCGAGTAAACTACGGTTACCAACTTGCGGGTCCATAGCTAAATCGTTAGCGTGCTGGCCTTTGGTCACAGGGGTCCCGGGTTCGATTCCAGGCAGGGTCGGAAATTTTAACCATCATTGGTTAATTTCATTGGCACGGGGGTTGGGTGTATGTGTTGCCTTCATCATCATTTCATTCTCATAGCAATGCGCAAGTCGCCCACGGGAGTCAAATAGAAAGACCGGCACTAAAAGCCATACGCCATTTCATTTTACCAACTTGCGGGTGTGCATTGCAGTGAGAAGTTTCGAAACAGCAAAGCAGATTATCAGTAGCAATAGCAGTCAAGCAGATTCAGAAGAAGCTGCTTTATGCTCTCGTTTATTCCATGCTCCATATAACGAAGCTGCTATGACTGAAGCAGTTAAAACAGGGTGTTTTATGAAGCTGCTTCAAGCTAGAAGCTGCTAGCTTCAAAGTAGCAGCTTTATTTTTTCTTGTCCCATCTCTATAAGTTACATATTTATCTGTATTGACTAATCAGCGTTAATAAATTTAAACAGTTAAATCTGTTACTCAATACTTTGTTATTATTTATTTCAATTAACTGTATGCGGTACACATGTTTCGCGATGCTGTATCCCAGGGGGCCCGCAAGCGCCGTACTTTCTACTTACAAATGTCTCGTATGCACTGGTGATGCATGGGATGCCTAATCACTTGTTTTCGAAGGAGCGCTACAACGTGCTATATTTCGGATGTTATGAAACAAGCAGTCATTTTACTGCACACGTTCCATAACAGGGTGCATTTGTCAATACGCCAAAGATGTAGAAAATACATTTAATAACTTATTAATTTATACACGTGTAGACATTCCACTCTATAAAAAAAGTTGTTTGTATGGAACAAAAACTAATACTGTTCGGCGAAATACGTGTGTAGAAGACAGACGTCTGTTTGAAAACTTTTGTGCATACAGTCTACGAGCTTCTGCTGCATTCCGACCAGATTCTCCATAGATTAAAATGATGTATATGTATTCGTCATTGCTGAACACACTAGCCATTGCCGATATGCATACAGCAAATATAGTACTGCTGTACCATACACCAACCTAGAACTATGCGGTCGAAAACGAGGTTTACTAATGCAAGGGAATGCTGGTAGTAGTACCCCTGTGAAAATCAGTTAGCAGACATCCCATTTATCATTTGTGCATGCGGGACATCTATAAGTAGAAAGTACGGCGGTCGCGGGCTGTCTGGTATAGTAATACCGTTCCTTATGCAGCCAGTACCTGCTATGAATGGTGTGAAAATGTTGCTCACAGAGCCGGTTGGTTCATGCATTTCGGTGGACATGTCAGACTGATTTGTAATAGCAACGTCTGGCTCAGTGAGGAAAGCAAGCTCACTCCTCATTTCCCTAGTACGCCTCTTCAGTGATGCCTAGGCTATCTATGACGGCTAATGGTGGAACTGCTGGGGATCCAACCAAACTTCGGGCTGAGGACTGAACAAACACACACCCATACAGGGTCTCCCATATAAAGTAAGTTCGGCAAAGCGGCATTCCCACTTTCTGATACGTAAGCTTGCAGTTTGGGAGGTGCGCGCCAAGTTCTTGACCTTACAAGCAGCCTGCACTTATTCGACCTGGCAAGCATGAATCGCCAGTCTGAATCTCAGCTGTTAACATGGTATGTAAAAGTTCTGGTTTCACTTAAATGGTCGTGTGAACAGTCATGACTCTCGCTACTGCTATGCAGAAAATTCTAATATTGTTTATGAAGTCCCTCATTATCACAGTAAGATTGGTGCTTGGTGTGCTGTTAGTGCAAGACGAATAATTAGGCCTTTTTTTTCGAGACGATGGTAAATGCAGAGAGGTACCAAGATGACATTTTGACGCCGGTCTTCCGTCAGTTAACGGAAGCAGAAAAATCGCGTGGGTGGTTTCAACATGGTTCAGCCTCTACTTATACAGCAGAAGATTCCCTTCTTACAAGCTCGGAAGTGTTTGTAGACAGAGTGATCAGCGCTGGTCTGTTTCCTCCTTGTTCTCGAGATCTAACAGTGTGAGATTTTTACTTGTGGAGTAAACTGAAAGAAAAAGTGTATCAAACAAATCGTCACTGAAAGAAAACATTACGAATAAAATTAGAAACGTTACAGCGTCAGTCACAATGTGATTACCAGATATAACCCAGGAAGGATGACACTTCAGCATATTTTATAAGATAAGATTTCATGTAAGTTTCTAGACATGTTTAAAGCAAGGCGGCTGCGCGCGACGTAAGTTCGGCTGAGGCAGCTGCCGTAGCTCAGAGTGCAAACACTGTGCGATCGGTCTTAGTCTATATGAGAGGCCCTGTGCAAGGCTTCTTCAGTGTAAAATTCAAATAATTTTACTAACACTATACCGGCCTGTGATCCAGTGGTCAATGGTACCCTTGGCAGGTGAGTCGCGATTTTGTCTTAAGCCAATGGTGGTGGTGGTGGTTGTGGTGGTGATTTTTGTTTTAAGGTGAACCTCCCTAAACAAATTAAATGGAGACAAAACTTAAAATAAAACAAAAGTATTTATTCATTTTGAAAATGAATCAAAAGACAAAACGAAAATTATTATATTAAGCCGAAAAGGTACTAACGCATCAAAAGGGAATAAAGTTCCCTGAGTAACAGAACACTATGTTACAGATTTTCAATTTTTTATTGCAACAGATAACGTCCTCTTTTTTCTGTTAATTGAGACACTAAAAGCGTCTTAATTTTTTTCTTCATATAGACCTACCCGTTGTTGAGGAACATAAGTCTACGTTAAAATTGCTTCTCCATTGGCTGCCTCATTCCACATGATCAGCCATGATCTGAAAACGGTCCACTCGACCACAGAGTAGTGTATTAATATTATGTGGTGGTTTATAGTATGATTAACCAGATTTGGCTAAAATCGCGGTTAGCCAAGGGGATGGAACCGAGGATCCTCTGAACCGAAGACCACTCTGATGACCATTCATCCAGGGAGAGATTCCAGGTGTTTGTAAAGCCATTTGTCTTTTTCAAGGCCATGTCTACCACGAGACCGATCCTAGTCGTAAGTATATGGTAAATGTTTTGGCACGGTGCGGGCTGGACAATGGGAGGCTTAAAAGAACCGGGAGGTCACTCCACACAAGTTTTGTATGCAAATCACAGCGAGCTTCTCCGTAACAAAGGTAGGTAAACAGCAGCAAGGTCTTGCTCACAAACTACTACCGGGTGTTCTGACTCAAGATTCCTTATACGACCTGGACCGTAAAACATTAACTCACACAGACGTTAGCGTAAAACATGTATAGGTGTGGAGCGAGGGATTCGGAGTTGCCAACTGGAATAAAATTCCTATAATACAAATATGTAATCCTTATGTGGAAACTCTTCCGTGTTTGGAAAGTTAAAATTAAGGTTTGGATGTTAACGAAAAGTCATATCTCTTTCCTGTGGTAATTTTACCCAAAATCTGAAAAATAACTGAATGATGGGTCCCTGACCCCGTTTAAAGCAATTTGATGATGCATATAAAGACATGTTTCGCCGACATTTAATGCTTTGCTCATGTTTAGTGGTATAAGGTCATCAAACCAAACCAAACCCCATGGCACGATAGCCCTTGAAGGGTCTTGGCTTACCAAGCGACCGCTGTTCAGCCCGAAGGCCTGCAGATTACGAGGTGTCTTTTGGTCAGAACAACGAATCCTCTCGCGGGTTGTTCTTAGCTTTCTAGACCGGGTCCGCTATTTCACCGTCAGATAGTTCCTCAGTTCTAATCACGTAGGCTGAGTGGACCTCGAACCAGCCCTCAGGTCCAGGTAAAAATCCCTGACCTGGCCGGGAATCGAATCCGGGCCCTCCTGGTAAGAGGCAGGCACGCTGCCCCTACACCACGGGGCCGGCGCGGTATAAGGTCATATTTGGTTATATTTTGAGCATTTTAATGTTGAAAAACATTTTTAGTAAAGTAGGGCCTCTCATACTACGAAAAACGTAAAATATGCAATTTCCTCAAATGTTCGGAATGCTGAAGGGCTAAATGGCCCGTAAAGGTTTCAAATTCTGAGTCTGGGATAGCTCTACCGAACTAAGAAAACAAATTTCGAAAATGTAGTTCCGGAAAAACAGCCTAAAATCGCTTGTTTCTTTACTCTTCTTTTTGATTCAATTCCTCGCCAAATTAATTTATTTACATATTTTTTTCTGTAATGTGCTGCTTGGTTCAATACCCTTACGCGTTTCTTAAATTTTTGAAGAAAAATGTCCACACCGAATGTAGTTATAGGTTGTTTTTTTTTTTTTGCTAGTTGATTTACGTCGCACCGACACAGATAGGTCTTATGGCGACGACGGGACAGGAATGGGCTAGGAGTGGGAAGGAAGTGGCCGTGGCCTCAATTAAGGTACAGCCCCAGCATTTGCCTGGTTTGAAAATGGGAAACCACGGAAAACCATTTTCAGGGCTGCCGATAGTGGGGTTCGAACCTACTATCTCCCGAATACCGGATACTGGCCGCACTTAAGCGACTGCAGCTATCGAGCTCGGTAGTTATAGGGTTTAAGTGAAGCTCTGCATTGACTCACCTTAGCGCTCGTATTGGTAGAAAAAGGTAAATTGCTAATCTAAACGATCATTAAGAAAAGGATTGTAATTTTTAGGAATAAATAAAGAATATATTCTCATACTTTATTATATTTTATTTACCTGAAATTTGTAGCTCATGTCCCTAGGATGTTTTCAATACTGAGTTGCTTGCGTAGAGGGCTACAACTGTAGATTTTTGTTTAAACTGAGGCGTCATTTTTAAGACGCTACATGCTATCCTCGTCGATTTTCAAACACAGGATTTCAATATACTATAGTATATGTATTTTTTCCTTTATTTTCTCAAAAGAGGTAGGAGCAGGTATAGAAGACATGATTCCGAGAAAGACATGCTATGCACACGCACGCCGACAGATATCAAACAGGATACTAATACTCCGTTTTCTTGGTTCCTTTTTGGGAAAACAGAGTGAGAACTGTGCCTCAGGGCTCTGATAATGAATGTATAAAGTTTTATCGTACCTACTGCAGCTCTGTCAGTTTGTATAATTTTTTAAATTTAATTTCGTGTGGGTATTTCTAGCCGAGTGCAGCCCTTGTACGGCAGACCCTCCGATGAGGGTGGGCGGCATCTGCCATGTGTAGGTAACTGCGTGTTATTGTGGTGGAGGATAGTGTTATGTGTGGTGTGTGAGTTGCAGGGATGTTAGGGTCAGCACAAACGCCCAGCTCCCGGGCCACTGGAATTAACCAATTAAGGTTAAAATCCCCGACCCGGCCGGGAATCGAACCCGAGACCCTCTGAACCGAATGCCAGTACACTGACCATTCAGCCAACGAGTCGGACGTCAGTTTGTATGATGAAATGAAAATGAAATGGCGTATGGCTTTTAGTGCCGGGAGTGTCCGAGAACATGTTCGGCTCGCCAGGTGCAGGTATATTGATTTGACGGCTGGAGGCGACTTTCGCGTCGTGATGAGGATGAAATGGTTATGAAGGCGACACATACACCCAGCCCGCGTGCCAGCGAAATTAACCAATGATGGTTAATATTCTCGACCCTGCCGGGAATCGAACCCGGGACCCCTGTGGCCAAAGACCAGCACGCTATCCATTTATCCATGGAGCCGTACTTGCTTCTGCTAATATAGACTTATTGGTAACTCTGTGCTAAAATGGGTTGCGATAGATGATAGTGAAGAAAATCGCTATCAAGAATTTGTATTTTTGGCATTTCCTTTTTAAGACTACCATATTCAAATGCTGTTGTAGAACGTGTCCTTGGTCACGTTAATATTGTAAAATCAAAATCAAGAAAGGGAATGATGACCCATTCTGCTTCTACGTGTTGGTCTCAGAAGATCCAATAGCTGTTCCCATTCACACAAACTCCCCATAGGTAGGTAAGGGTTATTCTGCCCGAAGGCAGGTCCAAACCTCCGCAGAGGTGTTCCTGAGCCGGAGTTTACGTGCGGTAGAGTGGCCAGTTCCTTTCCGCTCCTCCATTCCCTTACCACCCACCAACAGCGCGTGGCAACCCATCCAACTCCTGACCACGCCCAATGTTGCTTAACTTCGGAGATCTCACGGGATCCGGTGTTTCAACACGGCTACACTTCCCATAAGAGTACTTAAAATAATTGGCACAACAGCAGCGTACTCTTTCGCGGGTGCTTCAAAAACTGCTACTGCATCTTCTACTTCCTCTGGTAGTGCTGTTGGAGGCGAAGAGGAGGTTTAGAAGACCATATTTTTTCGATAATTGGGTGAGCTCATCTAGCTTTTTTTAAAGTTATTTCAGTCTGTAATTTTAGCCACATTTAGCTATATTTTTAATCACGTTTAGCTACTTTTTGTATTCGTGAGTTGGCAACACTGGTCTCAGTGGTTCTTTTTTCTCACAGTGTGCCAAAGATATTCAAGCTTAATCTTTTTAACAAGCACCCTCAGCTGAAGTTAACAGTTCATTCTTTGAAGAACCTCCTCACTTGTGATGTGGCCGGTCCACGAGATTCTTACGATCCGTCAATACAATGACATTTGCAAAGAATTTCTTCTCCGTAACTGCAGAAATAATCCATATTTCAACGTCTTATAAACGAATTGTGAAAAGACAGCATCTTACCACCCTCTTCTTTGGATCCAAGCCCTGGCCGTGGCAACGTTGTATTAAGGGACACTTTTAATAATCAGCTTAATAAAACAAACTATATCTAAAATACTATTTGTCCAACTGAAACGAAACTTGATGTGTCTTTATTTAGCATTATCAGTTTGATTATATTCTGTTTAGAAATGTGGAAGTTCCAATATTCAATCCCTACTATCACCACATAGACCTAATTCATGTGGAGGAGATTGTTGACCATGATATCCCTAGACAGTTGGACAATGTAATAAATTCACTTTCACATTTGGAGGGCACTGTAGAGACGGAGGGCATCAATTTAAATGTCATCACCTTTCAGAACACTTTTGATACTCTGTGAAGTTGCGACACAGCTTGCTTGTTAAATGCTAGTGGTGATATCTTTTGACCACCAGATGTTCTGGTCATTACTAAGTATGACTCGGCATTCTTCTGGACTACCGTAATGGTTTGTTTCCCATGGCCTAGCCAGGGTTAAGAGAACTCCAAAGCGAGACAAGTTCTGTCCACAAGATGCAGATGAATTCGCGGAATTCTTTCTCGTTTGAGACAGTTATCTGCTAACGGTCGTCTGCTGAAGCGATTAAATTCCATCCAAATACAACTATTAGTTGTCGAGCTAAGTGGTTCAGGCGGTAGTGAACTGGCCTTCTGAGCCCAACTTGGAAGGTTAAATACTAGTTCAGTTGGTATTTGAAGGAGGTCAGACTTTGGTTCATCTTCTTCTTCGTCGTCGTCGCAAATGGTTTCACTGAGGACGACGCGGAAATAACATTTGTTGGTTTTCCTTTTCAGCCCATTATTCCTTCACACGTAGTTAATGGGTGTGGTTCCGTTTCAGGGACCAAACATTCGCTTAGTCTTTCTCTCATCATCCTGAAGACCCCGTGTGAGTGTGACTTCTCTGATTTCACCTCGGTCCAGTAGATTTGGATCACATATGTGATAGCAATAGTAGATTTAGCTGGTACATACTTCTTGCCACGAAAACGCTGCGGATTCTTCCACGGAAGGATCGACAGAATTATTTTTGCTAGCAGTTTTACGTTTTTTGCCTGGTGTGAAAATGAGAAAGCACGGAAAATTATCTTCCGGGATGTCGACCCACTACCTCCTGAAGCTAATAAGGAGAGTCCAGACCATGTGTACAACCGATTTCAAAGAGTATCAATGTACTTGTCTGTGAACATCGAAGACGTGGGTTTGTAGACAAGCACGGTAGTGATGGGACTATCGAATGAAAACTACTGAATTATTCGACAGTCGTCAACTACCGTTACAACCGATTGTTTCCGTTTGCATTCGGTTTTTCATTCTGATCGCAAATTCCAATTGTTTCCACTACTCATCGCTGAAATCGGCCTCCTCTTTGGTTATGGAGTGGTCGGAGTCCTTTATTATAAATGAATATATATCTGACTCAACGTTGTATAATGATAAATGCAATTTTATTATTGTGCACTTTATCAATAGATACAACATTAACTTTAAATGAATGGAATTATTTTTAAATTAATATATGCACTATTACTTGGTCCTGGGAAAATATGTTGTCTTTTCATTTAGTTTAGTTTGCTAATGAGGTGTTAACCTAACCTTCGTCTGAAATTACCTAACGTTTGTTATTTTATGAACAGACCATCTTACATTCATTAACTTGTGGTTAAGGACACAGAAATGCATTTTGCTTAAAATGAAACATAATCACCACAATTACTTTAATCGGAACATTTTATTTTATTTAATAAACCAACGCATTCCAGTTTCCAATCACTTCACTCGAACATTGTGTAAAGTTTGTTACTAGTCTCAATATTTCCGCTTATATCACTACCAACAAAAGAACGGTGGTATAATACAACAATCCACATTTCGGTAGTTACTAGCAAATGACTTATTACTAGTTACTAGTACTACCGCAGTCCGACTAGTTGGCTGAACGGTCAGCGTACTGGCCTTCGGTTCAGAGGGTCCCGGGTTCGATTCCCGGCCGGGCCGGGGATTTTAACCTTAATTGGTTAATTCCAATGGCACGGAGGCTGGGTGTATGTGTCATCTTCATCATCATTTCATCCTCATCACGACGCGCAGGTCGCCTACGGGAGTCAAATAGAAAGACCTGCACCTGGCGAGCCGATCCCGGCACTAAAAGCCATACGACATTTCAGTACTACCGCAGTACAAAACGTGTATTACTACTTTATAACCGATTTCAAATCGAATGATAACTATGGAATGTTCACAATCAGTAGTCTACAGATAGTTTAAAAAATTCAATATTCCCATCTCTAAAGTACAGTGAGCACTCCAGTTGACTACGGTGTAACTCTCCAAGTACATGTGCGTTGCACTGGAATCGGGGATTCATCAATTTTTCGGAAATTATTAGGTTGCGGACCTGACATGTTTAAGTAAAATGTGTTCGCCTTTTAGTGTTATGTCAACTCCACTTGGTCCGAAACGATCCTGCGTCATGACATTTGACCTCATTTATTTTCGAAAACAAAAGCGTATTGACCTAAACCCTTATGCAAGAGTTACTGTTGAGGGTCCCTCCGCAGATACACTGAGAAGCTCGTTGAAATCGGTTGGACGCAGGGTCTGGCCTGTCCTTGTAAGCTCACTTTGCGAATGCACAGTAGAAATATAGCGATAGTTCTACTTTAAATTCACATAAAACACTTTATACTGAAAATGAGATTTTGACAACACGAACAGAATTTCACACTCGACAAACCTATTTAATTAACAAGAACAATACAGTATAAATACATCAAAACATTAGGGTTATAATTTACTAGTTAAAGTACCCGTCCTTCACACGGATTGATGAGCAAGGATAAAACTGGTCATGTTGCAACATGAAGTGTGAATTATAATCTCACTAATTATTAACCCTAAACCACCGGGCGAGTTGGTCGTGCCGTTAGGGGCGCGCAGCTGTGAGGTTACAATCGGGAGACAGTGGGTTCGAGCCCCACTATCGGTAGCCCTGAAGATGGTTTTCCTTTGTTTCCCATTTTCACACCAGGCAAATGCTGGGGCTGTACCTTAATTAAGGCCACAGCCGCTTCCTTCCCACTCCTAGGCCTTTCCTATCCCATCGTCGCCATACGACCTATCTGTGTAGAAGTGACGTAAAGTAAATTGCAATAATATAATAGAACCCTAAACCGACAGAGTCTTCTTCTTCTTCTTCTTCTTCTTCTTCTTCTCCTCCTCCTTCTTCTTCTTCTTCTTCTTCTACTACTACTACAGCTTTTCCCACACTTGCGGGTTCGCGGATGTGAACTGTGTCGCAAATGAAGGTGTGGACTTATTTTTATGACCGGATGTCCTTCCTCATGCCAACCCTTTGTCGTGGTGGTGGCGGTATTGGTGGTGATGGTGCTGATTATTGTTTTAAGACGAAGTACAAGTAGACAATCATCCTCTATTAACACTAATCAGAGAGAAAAGTTGAAAGCGTCCGACACTTCGAAAAATGAAGGTATCGGCCAAAGAATGATAAGGGCCACAAAGTGCGTGAAAATGAAAGACTTCCTAGGTCTCCATACGTAATACCGTCGGGGTGAGAAAAAAACAAGAGTTGACCAAGGGAAGTCGGATAGGATAGATTGAGGAGGCTGGTGGCCAACACTTGCTCCCACCGAGCTCGATAGTTGCAGTCGCTTAAGTGCGGCCAGTATCCAGTATTCGGAAGATAGTAGGTTCGAACCCCACTCTCGGCAGCCCTGAAAATGGTTTTCCGTGGTTTCCCATTTTCACACCAGGCAAATGCTGGGGCTGTACCTTAATTAAGTCCACGGCGTTTCCTTTCCACTCCTAGCCCTTACATATCCCATCGTCGCCATAAGACCTATCTGTGTCGGTGCGACGTAAAGCAACTAGCACACTTGCTCCCAAAGTGTGAGTGTTGTATGTGATGTGCGACTTGAAGAGATTTTGGGGACACTACAAACACCAAGTTCCCACCTCCATCCCGGACGGGGATTGAACGCGGGGCGTGTGAACAGAAGAGTACTGCGCTAACCATTCAGCCAAGCAGCTGGACATTTAAAAGACACAAACATTGAATATAATACGATGACGATTTATTTATTTTTATTTATTTTACGATTTTACGATGGTAATGAAAATAGCTTAATTACACTACAGCCCACAGAACGCTTAGCACTCTCAACAGTACAACTGTAGCCTCCAAAAGCTTTCCTCAGAAAGGCCCGCTCCTTCTTCAGCTGGACTGTTAACAAACGAACAACGACTTTACACGAGAGATGACGAACATGGCTGCACATGGCCCCTACTCACGCGCGAAGTAAGTAGTCTATTCATTAGTGAAGGTGACCATAGTCAAAAGCACAGGAAACATGAATTTTACCGTTACTTGAAGAAAATATAATTTAAATTACACTCCATGCGGCGATAAGGACCCCGTAAACACCGTGAGGGGGGGGGGGGGGGGGCGGCATGGCATGACTGTTTCTTAATTCAGTAGTTGAAGAGCGATTTTACATATTGATAAAGTTACAGCACACAACACAGTATTATTTGTATTACAGAGGGTTATTCCAAACTTAGGCCGTCGTAGTGCACAGTTTCTTTCGTCAATAGGAGCAGTGGCGGCTCGTGAAAAAATCGTCCTACGTGCTACAAAAAACAAGCTAAATACGCTGTTTTAAATCTGCATATTGCCATGATGAACAACGCACACTTCAAACCTGGTAATAATACTACTACTACTAATAATCATAATAGAAATAATAATAATAATAATAATAATAATAATAATAATAATAATAATAATAATAATAATAATAATAATAATAATAATAATAATACAACTTTTCTCGCAATTTATTACTCAGAACAAACAAAAACAACATTAATTTGGAAGCAGTTGAATTCTTCGACAACTGTCTACCAGATAAATAATTCATTGAAGAAATATTGTTTTTACTAACCTAATGGCGCAACTTACATCAGTGCAAATAGAATCGTGGGAATATAGATCCCCACTAAGAACACTAATTTAATTTCACTTTATATACACTGCAGTGGATAAATAATTTGATAAATCTTCGTATAAACTTTAGCACTAACACAATGACAGGAAAAACACGCACCAGTAATATAACCGCGAGATTAAAAACTGCACAAAGCAACTGAAAGAGCTGCCAACTGATTCATTGAGACCTCCCCTATTAGGTTACCAGAGTAAATGTCCGGCTCCATGGCTAAATGGTTAGCGCGCTGGCCTTTTTGGTCACAGGGATCCCGGGTTCGATTCCTGGCAGGGTCTGAAATTTTAACCATCATTGGGTGTACGTGTTGTCGTCATCATCATTTCATCCTCATCACGACTCGCAGGTCGCCTACGGGTGTCAAATCAAAAGATCTGCATCTGGCGAGTCGAACATGTCCTCGGATACTTCCGGCACTAAAAGCCATACGCTATTTCATTTCACCAGAGTAAATTACATTGTAATGCGGGATAACATTTAGGGTCAGTCAAAGATTCTTTGACTCACCTACGAATTCCTTATTTTTGACACAAAAGGAAGATGGATATTTTAATAAGCATGTGTGAGATAGATTGCCTCCGCTTACGCTTTACTTTCGAGCCCAGACGATGCTACTCTCTAGTGGCAGATTCGCTTACGACGTTCAACATAAGCACGGCCGACTGGATCCATCGCTGCGCTCCGGGTAGCAGGAGACATCGAGTAATTCTACCCCCCTTGCGGGAGAGGAAGTAACTATAAACGGGATCAGTGAAAGTTGATCCCGGTTTATGGTATACTCCGCCGGCTAGGGGGAGTGTTGCAAGCTTGGCTGCGCCTGCGTATTGCTTCCTTCAGGCTACAAGCAAGGGCTCACTTCACATGAGCACGAGCCTTGTTCCCCGGGAGAACGGCGCTAGGTGTTCGACAGATCTCGTCCTGATTTTCACAAAACACAAATTCATATCGTACTCAAAACAACGAAAAGGCACCAGGATAATTGTACGGTACATAAATAATATTCCTTACAGTTCCAAGCTACGTGCTGGAGCCCGGTAGCACGTACTGACCGGCCGCCACTGAATAGGAGTAGGGTAATCATTTGTGAAAGAATGTGGGTTTCCCAACCTGTTCCAATAATAACCATACCTTGCTGCCACTCACAACAATCAACACGGCTTTTGAAGTAATTAGCCAGACCTGAGAACTCAGAAGTCAGCGATATCCGATAACAAGGGCAGCCTCCTTATCTAAAGTCTAAATACTAAAGTTTCGAGCCTGTTTATAACTCTCGGCAGTCAGTGTAGCTAAGTAGGCTTACGATAGACGGTTGAGTTGTAAATAGTACTAAATTATTTGGTCCTTGGAATAAGATTATTTAGTTTTGTGACGGTCAGCGCGTTTTGGTTGCTATACATGGAATATGCATTTCTTGTGTGAGTGTGTGTGTATGTGTGTTTGTACCATATACGTGTATTATTTTTATTCCTTTGGACTTGAAAACTAAATTTATATTATCCTCATCATCACTACTGTTCATTGTAATAATATACAACCTTGCACTGCGAAATAAACTTGTAACTGTCCTTATCAAGAAACGAGGGGCTCATTTTCAATTGTTGCGGGGGAGTCGCGAGCTTCTTAGCGCCGCTACTGTCCATGCACTTTATTTTTCGATAAGGCCAACCGTTTACCCGCTATTTCAGTTGATGTAGAGTAAAAACTGTCCAAATTTGTGACATGCTCCTCCTGTAAAATCCCTCACTAGTTCGAAACCGTGAAATATACCAAAAGTAAAATTATCCCTTGCGTGACTCAGAATTCAAGCTATATCCTTATCAAATTTCACCCCAATCGGTCCAGTAGTTTCACCCCCTGTGGGTGGGGGCACTAGAATAACACCCACGGTATCCCCTGCCTGTCGTACGAGGCGACTAAAGGCGGCCCCACGGGATCTTAACTTGAGAGCATAGGTCGGTTCCACGGTGCCCTTTGCTGAGTCCTGGCATGACTTCCGCTAACTTGCGCCAGGCTCCTCACTTTATTCTATCCGACCACCCGGTGGGTAGAGGATCATTCATTTTCACGCCCTTCAAGGCCCCTGTCTATCTTTGTTCGATAACTTCAGTTTTCAAAGTGTCGGATCCCTTCCACTTTATCCTTTGATTAGTGTTTAGTGTTCCTCTTAAAACAATAATCACCACCACCACCACCAGTAGTCGTTTTAGAACCTATCCGGAATAATCAAACAAACAAACAAACAAACAAACAAACAAACAAACAAAAACAAACAAACAAATAAATAAACAAACAGACACCATCTCATTTTTACTAATAGTACAGGTAGATGAAGGAAACGTAAACATTTACTATGAAATCATGTTGTGTAAATAAAATGCATACTATTTTTATTAATACAAACAACCAGATTCCTGATCAGAATAGCTCATTTTGCCATGCTCTGGCAGCCTATGAAACAATGGCAGGCGTGGAGGAATGTGCTGATGTCTTGTCATCCTATCAAGTTTCAATGCAGTCGATGCCTTCCATACAAATCGTTCGAGGTAAAACTACACGGACAAATCAGTATCTTTAAGTATGTAATTATTTTAGGGATGAAATGAAATGAAATGCCGTATGGCTTTTAGTGCCGGGAGTGTCCGAAGACATGTTCGGCTCGCCAAGTGCAGGTCTTTCGAGTTGACTCCCGTAGGCGACCTGCGAGTCGTGATGAGGATGAAATGGTGGTGAAGACAACACATACACCCAGCCCCCGTGCCATTGGAATTAACCAATTAAGGTTAAAATCCCCGACCCGGCCGGGAATCGAACCCGGCACCCTCTGAACCGAAGGCCAGTACGCTGACCATTCAGCCAACGAGTCGGACTATTTTAGGGATGAATGGTTGTTACCGGTGAGGGGGATCACATAGTAGGAAAGCTACTATTTGTTTCCACTGTAGAAAATATTAAGTATCTCCTATATTACTTCATATATTGTTACTTGGGTAGTAAAATAACTAGCGATGGCAGAAGTAAGGCGAACATAAAATTCAGACTAGCACAAACAAGGAAAGCCTTTCTTTAGATAAGAAATTTCCTCACTTCGAACACTGATATAGAAATTAGAAAGCCGGTTTTGGAGTGTGGCATTGTATGGAAACGAAACATGGACGATAAGTAGCTCAAAAAGAAAAAATAACGTATTGAAATGTGGTATTACAGAAGAATGCTGATGGTGAGATGGGTGGATCGAATCACGAAAGAAGAGATACCGAATCGAATTAGTGAGAGGAGATCGATTTGGCTAAATTTCAACAGAAGAAGACATAGAATGATATAACACATCTTCAGACACCCAGAACGTGTTCAGTTGGTTTTTGAGGGAGGTGTAGATGGTATGAACGATAGAGGCAGATCAAGGTATGAATATGACAAACGGATTAGAGCAGATGTAGGATGCCGTAGTAACGCAAAAATGAAAAGCTTAGCACAGGATAGGGCGGCAATGGAAACTGCATGAAACCAATATATGGACTGATGATTCAAACAACAACATATTGCTTCGACAATTTTTATGATACTAGGTAACGACCTGATCTATTATTAAATGTCATACTTGAAAATAGAATAGAAAATTATCACATGATTAACTAATTAATTTTAGAAAATCATTAACCACGCATTATGATTTTCAAAACTTGATAACTCTTTAAATATGAATCTAATTGCTGATTTCCTTATTTTGTATCAAAACTAGAATAATATTATAGAGGATGACCTATTATGAACTCTTCTAGGAAATTTAAAATAGTTTGACATTTTAGAGATTTGGTATCCAAAATTATACAAATTTTAAAGCAAATTTCTGCTGTTAAGAAGTCTAAATTTTGCATCAATTCCAGCATTACATATCATAGATAAACAATTTTGCAAAGTTTAACTGAAATTAAACAAATGGTTTTCAAGGTATCGGGTTTCATGTGGGAGAAAAAAGACTGTACATTTATAACACATTTTCACTCATATTTATTCAAGAAGGCCACACTGGCATAGGTTTTTTTTTTTTGCTATTTGCTTTAAGTCGCACCGACGCAGATATGTCTTATGGCGACGATGGGGTAGGAAAGGCCTAGGAAGTGGAAGGAAGCGGCCGCGGCCTTAATTGAGGTACAGCCCCAGCATTTGCCTGGTGTGAAAATGGGAAACCATGGAAAACCATCTTCAGAGCTGCCGACAGTGGGGCTCGAACCCACTATCTCCCGATTACTGGATACTGGCCGCACTTAAGCGACTGCAGCTATCGAGCTCGGTTCTGGCATAGGTTATCCCTCTAGATTTTATTACTCATAGCATGTTCTTCCAATCTAAGTCCTCTGAATCTTGTAACATCTCTTCCCTTATTTTCTGCCGACTTGACAGAAAATAAGGTGTTTTGTTCCAGCATCCATTCCCACGCCAATTTGCAGTGTGCAAGCTGTTAATAAAACGTACATATACGTGAAATTTTTCCTAATATTTTGTGTGTACATACAGAAAGGCATAAACTTTAATATGAAACCAAACAGAAATTGTATTTTTCTTTTTACATTTTCTGCGATATCATCCCTTTTAAGTTGATCATATAATGACATTACTGGAAGAGCGCTGTGACATTGTTTGTACTGAACGGCGGGGCTTCCCCTCAGTAAACAGGACGCAGTCCATCTCCTCGGAGAGCATACTAATTCTCTGAACATGCTCCAGTTAGAAAAAGAAAAGGCCGACTCTATTTAACTACATCATCTCTCTCTTTTTTTTTTTTTTGTTAACCTCTCACAGAGTCTTTTTTAACTGCCCTATTATGCGGCTAAAAATAACATTTTCTCACAAGTGACCACATTCCCACAATTATTTACCTAATTCTGTTCTAGGAACAACCTCAAATTAAGTCCATAAACACAGGCGGATAATTGGTTGGTTTTCTCTTTCTTTTTCCCCACGCCATACTTCTTTTTATATAACCAGATATAAATGTTATTTTTTTCATGGCGTCTGTCGGAGGCGGCTCGAAACTAGGGGTGCCAACGAGAAAAAATAAAATTACCAGAACCCTCTTCGTGTCCTCACACCGAGGTAGCGCAGCTCTTTCAGGCACAACCCCAATGGTGTTGAGCTGCATGTACCATTTTAACCACATACCAGCCCTCCTGCTAATCTTACATGTCTGACCGTACCGAGAATCGAACATTATAACAGCCTATTGTTGAGCGACTGATCTAGGGCCCGGATGTTTATGCAGTAATAGGTTAGAATGCAAGCTTCCTGAAGCGAGTAACAAGTATAGTCTACCTTCACAAAGACTATGCTACGGGGTTTGCATAAACAATAGGGGTACGGCCCATCAAAACCCCTATAATTTATGTTACTCTTGCTACATTATGGAAGAGCGGGTGGCCGACACTTCCTACTAACCAAATTAGTTTGCAATCTAAGCGGTTACTGCATAAAAATCCGGGCCCTACTGATCACAATGTTGCAGGTAGTTTCAGAGCTTGAGCAAAGATAAGGTACTGGTATACTATACGAAACGCAAGCATCTCTCTTGTTTTCAGAGGATGGGTAATTTGTCCAAACGTGTAAAGGAACGGTATAATACAGTGAGTTTCTCTCATGTGTTGGCCGGCAGGCGCGTCAGCTGATCTCCCTCCCGATGACTCATCACTTCTCGTTACACAGCGCAGCGACAGCACGGGAATGGTCGCACTTCGCAGTTCATGTCCGTGCTTAGAACGTATATTAAATGTTGATCTGTCGCTCCAACTGTTCTCGAGTTGTGAAGTGTTACTTCGGGGTATAATTCTCATAATGCCTTCACATGTGTACACGGTAGAGAAAAGGGTATTTATATATGATAATTATGTGCAAACAGAATCTTGCAGGGATGTCGTTAGGCGATTTATAACACAATTTCCAGGTGTACGCCCTCCACATAGTGCAGAAATTCGTAAACAAATTGAGAGTACCTGGTTCTGTACTTGATAAGAAGTGAAGTGTTCAAAAACGTGTACTTAACGAGGAGAAAGTAAATGAAATCGCAGAAAGAATAGAACATACGCCTACAAAATCCCTAACACGACTTGGACAAGAAGCATGGCACCTAGCTCGATAGCTGCAGTCGCTTAAGTGCGGTCAGTATCCAGTAATCGGGAGATCGTGGGTTCGAGCCCCACTGTCGGCAGCCCTGAAGATGGTTTTCCGTGGTTTCCCATTTTCACACCAGGCAAATGCCGGGGCTGTACCTTAATTAAGGCCACGGCCGCTTCCTTCCACTTCCTAGGCCTTTCCCATACCATCGTCGCCATAAGACATATCTGTGTCGGTGCGACGTAAAACAAATAGGAAAAAAAAGAAGCATGGCGGGCTACGAAAACGTTAAAATTGAAACTTACACGTGTGAATCGGAGTTTCCTAGGACGACGCCAAAAATGCGTGGATGCAGGAGGAGAACATTTGCGACATCACCAGTCATAAGGTACGAACTTATTTCCTTAATTACTAATTTTTTTGATTCTTATTTTATTAATTTTTATTTTCTTAATTTTAATTGTTATCTCATGTCACGCACGGATAAAGTAGCGAAGTGCTGTCCTTGTTGTTATCCCGCGGAGCGGGCAGTGATGAGTCAACGGGAGGCAGATAACCTGGGCGCGCCTGCCGGCCAACAGATAAGGGAAACTCACTGTATTTTATGTAAGCAGGTCACGGCAATATTATTTTTAAATATCTGAGCCATCTCTTTTCATTTTCATCTCACTTAATTTATAACTATTAGGTTCTTCAGTCTTCCGAAACTAATTTGGAATATATACTTATTTTTGAATGGATATATTTATACATGTATAACTCAAAATAAGTTGAGGCAGACTGAACAGTTACAAAAACTTAGTAAAATTACCATGTTTATCAAATAGTCATGAAAACTTTCCCCTTTTCCCATAGTTCCATCACCACGTCCATTTTTTCTCTTTCCCGTGGGAAATTTCCCTCAAACTGGCAACATTGACTTAGGAAAGTACGTTTGTAAGGCTAATCAAGCTGTTATCATCGTATCGTTTCTTAATCTGTTTACCCTCCAGGATCGGTGTTTCCCTCGGACTCAGCGAGGGATCCCACCTCTACCGCCTCAAGGGCAGTGTCCTGGAGCTTCAGACTGTGGGTCTAGGAATACAACTGGGGAGGATGACCAGTACCTCGCCCAGGTGGCCTCACCTGGTATGCTGAACAGGGGCCTGGGTGGGGGATGGGAAGATTGGAAGGGATAGACAAGGAAGAGGGAAGGAAGCGGCTGTGGCCTTAAGTTAGGTACCATCCCGGCATTTGCCTGGAAGAGAAGTGGGAAACCACGGAAAACCCCTTCCAGGATGGCTGAGGTGGGAATCGAACCCACCTCTACTCAGCTGACCTCCCGAGGCTGAGTGGACCCCGTTCCAGCCCTCGTACCACTTTTGAAATTTCGTGGCAGAGCCGGGAATCGAACCCGGGCCTTCGGGGGGTTATCATCTTACAAATCACACTCTTGTTGTTATTATTATCACAATCGAAAGTTTTCGTTCCCCACCTTGAAGGGGGTGGGGTGGACCAGCTAGAGCGTTACGCCCTATCACTGGCTAAGAGATGAGGGCGGGTTAAGGAGATGTGATGCAGAAGGGATGTGAGTAAAAGGAAGTGAAAAATGAAGGAGATGGAGGGGGGGAGTGTGCTTCTTGGTTGGTTGGGGGGGCGGGTGTTTCGACTCGGTTGTGTTTATTTCTTCCAGTATAAATGGCATATGGCCTCCGAGGATGCCTGGTGCAGGTCTTTCGAATTGACGCCGTATAGGCGACCTGCGCATCTGTGAGAATGGAGTCCTTCGTATAATGAAGACGGCACACAAACCCAGCCCCCGAGCCATCGGTATTAACCAATGAAGGTTAAAATCCCCGCCCCGGGCTGGAATCGAACCCGGGTCCCTCTGCACCAAAGGCCAGCACGCTAACGATTTAGCCATGGAGCCAGACATTTCTTCCGGTAACAATAGGGATGATAGGGGATAGTTTTATACATATGTTGTAATATAGTATGTAACTTTTTAATTACTACTACTAAAATGTTTCCATTCCTCCCCTGAAGGGGGAGGCGGGCTTCCTAGACGGTGACGCCGTCTCTCAGGCCGGGAGATTTGCTACGGTGAAGGAGAAGTGCGAAGAAGGTGAGAGGGTTGGCGGCAGTGGCCTGTACTAGGAACTGTCCCGGCTTTCGTCTTAATGCAGGAGAATGGTAAACCATTCTCAGGACAGCCGACGGTGGGGACCAGCCCCTCTCCGTCTCCCGAATGCACAGACGTAGAACCACGGCAGAGCCACTGTCACCCCTCTTCTGCTCGGTTGGTCGGTCGGAGTGCAGAGCCGTCGGACCAGCAGAAGCCCATCTGCAACCGCCGACCGTTCATTATTATCATTATGAAAACTTTTCATTCCCTCCCTGAAGGGGAGGGGTGGGCCACCTAGAAGGAAACGCCTTCTCTCTGGCCCGGAGATTCGGCCTTGTTGACGGTTTAATGGAGTAGGGGGATGGGCTACTATTATTTTACCGTGTCTGTAAGCAGTGTCAATTTCGTCTTCTTTTTAGCCAAGCCAACAATTTAGCCCAGTAAAGCAAGGAAAACTAGGATGTCAGTAGTTTTAGAAACCTGCAGCCTTATGAGGGAATTCCTTAATAAAAATTTGACGGATTCATGAAAATCCACAGCCTGTTTCCAGTCATTCGACCGGGTCAGGAATGGAATGAATGAAGCCCCCATCTAGCGGCGAGGTTAGGAACTGTGCCGGCTGGCGAAGCCTGTCGCACTCTTCTGGGGCAATGATTAATGGCTAACAGATGAAATGAAATTATAGTGGAGAATGTCGTTGAGATGGAAGATGACAGGGAAAACCGGAGTATCCGGAGAATAACATATACCGCCTCCGCTTTGTCCAGCACAAATCTCACATGGATTGACCGGTATTTGAACAACGGAACTCAGCGGTGAGAGGTTGGAGGGTTGCCGCCGGAACCACGGAGGCTGAAGGATACATATCTACAGAAAATTACAAATCTAATACTACTTCACTAGGCTTGGGCACAAATCCCCCATAATGTACACGAACGCCAAGAATACCTGGTAAATAATAATCATCGTCTCCACTTATTTTATCTTCCTGACAACATCAGAAGTAATGTGCAGGTGTTGGACTGTGGCCTTGGAAACTGAACCAGTAAATCTTCGCCGTGAGAACCGATCGCTAATCGCTCCTTAAAAAACTTTCACACGGGCTGCGCGGTTTAATAGATATCGGCTTATTATACGATTCGCTCCAGCTACTTGACCATGTTGGGGCTGTGTCTTAATTAAGGTCTCGGCCACTTCCTTGCAGTCCTACCCTTTTACTACTTCAGGGTCCCTAAAACGTACGTGTGATAGGTAGACTTTAAAAGAGCTAACAATACAATACTTTCATTCTACAACACGTCAAAGGAAGGACTCTGCACAAGGCCACGAATAGCAGTGTTCTCAACTGGCGGACCGTGGGCCGGTCCCGGACCGCGAGATACACCCTGGAGTGTGTTATTAGCTTCTTCTTCCTCTTCTTCTTCTTCCTCTTCTTCTTCTTCTTCTTCTTCTACTACTACTACTACTACTACTACTACTACTTCTTGCTTCCGAATTTGGCCAACTGTGGATCGCGTGAAACTTAATGCTTTCTGGCCATCCTTCTTATTTTCTCTTCCCAGAACTTCTTCATTCGTTCACTCCTTATTTTTTTCTGCTCCTCAGATATTACAAATTTGGGCCTGTTCTTCCGCTGCTCTTCGTGGAATTTGTGGTCATCTACTCGAGTTCTGAACTACTTTCTGTCGAGGATGAATTCTGGTGTTATTTTAATTTCTTCTGCGTCCTTCTTAACCTCCTACACCCATTTCGTTGTCCTCCTCAATCCAATTATATATTTAAATATTCTTTTAGTCAGGTGGTTGTCAATCATTCTGACGAATTGTCCGTAAAATTTCAGTCTCCTTTTTCGCATTGTGTCCGTGATCTTTTTGGAATACTTGTAGAATCCTCATTTCTCCTTTTCCTCTATGTCTCATCCGTCGTTTTCTGAGGACCAAGAATTTTCCTCAGAATTTTCCTTTCCTTCTTCTCGATTTTTTCAGTTCCCCTTTTTTATTCAAGATAAAGGCATTCTGAACCGTACAGCCCCTCCGGTTTTACAACAACGTTCTAGTGTTTAATGTTGACTTTGCAGGATATTCCCCGTTTACTGTGCCTGTTCTGTGTCATTCTGTAGGCCAGTTCCAATTATCTAGCTCTTTCCTTGTTTGCCTCCTTGTCTAGTCCGTTGGGGTGGATCAGATCTCCCAAATACTTTAACTTTTCTACTCTTCTAATCTTTCCGCACTTCGTTTCCATGCTTTTCTCTCCCTGATGTCGGTACTCCATGTACTTCGTCTTTTCGCAGGAGACTTTGAGACCTGTTTTTTTTCGCAATGTCATGAAGAAGCTCCAGCATCCTTCGGACATCCTCTCTGTTTTGAGCTAAGAGAGCAAGATCGTCAGCAAAGGCCAGACATTTAGTTTCCAAGTTTTGTCCCTTGCGCCCAAGATGAATTCCCTGTATGCTTTCTACTTTCAGAGAGTTTTCCCAAGTTCTTATGACTTTCTCCAATACAATGTTAAACAGGATGGTTGATAATCTATGTCCTTGTCTGACTCCTGTCTTTATTTGGAATGGATCAGAGATTTCTCCAGCGAATTTAATTTTTTGAGATGGTGTCTATCAGGGTTTGTGTTATTAGTTATTGTAAGCATTTTTACACTGGTATATATTTTGCAGTGGAAGTATTATTTTAAGGTAGACTTACGTTCCTCAACAATGAGTACATGGAAAGAAAAATTATAGGACGCTTTTGGGGTTTCGGTAGAACGCGTAAATCACCGACACAGTGGCGTGCACTAAACCCCATCTACACCAGCGCTGCTGGGGTAAATGATTGTGTATTTACATGTTAATATTATTTCTTAGAACGCTTTTTACAAAGTTAAAAAACTGCAATCTTGTAAGCCGCAGTTCAGCTTCTCCAGCGAGCTGGGTTTACTTGCCGGTGCGAAAGAAAGCTACCCCAGCGATTTTTTTTTCTAGTGGCTCTACGTCGCACTGATACAGACTGGTCATATGGCGACGATGGGGTAGGAATGGTCTAGGATAGGGAAGGAAGCGGCCGTGGCTTTAATTAAGGTACAGCCCCAGCATTTGCCTGGTGTGAAAATGGGAAACTTACGTACAACCATCTTCAGTGCTGCCAACAGTGGGATTCGAACTCACTATCTCCCGGATGCCCAGAGAAATTTAAGTCGCTTGGTTGACGCATGAACTTGAAGTTTCCTTGTCCTGGAAGCGGGGCAGGGCTGTGGGCCCTCCCGCGACAGCTATTTGCGGCGACAGCCAGCTAGCTTAGGTAAGGGATGTTAGTTTTAATACTTGACACTCAAAGTGTTCAACGCTACACACTAGAGACTGCAAGAAAAATATCAACATGTTAACAGTATAGCCACTTGAACATCCTCTTGCTAATAAAATAGAGCCTGTTTTTTTAATCAATTGTTATATACAAGAATATACTTTATTTTTGGATTTCGGCAGGTATAATTTTTTTGAGCAATTCATTTATGGCAGGCGTAGAGTATGTTTTCCGATAGTCGCAGAAAAATATTTAGGTTGCCCAGCATGAACACAGAGCTAAGCGCGAACTAAAAGTATTTCGTATAGGGGTGTATAGTAAAGTTTTACAGGGTTCCCCTTGGGTTATAGGTGAAGTTTGCGTTGAGTTCTGTGCCATTCTTCATTAATATAACGTGTGTTTTACGCCATGACGAATATTTTCCCTCGTTTGTCGTTGATGCACGTATACTCGGTAAGCGAGTGAAACTATCGAACATCGGCGACGGTAAAATACCAGTTAAGTTTTGCTGATTTGGTTTAGGTTAGGCTTTTTAAGTTAAAAACAAATATTTAGTCCCAGTGTATTTATATGAAAACAATGACTGTACTATCACTAATCGTCACCGGGTGAAGTTCATTGTTTAAAATCTGCTAGGGGTTAAGTTATGATGGTGTCGTCACTGCCGTGAACATTAATTTGGAAATATGTGGGAGTGCTGGGGTAACGAATGTGTTCACCACATGCCACTGCACCGACAGTATTTAACCCTTCCTTAGTCGCGCGAAAATTATTACGTTACTAGTCGCGCACGGAGGTAACCTCCGAGGCTAAAAATGCGCGTAATTTTCTCCCTTTGAGATGTTGTTTTGGCATGATCGTTTGCAGTATTCTTCGGTATAATTAAAAGAAACCATTTTAAGTATTAGTAGGTTATTCTTACACAGTTTGTTTGATCTAAAATCAGAATACTGTAGACCTTAACTGTGACGATCACATCATATGAAATATGAAATAATATGTTTCTAAAATACGTTTAAAAGAATAGAGCAACAAAGTCATCGAGCTAGAAAATAAATAATACGCATTAAAATATAAGGTTTTTTGCTTATTTGCACACGGAGGAAACGTGCAGGTGATGTCACTTGTCACAACAATGATCCCACACTCGCTCACAGGATGCACGATCGCGCCGAGATGCTGACAGGACGAGTCCAAATGAATAAGGAGAAAGGTATAGGGATGGGGAGACCAACAGTTCAACTGAAAAGTTCAGTACCGTGCAAAATGTAATCGGCCTGGAGGAAATCTCGTGATCGACTAAAGGAGGGTTAACTAACGATTACATTTAATGTCTCAATTGACAGATAGAAGAGGAGGCTACTTGTTGCAAAAGAAAGTGAAAATCTGAAACGTTATTTTCATGAAACAGCGCATCAAAGTAAGACAATATTTGTGCTAAATATGTGACGTCACACGCATACTCTGTTCTAAAATGGCGCTGTGTTGACTCGGCTGAGGGTTGCCCGTGTTGCTGATTCCTCCACGCAGTACCCCTGGATAGGTATGGGTAACTCTGTATTGCCTGTACTGAACTGAATGTCAGCTCTTGGTTGTCACTTGTCATCTCGTGGCTAATAATACACGAAACTAATGAAACTATAGATCATATCATTTTAATAAAACAGCACTGCTCTTATGGACCTACAAGGAGTGCACACGTCCCTTTTTGCACATCCACAATTCCTCGTGATTAAAGGATATTATACCGTACTTTACATGGTATTATGAAAGAAAGGAAAACGATGAGGCATTTTTTTCCCTCGAGTTATTAAAATAACTACTTAACATTTTCTGTTTCATAAATACATTCGCAGGGAGGAAGCACAATGGCAGGAACAGCCATCCCTTCGTTGCCTTCCTTCATTTTCCTTCTGCGTTGCTCTGGTACATGCAACAAGTAATCTGTTACGCTGTGAATCGCCGGCAACTGTTCAAGATAAGTCATCAGTTTATTTCTGATTGTGTGTTTTTTAATATTCTTGTACTGTGCAGCAGTTGTTACTGAAGATTTTGATGCTATAGTGTGCAGCGATACATCACGGCAAGACTTGTACTGTATTTGCTCTTCGTTTTGTTATTTAGCTTTAGTTTCTTAAGCGCATTTTATTTTTGCCACATCTTTACCACTTCTTCACAAGCGCATTTCATTGTTACCATTCCTTTCGTGGGATGATACGACGGCACAGTTGTAGCCGGCGATGCTTGGTCAAATTTATTTAATTCAGTGAACTACATTCCCCACCCCGAGCCTATAAATATTACCGATTATATCTATTTTCTCCCAATTTGCCTCGAACTTCAAAACTGCGGTTAGCCCACTCTTCACTAATGGAGTGAGAATAACATAAATTGTAGGAGTTCTAATAGACCGTACCCCTAATGTTTATGCAAATCTCAAAGCAGAGCCGTTGGGCAGTGTACTGTAGAGTATACTTGTACGCTTAAGTAAGTTTGCATTCTAACCTATAAAAGCCTGAACATCAGGACTGTAGGCATTTATTTATTTATTTATTTATTTATTTATTTATTTATTTATTTATTTATTTATTTATTTATTTATTTATTTATTTATTTATTTCTTCTTCTTCTCTTCATCTGTTTACTCTCCAGGGTCGGTTTTTCCGTCGGACTCAGCGAGGGATCCCACCTCTACCGCCTCAAGGGCAGTGTCCTGGAGCTTCAGACTCTGGGTCGGGGGATACAACCGGCGAGGATGACCAGTACCTCGTCTAGGCGGCCTCACCTGCTATGCTGAACAAGGGCCTTGCGGGGGGATGGGAAGATTGGAAGGGACAGGCAAGGAAGAGGGAAGGAAGCGACTGTGGCCTTAAGTTAGGTTCCACCCCGATATTTACCTGGAGGAGAAATGGGGAAACCACGGAAAACCACTTCCAGGATGTCTGAGGTAGGAATCGAATCCACCCCTACTCAGTTGACCTTCCGAGGCTGAGTGACTCCGTTCCAGCCCTCGTACCACTTTTCAAATTTCGTGGCAGAACCTGGATTCAACCCGGGCCTCTGGGGGTGGCAGCTAATCACACTAACCACTACACCACAGAGGCGGACTATTTATTTATTCATTTGTTTATCTGATCCTTGTTTAATGTCGCACTAACACATCAGAGGCAATGGAGGGATGAGAAAGGGCTAAGATTGGTAAGGTAGTAGCTGTGGCCTCATTAAGGTACATCCCCAGCATTTTGCCTGGTGTAAAAATGGGAAACCATGGATAACCATCTTAAGGGCTGCCAACGGTGGGATTCGAACCCACTACCTCCCGAATTCAAGTTCACAGCTGCGCGACCCTATGCGCACGGCCAACTTCCTCAGTTCTCTAGTTGTTATATAGCATTCTACCAAGCCCACTGAAATACTGGCACCAAATGACCCTCCCTATAAGCGACATTCTTAACAGGATGATACTGAGACAGGTCAATGAAAGTAAGCATTTTTTCCTAGCCCATATCAGAAGTGCGCCGGTCCCGGGATGTAGGGCTAGCATGCCTGCCTCTTACCATGAAGCCTCGTGTTCTCGTGTTCGATTCCCGGCCAGGTCAGAGATTTTTACCTGGATCTGAGGGCTGGATCGAGGTCCACTCAGCCTCCGTCATGGCGACTGAGGAGCTATCTGATGGTGAGATGACGGCCCCGGTCTAGGAAGCCAAAAATAACGGCCGAGAGAATGCGTCGCGCTGACCACACGGCACCTCATAAACTGCAGACCTTCAGACTGCCGCATGGTAGGCCATGGCCCTTCGGAGCTGTTGCGTCATGGGGTTTGGTTTTATATTAGAAGTGCACTGATGTATATCCATATCCATATTGGATGACAACTAAATATTGCCTAGTTGATATCCACCCGGCGAGTTGGGCGTGCGGTTACGGGCGCACATCCGTGCGCCGTGAACTCGCATTCGGGAGATAGTGGGTTCAAAGCCCACTGTCGGCAGTCCTGAATATGGTTTTCCGTTGTTTCCCATTTTCACCTTTACCTTAATTAAGACCACGGCCACTTCCTTCCCACTCCGAGACCTGTCCAATCCCATCGTCGCCATAAGACCTATCTTTGTCGGTGCGACGTAAAGCAAATTATAAAAGTTCATATCTAGTGTTCCGGGGTCACTCAGCCTCGGGAGGTCAACTGAGTAGAGGTGGATTCGATTTCCACCTCAGACATCCTGAAAGTGGTTTTCCGTGGTTTCCCCACTTCTCCTCCAGACAAATATCGGGATGGGACCTAACTTAAGGCCACGGTCGCTTCCTTCCCTCTTCCTTCTTTTTTCGTATTCCTCGTTATGTCTCTAGAGTGATCAGGTTCGGGTGTCTTGGAATACCGTGTGCTCAGCTTTTGGTCACTTTTCTGGCTGGTTACGAAGGATATTCCTGTTATGTTCCTCGAAATGAGTTCCAATGGACCGGCATGTTTGCTCAATGTACACCTTAATACAAGTACGGGGAAGTTCAACATTTTATATTCTATTGCACCTTTCATATAAAGTTTGTAAATGAGGTTAAATGCAGTTCCTAGGAGTGGAATGCTCGTCTCAGGAACCATCCAGTAACTGTTCTGAAATTGGTACTCTATTTGATAAACTGTACCAGGTCACGAGAGAACAGGCAGCCTGTATGAGCTGGTCGTAAGTCACGATCATGTAAATATGTTCACTATCACGAACATCACCTCGGTAACCTCGGCGTCAGCTGCAACGTTTTGTACGTCAGAAAGAAGAACTGCAACATGAAGGGTCACTGACTCAAGTAGACATTCTCCTTGTCCATCAACACGCACGGGTGGATACTGCTGAAGCTATTTAACTCAAGAATATTATCAAGTGCCGTATTTATACGACATATAATAATAATAATAATAATAATAATAATAATAATAATAATAATAATAATAATAATAATAATAATAATAATAATAATAATAATAATAATAATAATTTCGTGTGGCTATTTCTAGCCGAGTGCAGCCCTTGTAAGACAGATCCTCCGATGAGGGTGGGCGGCATCTGCCATGTGTAGGTAACTGCGTGTTATTGTGGTGGGTAATATTGTTATGTGTGGTGTGTGAGTTGCAGGGATGTTGGGGGACAGCACAAACGCCAAACTCCCGGGCCAATGGAATTAACCAATGAAGGTTAAAATTCCCGACCCGGTCGGGAATAGAACCCGGGACCCTGTGAATCGAAGGCCAGTACGCTGACCATTCAGCCAACGAGTCGGACATTCAAACGATTATAATACAGTACTCTTCTTATAAAAAAAATGCCCTTAAAATGGAGTGCGTATTATATTCGCACGCCGAATGAAACAAATTCAAAATACCGACAGAAATACCTAGTTTCTTAAGCAATTTTCACTGGTATTGTCATTTCCATTTTTTAAACATTTATTAAAGCGAACGTTATATTTAATTAATGACTTACACTGTAACACAGTTGTCGGTACTTTTGTTTTATTTTTAGGCCGACTATAAATCCTCTAATAGTCGCAATGTCTGCCCATAAACCAAAGAGGCTGGCCAACAGTAAGTTTAAGTGAAAAAAGAGTGGTGTGAATTAGTCATTGTCGATCAGAGTTAGTAAGAGGGTCGTAAGCTTGCCTTGTTGTATCCGTTTGTGTTTATTACCACGGGGCCCTTAGCTGAGTCCTGGCATTGTTTCCACTTACTTGTGCCGCACTCCTCAATTTTATCTATTCTATCCGACCTCCCTTGGTCAGCTCTTGTTCTTTTCGGACCCCGACGGTATTATACAGTATATGGATGCCTAGGGAGTCTTTAATTTTCACGCCCTTCGTGGTTCTTGTCTTTCTTCAGTTTTCGAAGTGTCGGACCCTTTCCATTCCCTCCAACACCCCCTCCCCCCCCCACCCCCCCACCCGATTACTGTTAGTAGAGAATGGTTTCCTAATTGTACTTCCTCTTAAAACAATATCACTATCACCTTTGTGTATATTAGTGACAAAATGGACGTGGAGAAACTGGGAATATACTATTATGCCTCTTTTTAAACGAAAATTTTTGTCAGGGTTTTGAAAGACGGAAAAAGTCCATTTGACACTCCATGTCGTACTTGTCGGCATGTAAAAGATTCCTGGTGACATATTTGATGTTTAACCCACAAAAATTAATTAGAAACTCAGCAACTGATACCATACAAAACACAATATTTCTATTAAGTTTGTCCCTAATCGGATTTATCAACCAAATATGAAGTCATTTACATAATACAATAGAATACCTCATTGTTAGTAGGTAATAGTAATTAATGAATCTAATACAGAACATCGCTTGGTTTAAATAATTCAATGAAATCAGATATGTCGTCTTCTATTTTTCCGTCATTTTGTAGGCTATATTCGCTCCTTGAACGACGAGGCTCTGCAGCAAGCAACACGTATTTCTTTCGAAGTTACTATCAATGTGCGGAAGCACATACATAGTTGTGATCAATGTTCTCCCTCCTAAAGTTCAACAAATCTAAGTCAGCTTACCAGTGAACACTTGAAAAGTAATATGAGAATTCTGACAAGTCGAAATATCCCACCAAATTTTGAACATTTGTTGGGCGAGAAACGATGCTAGACTTCCAGTACAAGATAATTTGTTTACTTTACTCTATATTGATGTGAACATTTAAAATTGTATTCTCACGTAGTGTGTATGTCTATTCTTGCAATTTGTTTATATAATATAGGCCTATATTAAGATTCTAAAGTAAAAGCATTATTAGCCCCCTCTGTGGTTTAGTGGTTAGCGTGATTAGCTGCTACAACCGGAGGCCCGGGTTCGATTCCCGCCTCTGCCACGGAATTTGAAAAGTGCTACGAGAGTTGGAACGGGGTCCACTTAGCCTCGGGAGGTCAACTGAGTAGAGGGCGTTCGATTCCCTCCTCAGCCATCCTCCGTGGTTTCCAACTTCTCCTCCAGGTAAATGCCGGAATGGTACCTAACTTAAGGCCACGGCCGGTTCCCTCCCTCCATCCTTCCTTCCTTCCTTCCTTGTCTATTCCTTCCAGTCTACATATCCCCACAACGCCCCTGTTCAGCATAGCATATGAGGCTGCGTGGGGTCCTCCCAAACTGTATCCTCCGACCCAAAGTCTCAGGCTTCAGATACTGCCCTTGAGGCGGTAGAGGTGGGATCCATCTCTGAGTCCGAGAGGAAACGGATAAATAAATAAAGAATGACAGAAAGAAAGAAAGAAAGAAAGAAAGAAAGAAAGAAAGAAAGAAAGAAAGAAGCCTTATTTTAGAGTAAGAATTTCAATAAAATATAGCCACCTATATTACACGCTGAAATTTTCTTGTCTTGATCGCTGACCAGTTTTTAGTTCGAGATTCCTCATTTAAGTGTTTCTTTCTTTCTTTCTTTCTTTCTTTCTTTCTTTCTTTCTTTCTTTCTTTCTTTCATTCATAATCCGTTTACATGCCCAGGTAGCCTCACCTGCTATGCTAAACAGGTGCCTTGTGGGAGGATAGGAAGGTTGGAAGGGATAGACAATGAAGAGGGAAGGAAGCGGCCGTGGCCTTAAGTTAGGTACCATTCCGGCATTTGCTTGGAGGAGACGTGGGAAACTACGTAAAACCACCTCTAGGGTAGCTGAGGTAGGTATCTAACACCCCTCTACTCAGTTGACCTCCCGAGGCTGAGTAGACCCCGCTCCAGCCATCGTACCACTTTTCAAATTTCGTTGCAGAGCCGGGGAATAGAACCCGACCTCCGAAGCTGGAAGATAATCACACTAACCACTACACCACAGAGGCGGACCAATTCATAATCTATATATATAAAGTAGCTTGTCCTGACTGACTGACTGACTGACTGACTGATTCATCATCGCCGAGCCAAAACTACTGGACATAAAGAAATGAAATTTTGGAGATATATTCACATTAAGATGTAGGTGCTCGCTAAGAGAGGATTTTTGGATATTCCGTCGCTAAGGGGGTGAAAAGGGGGGTGAAATTTTAAAATGAGTGTGTCTATATCTCAAAACTTTAAAAGTTTACAGATGTGAAAATTGGTATTTAGAATCTTCTTTAAAAATAAGGAAACACGTATTTTTTTGTTTTGAGACAATCCCAATAGGAGGGGCACAAAAGGGTGAAAAAGGGGTTGAATGCCTTTAATCGGGATACCGGTACTTATATCTCAGAAACTGAAGATATTACAGACATGAAAATTGGTACTTTTGATCTCTTTTAAAAATAAAGAAACACGTATTTTTTGTTTGGGGGAAATCCAATTAATGGGAGGGTGAAAAGGGGGTGAATTTTTAAAATGGGTGCATCTATATCTCAAAACTCTTAAAGTTTACAGATGTAAAAATTGGTACTTAGAATCTTCATTAAAAACAAAGAAACACGTATTTTTTTGTTTTCGGAAAATCCCAATAGGAGGGGTGAAAAGGGGTGAAAACGTGGTTGAATGACTTTCATGAGGATACTTATATCTCAGAAACTGAAGATATTACAGACCTGAAAATTGGTGTTTAGGATCTCCTTTAAAAATAAAGAAACATATTTTTTGTTTTTGGAAAATCCAATTAATGGGGGGTGTGAAAAGGGGGTGAATTTTTAAAATGAGTCTATCTATATCTCAAAACTTTTAAAGTTTAAAGATGTAAAAATTGGCATTTAGAATCTCCTTTAAAAATAAAGAAACACGTATTTTTTTTGTTTTCGGAAAATCCCAATTGGAAGGGTGGAAAAGGGTGAAAAAGCGGTTGAATGCCTTTAATGAGGCTACTTATATTTCAGAACCTGAATATATTACAGACCTGAAAATTGGTATTTGGGATTTACTTTAAAAATAAAGAAACAGGTATTTTTTGATTTTTGAAAATCCAAATAATTGAGGGTGAAAAGGGGGGTGAATTTTTAAAATGAGTGTGTCTACATCTTAAAACTTTAAAAGTTTACAGATGTAAAAAAATGGTATTTAGAATCTTCTTTAAAAATACAAGAACACGTATTTTTTGCTTTCTTTAAATCCCAATAGGAGGGGTGTAAATGGGTGAATAATGGGATGAATGCCTTTAATGAGGATACATATATCTCAGAAACTGAAAATATTACGGAACTGAAAATTTGTATATGGGAGCTCCTTTAAAAATAAGGAAACACGTATTTTTTTGTTTTTGGAAAATCCAATTAATGGGGGTTAAACAGGAGTGACAAACTGGGGTGAATTTTTTGAAAGACTATATCTACAGAATATCTGAGAAACGTAAAATGTTATAGACGTAAAAAGTGGGTATTTGGAATCTCCTGAAAATGTAAAGAAAGATAGGTGATTTGTTTTCGGAAACTCCACGTAAGGGGAAATAAAAAGGGGTGAAATTTTAAAAAGCGAATTTCTACAGTATATCTCAAAAACTTAACATGTTACAGAAGTGAAAAATGGTATTTTTATCTCTATTAAAAATAAAGAAACGTGTATTTTCAGCTTTCGGAAATACCACTTGGGTGGAAGGGGGGGGGGTAAAAGTGACTGAAAATGGTGTTTAGGCTACTGATATCTCAAAAATGAAGATATTACAGACGTGAAATCTGCTTTGGAATCTGCTTTAAAAGTAAAGAAACACGTATTCTCGGAAAATCCAATGAAGGTGGGGGGGGGGGGTGAAAGAATTGAAAAATTAATTGAATTAATTGTATGAGAATACATACATCTAATAGAAACTAAAGTTGTTACGGACGTGAAAATTGGTATTTGAATCTCCTTAAACAAAGAAAAACGCGTTTGGGGGGCGGGAGTGAAAAGGAGTTGAATTCCTTTCATGAAGACACATAAATCAAAAACTGAAGAAGTTAGAGTCGTGATAATTACTATTTAGAAGATCCTTTACTATTAAGGAAACAAGTATATTTTGCCGGAAAATTCACTTACGGGGTGGGGGGAGGGGAGTGTGAAAGGAAGTGAAAATAAAGTGAATTATTTTTATGGGGATACTTATATCTCAAAACTGAATGTAACAGATGTGAACATTGGTGTTTGGAATATCTTTTAAACATAAAGAAACACGTCTTCTATTTTTTTTGGGGGGGGGGGTGTAAATAAACTTAACGGCGGTGGGGTGTAAAAGGAGGTGAGATCAATTGATTTTACTGTTCATAATGCACTTAAGGAGCCTCCGTTGCTCAGGCGGCAGCGCGCCGGCCTCTCGCAGCTGGGTTCCGTGGTTCAAATCCTGGTCACTCCATGTGACATTCGTGCTGGACAAAACGGAGGCGGGACAGGTTTTTCTCCGGATACTTCGATTTTCTCTCTCATCATTCATTCCAGCAACACTGTCCAATATTTCATTTCATTTGTCATTCAACGATCATTGCCCCAGAGGTGTGCTTCGGCAGCCGGCACAATTCCTATTGTCGCTGCTAGATGGGGCTTTATTCATTCCATTCCTGACCCTGTCGAATGACTGGAAACAGGCTATATAGTTTCGATGTACTTATTCTGATCATAAACCGATCATTTTTAATCTTTCCTGGGCTGGTTTTCAACAGCCATCTTTTCCTTCGGAGAACGTTCTTAGATTACAGTAGATCCTCCTGGCATGTAAATAAAAATTTAAACACATTTGAAATAAACGATAGGAATGAGATGGACCGTCAAATTGTTCACCTCTATAATAAGGTCAACAATGCACGGAAGTATGTCATTGGTATCGCCAGAAATCCCGCACACTTGCCTACGCGCGACGATGGTGCTGGTCACATTGTAACAATGACACTGGCAGCAGATGTAATTTACCGCCAAGTAGCGATCTTGCAGCTTGCTGTGGGGTTCAGAACATCTTTTAATAATAATAATAATAATAATAATAATAATAATAATAATAATAATAATAATAATAATAATAATAATAATAATAATAATAATGTTCTGGACCGTTGTCAAATGTGCGGACCCCCCTGGAAAATGGTCCTGGACGGGTAATGACTAAGAATGCAGTCCGGCCGCGGGTTCAGTACCGCCAAGGCACCTAAGACGACACCACGCCGGATCTCCTGAAGGATTTGATCCATATTAAAAATGCTTATAGGAAAAGATGGCAAAGATTTAGGGACCCAACTGACGGGGTGGAATATCTGGACCTAGCCCGGGAAGTACGAAATCGATTGCTGGAAAGAAAGATTGAAAAATGTGAGGAAACATACCGTAATCTATTAGAAAACGAGTCAGATCGCGAATTTTGGCGGATTCTCGCAGAAAACGAGTCAGATCGCGAATTTCGGCGGATTATATATCTAAAACAATTAGCATTCAATTATAAATTTCAGTATAATACCGTAGCGAAGCACGGGTATCTTGCTAGTGAATTATAAGAAAGCACAAACTTGTAGCCGGCTGCATGCTCGGTAAGACTGAAAGTCAAAAAATTAAAATTACAAAGTAACTTCCACTTTTCCCAAAGATGAACTACCGGGCGAGTTGGCCGTGCGCGTAGGCCGTGCGCGTAGAGGCGCGCGGCTGTGAGCTTGCATCCCGGAGATAGTAGGTTCGAATCCCACTATCGGCAGCCCTGAAGATGTTTTTCCGTGGTTTCCTATTTTTTTTTGCTAGGGGCTTTACGTCGCACCGACACAGATAGGTCTTATGGCGACGATGGGATAGGAAAGGCCTGGGAGTTGGAAGGAAGCGGCCGTGGCCTTAATTAAGGTACAGCCCCAGCATTTGCCTGGTGTGAAAATGGGAAACCACGGAAAACCATTTTCAGGGCTGCCGATAGTGGGATTCGAACCTACTATCTCCCGGATGCAAGCTCACAGCCGCGCGCCTCTACGCGCTCGGCCAACTCGCCCGGTGGTTTCCTATTTTCACACCAGGCAAATGCTGGGACTGTACCTTAATTAAGGCCACGGCCGCTTCCTTCCAACTCCTAGGCCTTTCCTATCCCATCGTCGCCATAAGACCTATCTGTGTCGCTGCGACGTAAAGCCCCTAGCAAAAAAAAAAAAAAAAGATGAACTACCAAGGAAATAAGTCGGGAGTTTGTATTTCATTAAATATTACATAAATATTGACAATAATTAAGTTATTACTAGTTTATCCTAAGAGGAAACGTTTTTTTTTTTACGTCGCACCAACACAGATAGATCTTATGGCGACGATGGGACAAGGAAGGGATAGGAGTGGGAAGAAAGGGGCCGTGGCCTTAATTAAGGTACAGCCCCAGCATTTGCCTGATGTGAAAATGGGAAACCACGGAAAATCATTTTCAAGGCTGGCGACAGTGGGGTTCGAACCTACTATCTCCCGTATACTGAATACTAGGAAACTATTATTTGCCAGCCCGCCTGGTGGCCATGGTCGTCAAGGAGTTGAAGTCTGACACCGTGATTAGCCGGTTCGAGTCCCGTTGGTCGAAAATTATTCACCATCGGAATGTTGGCCTGCAGGTTAGATCACTAAATTGCGTGCCAAAAGCCTGGATTAAATTCCAAACCTCTCAGCATTGTTCGTGTGGAGTGAGAGAATATGGCGCTGTTGATGGTGATTCGTCCGTCGGATGGAAACGTTAAGCCTTGAGCAGACCTCTTGGTGCTATTCGACAAGAGTAGGCTATGTGCCGGCACCGGGCTTCACCCTCTCCCTTTCTACTATCATATATCACGTCTTTAATTCCCACCCATTAAGTTGCCTCAGTGGGTCAGTGGTAGAGTGTTGGCCTCCGGATCCTAAGATAGCGGGTTCAAAACCGGCAGAGACGGTCGAAATTTTGAAGATCGGAAAAAAGTCCATTCGACACTTCATGTCGTACGATGACGGCATGTAAAAGACCTCTGGTGACACATTTGGTGTTCACCTTACAAAATAAATTAAATCTCAGTCATAGACGCCCAACAGAGTTTCGGTTTACTCGTTCTGCCATCTAGTGGGCTTAGGGTAAACGGAAGGTCGATATTGACGAGCAGAGAGCCAGATGGCGTCAAATCGAAATGTCTGCACACGGTAGCTGAGGTCATACGATTATTATTATTATTATTATTATGATTATTATTATTATTTAATCTCATTAACTCCTCTGATGAGGTTGACGTCAGGAAGGGCATCCGGCCATAAAACCCGCCACTACAGATTCATCTCACCTCATACACGAACCTATAGAGAAACGGGACAAGAGTTGGACAAACAGGTAACTGCTATTTGCCATAACAGTGTTTGAAGTACTTCGATCCTGGCTCAGTCCGGTGGTATTTGAAGGTGATCAAATACGTCAGCCTCGTGTCGGTAGATTTACTGGCAAGTAAAAGAACTCCCGCGGGACTAAATTCCGGCACCTCGGCGTTTCCGAAAACCGTAAAAGTAGTTAGTGTTATTATTTTCTTATTCTTCTTCTTTACCTGTTTACCCTCCTGGGTCGGATTTTCCCTCGGACTCAGCGAGGGATTCCACCTCTACTGCCTCAAAGGCAGTGTCCTGGAGGGCGAGATTCTGGGTCGTGGATACAACTGGGGAGGATGACCAGTACCTCGCTCACGCGGCCTCACCTGCTATGCTGAACAGGGGCCTTGCGTGGGTACGGGAAGATTGGAAGTGATTGAATTGTCGTATGGCTTTTTTTAGTGCCGGGATATCCAGGACGGGTTTGGCTCGCCAGGTGCAGGTCTTTCTATTTGACACCCATAGGCGACCTGCGCGTCGTGATGAGGATGAAATGATGATGAAGACAACACATATACCCAGCCCCCGTCCCATTGGAATTAACCAGTTAAGGTTAAAATTCCCGACCCGGCCGGGAATCGAACCCGGGACCCTCTGAACCGAAGGCCAGTACGCTGACCGTTCAGCCAACGAGTCGGACATTGGAAGTGATAGACAAGGAAGAGGGTAGGAAGCGGCCGTGGCCTTAAGTTAGGTACCATCCCGGCATTTGCCTGGATGAGAAGTGGGAAACCACCGAAAACCACTTCCAGGATGGCTGAGGTGAGAATCGAACTCAGTTGACCTCCCGAGGCTGAGTGGACCTCGTTCCAGCCCTCGTACCACTTTTCAAATTTCGTTGCAGATTCGGTAATCGAACCCAGGCCTCCGGGGGTGGCAGCTAACCACACTAACCACTACACCACAGAGGTGGACGTGTTTAAAGTACAGTACACATAAACTAGATCAAGGAAACGTAATCAATAAATAAGCTTATTTATCACACTCTGAAGTTACATTTAACAACAGTTTATGGTCAATAGGACTCTTGATAACACTGCCCGTATGTCGCTCCGAAGCATAGTATTCTTCGTTAATAAGAAGGAGGTAATAAATCTGTAGGTAATAACTCGTCACTCCACGATAAGTCTGTAATTGCGCAGCTGTGTATTGTTGATAGCATGAACATCACGTTATAGATTAGAGCCGACCTTTTACTCTTTGGAGTTCGCTTATCAGCGACCAGCTGGGGTAGACCACCGTGGTGCTAGCCAGCCAGATGGTAGCAGGCTGAACAAGACGCCGCATTCTACTGCACAGCAAACACTGCAGCGCTTGTCCGAGACTCACTTTAATTACGGTCATGGGAAGTTCCGTGGGTCAGCTGATTAAAAACCATCCATGGCTAGGTCCTCATTGTGCCAACATATTTGCTTGTTAATGTTTGCAGACAAAGTACGGGTCCTCGTATACGAAAAACGTACAATTAAATAATTTCCTCAATTATTCCGAAAGTTGAAGGGCTACAGGGCCCGGAAAATCACGTCCGGTCTAAACCCAGTTTCGGAAAAAGGGCCTAAAATCGCTTGTTTCTGTACTCGTTTTTAAAATTCAAATCCTATCCAAATTAACTTGTGTACATAATTCTTTCTGTAATGTGTTACTTGGTTCAATACCCTCAGCGACCCATCATTCTAACTTATTTTTGAGATTTCGGGGAAAATGACCTTAAGAAAGAAATATAACTTTTCCTTAACATCCCAACCTTACTCATCAGCGAGTGAATGCTATGAATGTTAATGTAGTTACATGTGTTACGATATTGCATCGCAGTGTATCATATTTAACGACTTTGGTGTACTGGAGATACTGTATGTACTTGTACTGTAGTTAGACTTCAAACGCTCTAACGGTACTAAATGATCTATCGATCCTGTCATCTCCCCATGTTCCAAGTAATGAGGTATTTATGTCCCCCCGTGAGGCAGGAGAACTTCTATTTAACCTAGCGGTATAAATGCTTGCCTGATTATCTTTCAAAGTAGTAAGTCGTGAGTTCGAATCCATGCTAATGGTGTTTACCTTTCAGAATACAATACGGGGACTAGCGGCCTGCATAAACCGATTTAGACTCGATTTGTCTTCGACTGGCCAGCGAACATAATGCAACGGTTGTACCCGGTCAGACGGTGTCCGGACAGTTCGTACCACCTAGTTCGTTATCTACCTGCGAACGGTTTTCCTGTAATCCTCAAATACACTCGTTGTCAAATTCGAATTCCATTTCCACGCCAGCGGGCGTAATGAGACACACACAGACACACTTTAGAAATCAGAAACAAAAATAATTTGCAACGTTTGCTGAAGAAAACATCTACTGTATATTATTTTAACAATTGCCTTTAAACTATACTTGTCACTTGTGTTTACGTAAATATTATCATACGAAAGTCGATTTTTTTAAGTATAAACCCTGAAACGAAACAATACAGTAGAAATACACATCGAGTTCGGGCGCGACGTGTCTGATGAGCGTAAGAAGAATATTGAAAATGAAAATGAAAACCTACAGCCTGTTTTCCAGTCATTGACCGGGTCAGGGATGGAATGAATGAAGCAGATATAGGCTATTAGTACGATGGGGTCGCCACTCCCAAAGTGATTTATTAATGAATGATAGATGCTATGAAATGAGAACGGAGAGTATTGCTGGAATGAAAGATGACAGGGAAAACCGGAGTACCCGGAGAAAAACCTGTCCCGCCTCCTCTTTGTCCAGCACAAATCTCACATGGAGTGACCGGGATTTTAACCACGATATCCAGCGGTGAGAGGCCGACGTGCAGCCGTCTGAGCCACGGAGGCTTCTAAAGAAGAATATTAACTAAGTAAAATAAAGGATTCCGATGAACTGGACGATACGTGCTTGAAGGCCACGCGGAAACAGGAAATTACTTAAAGGTGGAAGTAGCTAGGTCCCCGCGAATGACGGGTGGCGTGCCAGATGCGACCGTGCCGCATGCGACCCGTGCCACTAGCGACCGCATAATCTGTAATCGTGCCGGATGCGACCGGCGTTGACAAGCAAATTATCCTTTGATAACTTGTGTCATCACCCAAGATAAGGTAAGCTAAACGAAGTGCAATGCCATTTCAGTAAGTCCTATAAGCAGCTACTGCCCCTACTTTTCATAACACTTCTGGGGGAAACTCGTTTTACAACACGAAACATGGTGATGCGTTTACGTCTTTTCTCACCGGGCGAGTTGGCCATGCGGTTAGAGGCGCGCGGCCCTGAGCTTGTATCCGGGAGATAGTGGGTTCGAATCCCACTGTCGGCAACACTGAAGTTGGTTTTCCGTGGTTTCCCATTTTCCCATTTTCACACTTTCACTTTAATTAAGACCAGGGCCGCTTCCTTCCCATTCCTAGCCCTTTCCTATCCCATCGTCGCCTGTCTGTGTCGGTGCGACGTAATACCACTAGCCAAAAAAAAGATCCTAATTCTCTGAAATTATTTACGACTTAGGCCTAGTTACTTATCGTGTCCTATTAGTACCAGAAGTGTCCGAGGACGTGTTCGGCTTGCCTGGTGCAGGCCTTTCTACCTGACTCCCGCGGGCGGCCTGCGCGTCTGGATGTGGGATTATGATAATGAAGTAGGGAGAGCTGAAACCCGGTTCGGCACGTAGCCTACTCCTCTCAAACAATAGCAAGGGGTCTGCTCAATGCTTTACGTCGCCATCCGACGGGCGAATCACCATCAACAGCATCATATCCCCTCACTCCATTTGAACACTGCGAAAAGATTTCGATTTGAATCCAGGCTTTTGGCATGCAATCTAGTGATTAGAAACTGACTACCACCAACTTTCCTACCCTGCCGGCCAACATTCTGATGGTGATTTTTTTGTCATCCAGGCTAAGTGGCTCAGACGGCTCAGACGGTTGAGATGCTGGTCTTCCGACTCCAACTTGGCAGGTTCGATCCTGGCTCAGTCCGGTGGTATTTGATCGTGCTCAAATACGTCAGCTTTGTGTCGGTGGATTTACTGGAACGTGAAATAAGTCCTGCGGGACTAAATTCCGGCACCTCAGCGTCTCCTTAAACCATAAAAGTAGTTACTGGGACGTAAAGCCAGCAACATTATTATATTTTTCTTTCGACCAACGGCACTCGAACCTGCTAACCACTTATAAGCAATCTGCCACTTGGTGACAGCCCTTAATGCAGATCAATTGTAAGTGATTGATGGGTCGCATCCGGCACGGTCGCATCTGACACGTAACCGAATGACGAATACGAGATAGGAATTAAGACATGTGCCAATCAGATCAGTTGCGCCCGACGGAAGTTTAACACCAGTAGTGGACAATAGATATACAAATGGATACATGCATTAGGATATCGTTTTTACTTCGCAATATTGCCCACTCTTTCAGGTGGTACGGAATGTCCTCTCCTAAATATTTTAAAGTCATTAACTGACACTTTGCAGGTAATCAGCCGGTCATGTGGTACGAAATGTCCTAGAACCCGGTCAGACGTCTCATGGCGCATCGGTCATGCCCCTCCGTATACTATTTATACCAAATGCGGCGAAGGATTATTTCATTTAATCTTTGGTCCTTGTACGCGGTCTGCATGCCTTTATTCGGGACTGCAGCTTGATCGTAATGTACAATCGTTCACAAAAACATAAAAATAAACAATGCATGATGGTATTGTAGAAATTCCTTCCAGGTACGCATTTCTCAGAAACAATTTATCCTCGATCGGAAACAACGTCGATCAGGTTTATGAGCGTTAGAGAGTTGGTCGTACTCATAAATATTTGAAAAAAATAATTCGATAATTCGTACCGTTGTCATTCTTTCATCTGCTGAATTTAGCCAATCAGATCGCTTCGCGGGCGAATTCAGACAGGCTTTGTGATGCGGTGTTGCTAAATCTGCACATGGCTTCAGACTGGCTTGAGGGCACGAATGGAAGAAAAAACTCACCAGGGGAAGGAATTTAACACGGACCTCCTGAGCTGATAGGATTGCGCCATAGTAAGTACGCTACGGTGACACCGGTGTGTTTCTATTTGATGCTGATTTCTCGGCATGTCTCTCAAGCTACTCTAATGATTTAGCAACACCCCTCGCAAAACCCATTTGAAATCGCCCGCGAAGCAATCTGATTGGCTAACTTCAGCAGCTGATAAAATGAAAACGACGCGAGACACAATTTTTAAATTATTTGTCAGTATGACCAACTAGTGATGGGATAATTCAATAAAAAATAATAGCTTATTCGATTATTTCACTTTATTCGATTAATCGATTTTCCATTCGATTATTTTGTATTCGATTATCTGTTTCATTCTATTGTTTTTCGTGTATTCGATAATTTTTCGATTATTCATTCGAAACTCCATTCGAATGAATGAGGCAATCGAATACTAAATGCTTTCGAACTAATCGAATGAAAAGTTATCCAGGTGTCATCAGCTCATAAATGTCCGACTCGTTGGCTGAATGGTCAACGTACTGGCTTGCGGTTCAGAGGGTCCCAGGTTCGATTCCCGGCCGGGTCGGGGATTTGAACCTTCATTGGTTAATTCCATTGGCCCGGGGGCTGGGTATTTGTGCTGTCCCCAACATCCCTGAAACTCACACACCACACATAACACTATCCTGCACCACAATAACACGCAGTTACCTACATATCGCAGATGCCGCCCACCCTCGTCGGAGGGTCCGCCTTACAAGGGCTGCACTCGGCTAGAAATAGCCACATGAAATTATTATTATTATTATTATTATTATTATTATTATTATTATTATTATTATTATTATTATTATTATTATTATTATTATTATTATTATTATTAGCTCATCAATCTAATCGCGGGGAAATTAACCCTTAAATGCACAGCCTTGCATATGTGCAAAGGAGAATTTACCTGCTTGTTATATCCGCTTTACAATTTTGCTAGGGGTCACTAGTGTATTAAAAATGAATAATGTTTCATTTTATGATTTTTCTTGTTAATCAGCTGGAGTGAAGTATACATTTTAAACAGTTAAGGTAAAACAAATAATTTTGTTTACCTCAGAGAATTCGTGAACAAGGACATCCCTGAGATTGAAGTGTGGTAGTAGCTACAGTAATCGTACAGTTTTGCATATGCCGGTTCATTAAATATTCAAAACTCTTAACATTTTAAGTGATCCAAACACATAAAAATTATTAGTTTTGACAAATATTTTTTTAATATTGTTCTGATAATGTATTACTTTTGGAATAAAAAAAACATTATATTTGAAAGAAATAATAAATTGTCCATTTAAGGGTTAAAACTACCTATTTCCATTCCCTCACGGGAAGTGAGTGGATGGAAGACTAGGTCTCTGATAAACCTTCCGAAAATAATACGAACTCATGTGAATCATTCGTGCATTCAGATGCCATTATTTAAAATGCGTAGATTAAAATATTGCATCACGCACCTACGAGATTACGCGAAGCGCAATGCTAGTCTTGACTTTTTGGCTCGCTAAATTCGCAGTCGCAAATTTAAATTCTGTAAATGGAAAGTTGCGAGTCGCCATCTTTAAAATGCTGTCGCTAAATGACTTCAAGGAGACTCCAGATCGCTTGACAGCACTGAATGATCTTTGATATTTGAAACTCATTCTATTATTTTATTCGATTATTTATTCGAATATATAAATAATCGGATGGAGTTTATTCGAATTAAATGTATTCGATTATCCCATCACTATGACCAACCCTGTTATAACGTTCATATGTCCGGTTCACGTCGTTTCCGAACATTCTGTATATAATGTTCGTTGTGAGTATGATCGCTTGACAGCACTGAATGATATTTGATTTTTGAAACTCATTCTATTATTTTATTCGATTATTTATTCGAATATATAAATAATCGGATGGAGTTTATTCGAATTAAATGTATTCGATCATCCCATCACTATGACCAACCCTGTTATAACGTTCATATGTCCGGTTCACGTCGTTTCCGAACATTCTGTATATAATGTTCGTTGAGAGGTGAACTATGTTTTGATAATAATTGAACCTATATCTGATGAAATATTAAACACCAGAAACATATAATACCACGCTCTTTTTTTCTTTTTTGAGTGCCTATACATATTTTTAATACATAGTAACCTAGATAAATTTTTCGGATTCAGACTCAGGAATCTTCTATCACTTTCTTGAAAACTGAAGTACACTGACAGAGCAAATGCAACACCAAGGAGGAGTGGTTCGAAAGGGATGAAAGTTGGGGAAAAAACAGAGTCGGCACGGAAGAATAATTAATGTTTATTTCAAACCGATATGCAGGTTACACAATGCGCACGGCATCGACTCAGTAGGATGTAGGACCACCGCGAGCGGCGATGCACGCAGAAACACGTCGAGGTACAGAGTCAATAAGAGTGCGGATGGTGTCCTGAGGGATGGTTCTCCATTCTCTGTCAACCATTTGCCACAGTTGGTCGTCCGTACGAGGCTGGGGCAGAGTTTGCAAACGGCATCCAATGAGATCCCACACGTGTTCGATTGGTGAGAGATCCGGAGAGTACGCTGGCCACGGAAGCATCTGTACACCTCGTAGAGCCTGTTGGGAGATGCGAGCAGTGTGTGGGCGGGCATTATCCTGCTGAAACAGAGCATTGGGCAGCCCCTGAAGGTACGGGAGTGCCACCGGCCGCAGCACATGCTGCACGTAGCGGTGGGCATTTAACGTGCCTTGAATACGCACTAGAGGTGACGTGGAATCATACGCAATAGCGCCCCAAACCATGATGCCGCGTTGTCTAGCGGTTGGGCGCTCCACAGTTACTGCCGGATTTGACTTTTCTCCACGCCGACGCCACACTCGTCTGCGGTGACTATCACTGACAGAACAGAAGCGTGACTCATTGGAGAACACGACGTTCCGCCATTCCCTCATCCAAGTCGCTCTAGCCCGGCACCATGCCAGGCGTGCACGTCTATGCTGTGGAGTCAATGGTAGTCTTCTGAGCGGACGCCGGGAGTGCAGGCCTCCTTCAACCAATCGACGGAAAATTGTTCTGGTCGATATTGGAACAGCCAGGGTGTCTTGCACATGCTGAAGAATGGCCGTTGACGTGGCGTGCGGGGCTGTCACCGCTTGGCGGCGGATTCGCCGATCCTTGCGTGCTGACGTCACTCGGGCTGCGCCTGGACCCCTCGCACGTGCCACATGTCCCTGCGCCAACCATCTTCGCCACAGGCGCTGCACCGTGGACACATCCCTATGGGTATCGGCTGCGATTTGACGAAGCGACCAACCTGCCCTTCTCAGCCCGATCACCATACCCCTCGTAAAGTCGTCTGTCTGCTGGAAATGCCTCTGTTGACGGCGGCCTGGCATTCTTAGCTATACACGTGTCCTGCGGCACACGACAACACGTTCTACAATGACTGTCGTTTGAGAAATCACTGTACGAAGTGGGCCATTCTCCAACGCCGTGTCCCATTTATCGTTCGCTACGTGCGCAGCACAGCGGCGCATTTCACATCATGAGCATACCTCAGTGACGTCAGTCTACCCTGCAATTGGCATAAAGTTCTGACCACTCCTTCTTGGTGTTGCATTTGCTCTGTCAGTCAGTGTAATTTAAAGTTAGCGGTGATTGAAATGTCAAAGTTAGAAATTATTTTCTCTATTGCTATGAAATATTTGCACACAGAGTGAGATGTAGCAAGTAACATGCATGGACATACACATTCTTTGAAAGGCGAGGGGGATAATTCTCTTTTCCGTCACTGCTCACAAATTTACTAGTTATAAAATTGTGTGACATATATAACAAAATATCTACAGATATCAGACAAATAGATTTTGCTTCTTCTCCTCATACACAGACATATCATATCTCTAACAGTAGCATAGTGAAATGAAAATAATCAGCGAAGGAAAGCCGTGCGTAGGGTACTGAATCCAAAATCTGAATTTTGCAACGTTGATTTTTCCAAAATATTTGCTAGATAATCCGATTTATTTTCCATAGAAAACTCCATTAACCACAAAAGAAGAAATTTCCTTAACAACACGTCGAACTGCAGAATATACCGGCCCTGGTCCCGTCCGTGCCCTAGTACGAGTCATCAGGGACAACACGGTATGCGATGTCTTATAAATACTTCCATTCTCAGAGGACTCCTCAAGACAGCAAAGACAGATAAGCAAGATGTTACCGCTAATTTATTAGACATATCAAAAGCCCTCGACAACATCGGACATCAGCGCCTAAATCTGACTGGCTGCTGAGCCACTTCCATCTAAACTGCAAGAACTAATCATCAATCTACAGACTGGCAATACAACACAGATCGAAACTACTAAGGGTAAAACGAAGCCAATTCACTATTTAAGAGGACGTATGCAGGGATCAACAATCTCGCCGGCATTGTACAACCTGGCCACACTGTGATGTTTTGAACATCACAGCATATACAAAATTATCAAACTGTGTAATTAATTGGAAAGATGTATATAGTTAATTGGTAGTAGGTCATTCTAAATTAATACGTTTATATATAGGGTTTTTAGTCATCCATTTCACATTATCATCTCATTTCTTTGTATCACGGCAATAATGAACTCTGAACGAACTAATTCTTGAATAAGGTATTACAACATCATCCGTATTAATAGCTTGCAGTAAATTTCAAATAGCCGAGGTCAGGTGACCGAACACGACATGCTAATATTAGCCCTTTACCAGGAAAAAGACGTCATCACGCTTGCAATATTGCTTAGACCACTCCATATTCTGCAGGGACAGTTATAACTTGTTAACGACTACTTTTCGAAGTTCGCTGCATGACGCTTTGATTGCCCGCGAAGTTCCAACCTATGTGTTTGAACGTTATGAAACAAGATGATTGATATACAGCGATGGATAGGAGAAGGGATAGAACATCAGACCTTACTGGACCATGTGATATGGTACATGAGGCAGATTTTGGAGCCTGTATACGAGTACATCAATGACAAGAGCTGGAGAGCGTCTATTCTGGTCGAGTCTTTGCTTAACATCGGAGAAGGGTTGTGCGTGTTTCTTTCACATCGGAGAACGTCTTGACATCGGAGAAGGTCTTCACTGCGTAGTTCACTTCGCATCTGAGTTGAGCACTACTCAAAATTACTCCCATTGAGACCTATCTCAATGACGAGAGATAAAGTCAACGAGAGTCCGGTTTTGACTTGTCTAGAATAGGAGATATCTTTGTCATGTATTTAGTTACGCTACAATAATTGCCTTTAAAGACAATAACAAAAAAGGCTTCATTATCGATCCGACCATCTCATTCGAGCACCATGCCGGCCAGTCTACTGAAATTCGCCTTGAAAAGCAGAACATTTATGTGTCTACCACACCGTTCTACAAAAATAAATACCTTCTGAATGAAGTAGAGATTATCGGCCTAATGGTGGGTGCTCGTAGCACAATACCTGCCTTCTGGAAGAAGTTAGACCTGCCTATAAACAGCATTGAAAGAATAGTTACCACCACCACCACACGTGGATCTGTACACATCCCAAGATCTCATTTGTTCGGGCTTCCATAATTTAAAAAATCCACATTACCACTGTATTTCTGTATGATAAAACATCCTATATCCTGGTACGCTATACTTTGTCCATTACCCGTAATTGCGGGAAGTCATTGATTCGTTCAATAAATAAATAAATATTGTTACGGAGTTTTCCGTGGAACACAGAGGTGAAAGAAGGTGCTGGTTGGAATGGGTCTATCTACGATAGTCAAAGATTCATTTAAAACTTTAAAAATAAAGGTTATATTTCTTTTCAGATATTAATTTTTAATAAACAACAAGATTTCAGGTACAGAGATAGTTTTATACAAAATAGAAAAGTAGAAAAACCAAGAATAGGTAAGTTTCGATTTGAGCTTCAAGCTCATAATTTACAAGGGTCCCAACATCACAAATGTTGCGTTTAGTTAGATACGCAAGGAGACGAATCTCCCAATTTGTTTCACAGGAAATTCTAAATCACAATTTTGAAGAACACTTTGCTCCAACGGTTACAAGTTACGGCCTTCCAAAGGCACCACTCAATATTACACAAATATCCATTACATTACAAGGAAAGAGTCTCATTGCTCCACAATTCTACCCAGGAGACTACGCTCCCAAAACCCTTACAGCCTACTCAAAGCAACCATTAACTTTTGCAATTCGGATTAAAGCGTCTTTGCTACAATTTCAGGCCTCTCTAGGCACAACCTACAATTTACAAGACCATATCAATTACTTTTTAGGTTTACACAGGGATATCGAGTACCCATTCTACCGGGCCTTCGTGCAAAATAACAGGTTCAATTACTGGCCCAAAAATCAAAATGTATGGAGCGAACACTTGCGCCCCTTGAAACCAAAGATTAAAACCCTACCTGGCCTTGTGCCCGATTATACGGAGGCTAATCCTAAACTACTGAGGTGACTAGATGGACAAGTTAAGTTACAATTTACAAGCGAAAACGGTTACAAAATCATAGTCACCTCAAGATTAAATGAAGGGGAACTCGAGAGGGTAACGCACTCTCTATCCCCGGTTTCCAGTTTAAGTACCTTCGACTTACTTGAACTTTTACATGAGAAGGAAGAAAGTTTATATTTTAGGAAATTGACTGTGACATTGTTAAAGATTGGAACCTTCCCCTCGAGTCAGCTTGCGGAGATAACTACAGAGATAGAAAAATGGTGGGCATTACCTTAGCTGATGTTCTGCCTGCCGAAGAATGAGGCCCCCGTCTCCTCTCTTAACACACACACTCAGTAACGCAACGATCAATAAGACAAGTTATCTCAAAAAAGCGTCAGCTTTTATACCCGAGAGGAAGGTTCGAGAAGGTTCTGGACTGAAACCAGACACACCCTCTCACTTTATTGGCCGATAAAATAGGTACAAGAAAGGTTTGATTGGCTGAAAAATAAATACACAAAATTTCTGATTGGCCAGACTCCAAGGCTGGCGGAATGAGTAAGAAGTGTTGCAAACCCTGAAGTCTCAGAAACGAAGAAAGACAATTCAGTTCAGAAAACCTATGAACTCAAAATTTCTTTAAATTTCTAGTTATTCCACTTTGCACCATAGTGCATACATGACATGAGTTCTTAAATGGAGACATCTACGAAGAAAAGTCCAAACTTCTTGAAATAGTTGTTTTTGCAAACTGTGATACACCCCAAAAAACAAAAGAAATCCAGTCAATTTAGGAAACCTTAAAATAACTCTTTCACTTTAGTAGTGACATCTGTTGATCAACGTCCCAACTTCTTGCACTAGTTGTTTCAATTTTTATGTGAGAGATAGCGGTCTTCAGGTGGTGGTGGTGGTGGTGGTGGTGGTGGTGGTGGTGGTGGTGGTGGTGGTGGTGGTGGTGGTGGTGATTATTGTTTTAAGAGGAAGTACAACTAGGCAACCATCCTCTATATAACACTAATCAAAGGGAAAAAATGGAAGGGATCCGACATTTCGATATCGGTCAAAGGAAGACAAGGGCCGCGAAGGGCGTGAAAATGAAAGACTCCCTAGCCCTCGCAAACCTAATAGCGTCGGGGTCGGCAAAGAACAAGAGTTGACCAAGGAAGGTCGTATAGGATAGATGAAAGTGAGGAGCCTGGCACAAGTGGAAGCAATGCCAGGACTCAGCTAAGGGCCTCATGGGCGCCAACCCACGCTCCAAAGTTCAGAGCCCCTGGGGCCCATTTTAGTCGCCTCCTACGACAGGCAGGAGATACCGTGGGTATTATTCTACCGCCCCCACCCACAGGGGAGTAGCGTTTTTCAAGGCGCTTCATTTAAATGCACGGGGTTGAGGTGTACCTCCCGGTAGAATAATAATAATAATAATAATAATAATAATAATAATAATAATAATAATAATAATAATAATAATCTTCTACCACTTTTCCCACACATGTGGGGTCGCGGTGCGAACTCTGTCGTAAACTGATTTTTAAAAATTTGCTTTACGTCGCACCGACACAGATACGTCAAATGGCGATGATGGGAAAGGCCTAGGAGTAGGAAGGAAGTGGTCATGGCCTTAATTAAGGTACAGCCACAGCATTTGCCTGGTGTAAAATGGGAACCACGCAAAATCATCTTCAGGGCTGCTGACCGTGGGGTTTGAACCCACTATCTCGCCCACACTCATGCAGCCCTAACCGCAAGGCCAACTCTCTTGGTCACATGTGGATTTAACCCTGTTTTACGGCCAGATGTCCTTCCCGACGCTAATCCTGTATCGAGGGATGCAATCACTTTTGGGTATTTCTGTGGTGGTTGGTAATGTAGTTTATCTGAATATGAAGAGGAAAGTCTTGGGACGAAGACAGACAGCCAGTCCTCGAGCCAGAAGAATTAATCACACGCGATTAAAATCTTCGACCCAGCCAGGAATCGAACCCGGGACCTTCTGAACCGATGGTCTCAATGCTAATCATTCAGCCAAAAAGTCGGACAATAATAATAATAATAATAATAATAATAATAATAATAATAATAATAATAATAATAATAATAATAATAATAATAATAATAATAATTGCGCGACTGTCTCATTTTCTCCTCACAACCATATCTATATTTGCCTCGATATTGATTCAACTACTCATGGTATAATTTACTACATATACCATGAATATCAATTTTTTTATTGTGACATAAAGAAGTCTAGAAATATATAGTCTGCTTGTATATAATTTCGTTTTAGCTTCGTTTCGTAACATTAATTGCGAACCCTAGTTTTAAGTTGCAATCAGTTCCTGAGCCACAGGCATGGGTGTGGGGTTTTAGCCTAGTTCGTACACTTTAAATAAGAATACCTTTACATAAGACAGAAAATATTGAAAACGACTTCACTCTACTAATTGGTTAGACCATTTCTAAAATTAACAATACTCCTCCTACCATCGTGATGATAATTACGGGTTCTTTCCCTAAGTACCGTTGCCGTAACTCAATTTGAAAGTGAAGGATACATGTACTCAGCTGGGAGGCGTGTGTCCACAAAATACGCACACTTGTAAGGGAATTGTATTCCGTTAATGAACGAATCGTGACTTTTTACTTGAAACAGTCTTATTTCCCTCTCTACCAAGAGTAACAAAGGTGTTTCAAGTACAGAGTTTACTTTCAAAGTTAAGTTTTACACAAAACTACGAGTGATATCACTCCCACGTATGCATCATTATGAAGAGAAATTCGCCGAATTTCTTGTACATTATAGTAATCCGATGTGAGAACTACCCATGATTCGGTAGATTCCCACATGGTGATCCAGCTCCGGTCACAGGCTTGTGATCGTGGAGGCCACTTCCTGAATTTTGTTCGCGAGTTCCTCCGCATTGAGGGAACACCCGGGAATTTACGTACCCCATAGGAAAACTCAACCATGTAGATCAGTGGCGTTTCCTATCCGGCTCCATGACTAAATTATTAGCGTGCTGGCCTTTGGTCACAGGGGTCCAGGGTTCGATTCCCGGCAGGGTCGGGAATTTTAACCATAATTGGTTAATTCCCCTGGCACGGGTACTGGGTGCATGAGTCAGCATCATTTCATCCTCATCACACGACGCGCAGGTCGCCTACGGGAGTCGACTCAAAAGACCTGCAGCAGGTCTGCCCGGAGGCCACATGCTATTATTATTATTATTATTATTGTTGTTGTTGTTGTTGTAGTTGTTGTTGTTCCGGGGGTACCAGTGGAGCAGAAAGAGGTTAAAGAAGGTGCCGGGGTGAATGGGTCTAACTACAATGTCAGGAATATAATTTAAAACTTAAACTGAAGGTTATATTTTCAAAAATTTCAAACTTAACCATTTTTACACGTACAAGTAGCAATCATTAAACAAGTCTAGGAAAGACAAGATTAGTGGTTTTAACAGATCGTGGGCTTCAAGCCCTCGCTTTACTTTTCCTGAGCTCCTACCTCAAATTTACAAAAGAGCACAAATTTATAGAAGGGCAGAAATCCCCTAATTCAAAGAGCACTTGCTCCTAAAATTACAACATCTAGCCTTCGAGAGGCATAGAGTAATCTTACTTTGAAAAAGAGCTAACAGGCGCTCAGTTTTCCAAGCCTACTCAAGGCAACAATGCATAAAAATATAATCATCTCTGGTCTTACAAGGCACTATTTACAAATAGAAAACTCATTACACAGAGGTAGCTAGTACCCAACAGACAGGGCCTTAGTGAAGAAAGAACAGGTTAAATAAACGGCCCGAGCACAATTTGAATGGAGTCGAAGACTGAGCTCCAAAAATACCTTAAAACCTATAGGGCCCTTGGCCGACGAAACAGGGGCTCTTCCCAAACTACTGAGGTTGCTCGGATGGAAATAATTTGAATACATTGCAGAAAGGAAAGATTACAAAAGTGTGACACCTCAAACCAAAATGAAGGGGAGCTCGAGAGGGTACTTCACTCTCTATCCCCGATTTACATTTAAAGATTTTTTGAAGTTTTTACATTAGCCGGCAGAGAGTTACATTTTTAGAAAAGTAGGTTACATAGTTAATGATTCGGACCTTTTCCTCGGGTTAAACTGCGGAGATAGCAAGAAATAAAGATGTTATGTGGCCATTACCTTGTAGAAGTTCTAGCAGCTGACGAAGAGGCCGCCCGCCTCCTGCTTGACACACACACTCAGTAAGATGACGATTAATTGGCCAAGAAACGTGAAAATCCGCAGTTTACCCTCGGGGAAAGTTCGAGACGATTCAAGATTAAACTAGCCACATCCTCTCATGTTTATTGGTCAGTTTAAAGTTACACTCAAAATCGAAGAAGAAGAAGAAGAAGAAGAAGAAGACTGTGATTGGTAGAAAATTAATTACAGAAATTAGGGATTGGCTAGATTGAAAACTGGCGGAAATAAAAAGGAAATATTGCCAACCCAAAAATAAACGAACATCAATCAGTAAAAAGAAAACTTATGAATACAAAACTTCTTTGAATTATAAGTTCTTATACCTCCCACCAGGGTGCATGATCATAGTTCTTTTGGTAGTGTCATCTATGGGAGAATGTCCCAACTTCTTGATGGAAGCCAAACAAAACAAGTAGAGATTCACACAGTACAGGAAACTTCACAATAACAAAATTATATCAGATTTCAGTGGTGACATCTTCTGAGTAAAGTCTAAGCAAGTATATTTTCAGTTTCACTGTTTTGCCAATAGAGGAGTTCCTTAGGCACTGAATTTGAATGCGCGGTGTTGGGGTGTAGCCTATCTCCCGGTACAATTATTATTATTATAGTGGCGTTTCCTGGGCCAGAAGTTCAGGCGTTGTTATAGGTGAAATTAATGCAGTAAATATAAGCCCATACATTTCACCACCCTCTTCCCTGTCACCCGTCCCCATTTCCTTCACCAGATTATTCAGGTCATGAAATTGATTACTGTAATACAAAGACATAGAAAAAAGAGAGAAAGTCGTCATCCCTGAAAATGGCTGGAGATTGTCGACCACTGTCAATCAATTCTTTTTTCTCTATAAGAAAGTGATGTAAAAAACGAGTGTTTAATAATTGTTTTACTATGCTTCCACTACCCATATTAAAACATTTAAACCTCCGACTTGATTGCGTAAGCAAAATAAAACACCCTCGCGGAACTCAAAACCAAACGTCTACAAAAAGTGTTGGAAACCGAAGCAACGCCTTGGTCAGGTTTAGCAAGCACGAGACAAGAGAAATGCGAACGTATGCGCGCATGCACGATTTCAGGGAGTGAAGCTGCCGAGGTGATGGAAACAACCAATGCCTTGGTGGCGTGGCGGACGGTTCCGGACAGTGCTGAGAGTAACTTTAGTACTTGGAGAGAGATAACGAACGATAACGAAAGAAACATACACTAGAATGTATCAGGTTCGAACGCAGGTCCGTTGGCTATCACACAGCACGACTGCTGTACACTTGGCTCGACTCCAGACAAGACCGATAACTCGAACAATCAACTCACGTGACAGCTCCACACACTGAACTCTCAGGTCACGACTCGTAACTGACTGCTCAACACACCACTCTGTTCGAGGTGGGCCTGCTTTTATAGGCTATACGTGGTGATGAAGTTCTAGTATCTTCGGAGTGCGGCCAGAATACTAGTGTTCAAGTTTCACAGAGCTCGATAGCTGCAGTCGCTTAAGTGCGGCCAGTATCCGGTATTCGGGAGATAGTGGGTTCGAATCCCACTGTCGGCAGCCCTGGAGATGGTTTTCCTTAGTTTCCCATTTTCACACCAGGCACTGTACCTTACTTGAGGCCACGACCGCTTCCTTCGCACTCCTAGCCCTTTCCGGTCCCATCTTCGCCGTAAGACCTATCTGTGTCGGTGCGACGTAAAGCAAATTGTAAAAAAAAAGGTGTTCTAGATTCGACTTCAAGAAAATTCACGGAGACACCACACCAAAGGGGCAGCAGAAGCCGAGATTGTCACGTGAACACAGACAGGCCTGTATGTCCCAGCCTGACTCACTCATCCATTCCAGGAAATAGAGGTCTTCAAAAGAGGTGGCAGTCGCATTATTTTACTTTTAATGTTTATTTAATCCGTTTACCACCCAGGGATCGTTTCTCCCCCAGATTCAGCGAGGTATCCCCCCCTTTACCACCACAAAGACAGTGCCCTGGAGCGTGAACCATTTGGTCAGGAATACAACTGGGGATATGGAACAGTACCTCGCCCATGTACTCTCACCTGGTATGCTGAACACGGACCTTGTGGGAGATGAGAAGGTTGGAAAAGGGATAGGCAAGAAACAGGGAAGGAAGCGGCCATGGCCTTAAGTTGGGTTCCATCCCGGCATTTGCCTGGAGAAGAAGTGGGAAACAACAAAAAACCACTTCGAGGAGGGGTGAGCTGGGAATCGAACCCTGGACTCTGGAGGGTAGCAGTTAATCACACGAACCACTTTACCACACAGGCGGACATTATTATTATTATTATTATTATTAGTAGTAGTAGTAGTAGTAGTAGTAGTAATATTAGCAGCAATAGTAGTAGTAGTATCTATATATTTAAAACACTACGTTAAATTTTGACCGTCAATTTGAGAGAACGGCTGAACCGATTGACATCATAAATTATTCTGACGAAAGCTCTTGGTCTGTACTTTTTCAGAGTGTCTTTAAAAGTATACACATTTCTTGCCGTACATTTTTAAATTACAAATAAAGAAAAATGTAGCATTCTGATTCACCAAAGCCCTCGCCAGTACATCAAGGCCGTCTGAGCCATGAGAGCGCTAAGGCATGTGACATGATAGAGGTGAAAAGTGGTCATCACGCATGCGCAGTCAGACGTCTCCGTGGTCAGCTGTATCTCACCTTCTTCCAGCAGGTGTTTTAGCGAGTCGCTTGGCCGAGAAGAAGCTATTCAGTGCAATTTTACTGTGTCGTCTGTAGTGCACCCTATATTTGCTAGCTTGAAGTGAATTCGGATAAGTTTAAACATTTTCTTGTACACGTCATCTGTCCCCATATGCGCTGGCTTGATAGATTTCATTTTTTCATGTCGTAATATTAACACTGACGCAGCGAACACCTTCGTTTCCTGTAGTTAGCAAAGTAAGTCGATCCTATGTGTTACACAAATGTGCTAATTTTCAATTTTGATTTGGCTGACATAGTACTCATAACAAACGAGGGACAACTTTCATTTATTAATGAAATCATTGACGTGCTCTAACAAAACAGCATAGATGTCAAGAATACATTTTTCATCGATGGTTTCGAGGGCACTAGAAAAATATGTAGTATATATAATACAAAGTGCTTCAGTTCAGAGCTTCATGTTATATTAGTATCGTGGACAGGAATAGCTGCTCTTTTGCTGCCCAGCGGTTGAACAGTGCATATTACATTCAAAATTCTTATAAAATGTAAATGAGCGTTCGATGTCTGGATTAAAATTAAATTCCAAATCAGCTGACGATATTCGATTAGCACGGGTCAAGATGCGATAGAACTCCTATGGCAAATAATCATTCATTAATGTGTGTGAATCGTCATCTAAAATAGATCATACGAACGACATTCCATTTCTTCAGGTGGGAAAATTATTGTTCCTGGGGAAGATTTCATAAAGGTTTTACCTGTTTGGCCACATGCTTATCGCCAAACAATTATTTCTATATAACTATATTAAATTCTCTCCTCTTTGACCCTTCATCAAAATATGCCGCTTATGTAAAACTATACGGGAAAAATCACAAAAAGTATTGGAATTCGCTGATTTTTTGCAAGAAATTGGTAACGGCGACTATCTCTCTTTAAATGGTGACGGATCAAATGTTATTGAACTACAAGCCAGAATTTTAGCACATGATGATATCGCGATTTAAACTTATATCAAAATGTTTACTTCTGCAAAAGATGTCATCATTTTGTCGAAAATTGCCATTCTTAACCAATCTGAAAAATCATTGAGATTATAACCTGTAGTTCAAAACCATACGATAGCGTCAATAGATTAGTACAGAATATGAAAGCTAGCTACTTCAATTTTTCACATAATTCCTGAATTCCTTGGAATTAATGGTTTGCCTCCACATATTTTTATTCAAAATATTAGAGCCTTAGTTCCGCTCCTTAGAAATCGGAACGTTTCCCAACGGCTCCTAAACGGAACCAGATTAGGGCCCAATTCTATGTAAAAAAAAGTGCTTAGATGTGGAAATAGTAAGTATAGATAAAGCAGGACAGAGAGCTCTAATCCCTCGAATTGAGAACAACATCCGGTGAAACACCCATATTTTCTTTCAAGAGACATCAATTTCCAATTCGCTTGGCGTTTTGCAACACGATCAATAAACCCCAAGGGACGTGCAGGTCTCTAGTTTCTGTTTACCTCAGCCAGTGTTTAGCCACAGCCAGTTAAATGTTGCACTGTCAAGAGAGCGATATTTTTAAGTTGCAATTTCGTGTGGCTGTGTCTAGCCGAGTGCAGCCCTTGTAAGGCAGACCCTCCGATGAGGGTGGGTGGTATCTGCCAGGTGTAGGTAACTGCGTGTTATTGTGTTTGAGGATAGTGTTATGTGTGAGTTGCAGGTATGTTGGGGACAGCACATGCACCCAGCCCCCGGGCCATTGGAATTAACCAATGAAGGTTAAAATCCCCGACCCGGCCGGGAATCGAACCCGGGACCCTCTAAACAAGGAATGGACCGAGCAAGTGGCTGCACGATTTGGGTCACGTAGCTATCAGCTTTCATTCCTTAGATAGTGGATTCGAACCCCAGTGTCGGCAGCCCTGAAGATGGATTTCCGTGGTTTCCCATTTTCATACCAGGCACGCTCGCCTTTCTTTAATTAAAGCTGCGGTCGTTTCCTTCCCAATTCCAGCCATTTCCTGCACCATCGTTGCCCTAAGACCTGTGTCGGTGCAACAAAAAGAAAATTGTAAAAAAAAAAAAAGAGTAATACGCGCGCTAGGCTGTCACAATTGTAACAACCGCAGGGTTTTGTAGACTTATTAAATTGGTTTCTCTGTTTTAGCACAAAAGTTGCTTTACTTTGAAGAACTATTTTATGAACTGCCTGCTGTCATTTGTTGATGGATACAGTACTTTTGCATCCATCTCTTAGCACAGGCCAGAGTCAAGTGTAGCTTTCACCGAAGTCTCAGTCAACATCCATGGCTGTGACAATATGGAAGTTGCTGGGGTATGGGTAGTGCTGAGTAATGACATTCACAGCACAACTAGTGCATCTGAGTGTTATGAAACGTGCTGCTCATAGGGTCGGTCGTGCTGCAATAGTACTTTCTGACCCAGTGAGGAAAGCAATGGCAAACTACCTCACTCCTCGTCTTGCCTAGTACGCCTCATTTTGGTGCTGCCATTGGTTTTTGGGGGTTCCTTATAACCGCATAACCTTTGGTGGTGCTATCTGAGGATCCAACCAACCTCTGGGCTGATGACCTAACAGACAGACAGATTTTATGAAAACTACGTTTTAGATTTTCATTTTTCTATTAACAGGTAGCCTCCTTCTTTATCTGTCAATTGAAACATTGAACACAATCGTAAGTTAAATACTTGGTGGTATGCGCGTTCTGTCCAAACACTAAAAGCGACCTAACATTTTTCTTCCATGTTCCCATTGTCGTGCAACGTAAGTCTACGTTAAAATAAATATTTACCCCTTTTAACCGTCGGGTCTTGACGGGTTTCAGCTAGTCATTAAAAGGGTTCATAAAGAAAACAGCTTTGGCAAATTCGTCCGTCCGTTCTACTGGAGCGATTTGCTTCATATTTGTTTCATTCTCTCTGGAATGACCTGGCTGTGAATCATGAGACATTGATAGGTCTCTGAGTTCAGCCAACTTTGAGGAATCATAAAATTAAGTCATTAAATAATCACTCCAAAAATCGCAGGTTGCTAATCGAAGAACGCTTTCATTAATATTCTGATACATGTGATTTCATCCTTGATTACTATCTGTGAAGCCAGAGAGTATACACTTCGTCTGATGATGGAAGAATACTGCTAGATACTCTCTGATTTTCTGACCTTCCCTGGCTTCTGAATAGACTCAACAGATGGCAGAACGTTCGTAATAATTTGCACGCTGCTAAGAGAAAATAGTCTACGTACGTACAGACGGGACGGTATCAAGTCGACTAGCCTTCTGTATGACCATTAAAAGAGTGCAGGAACAAGCAACTTACCCAAAACAGGGTAAAAGTTCAGACCTTGTCACGCAAGTTTGTATCATAGTAATCATGGCTGACGATGGGCGAATGGACGCTGCCATTGGTTGAAGGCTAGTCCACTGAAATGTCGTTCCCATAATTCAATACAGACAGAAGTTATGACCAACTTACGCGATGAAAAGACCTAAGAGTGAGGCAATGTCAAAGAATAACCATATGAAACAAATAAGAGTAAGAATATCTGGCTATGTTGAACTATGGTAATGACATTTCATAGGGCAAATCTTCAGGCGATGCAGAGTCCATTCGTGCCAACGCCAGCCACGATTATTAACGATTATATAACAACGTGATTGAATATAAAAAAGAAATAGAGGCCTAATTATTAGTAGTACGTAGCGTTCCCGACACCGGAAGAAAAAAATCACAACGAAATGTAACGTGAATGATAAACAATGTATAATAGAGAAGAAGAATGTATGTAAATGGAACCAACCTTAATGTAGTGGAGGTTAGGCGACGACACGAAAAAACAACACGATTGAACTTCTCATTCACTAATAATTTGACGTGATGGACACACCATTCACATACTCTGCTATTTGAAATCAAATTGTGACGTACATAGAATTGAAGTAAATCCTTGAAGTTGTTCTTGTAATTCGCTGAAAAACTTGTTACATTAATAACACATCCATCGTACGATGCCATGTCAATATAATTAGATATGTTTTCTGTATCAACAATGGCCAGATGCACTGGATGCGCTATGTACGAAGAAAGAAGTAGTAGGCTTTGCTTCTATCAATCCTATCATTTCGTGACCAGTAAGCGACATAGAATGCCGTGGTGTATTAATGTGAAGAGAAACGTCATTGTGGTCCAGGGCTAAGTCGTGCGAGTCGTCTGCGAGAAAAATAAATATAGTCCAGGGCTAACCTAACCTAACCTAACCTAACCGCGAGTCGTCTGCGAGAAAAATAAATAACCTAACCTAACCTAACCTAACCTAACCTAACCTAACCTAACCTAACCTAACCTAACCTAACCTAACCTGCGATAAAATTAAACATAGTCCTAACCTAACCTAACCTAACCTAACCTAACCTATGTGAAAACAAATGTAATTGTGGTCCAGGGCTCAGTACCATTTAGTTCCTAAGTACAGTGGTTGGCAGCATCGGCGAGTCGTGCAAGTCGTCTGCGAGAAAAATAAACATAGGACAGTCATACCGCGCGTAGATATTGCCGATGCAAGCGGTAACCATGGTACTAATGTTGCGTGACATAGACTGAAGTTCTAATCAAAACGGTATTCAGCCACAGCCAATTGTATGTTGCACTATCTCGGTCAAGATCGTTAGAAATATTAAGATCAGGATACGCTCGAATGGTCGAAGCACAGGGAATATTGTGTAGAAAGAAGTGTTATAAACTACATTACCGGTATTAAATGTTCATAAAACTACTGAAAAGGACACACAAAACAATATAACTACGACAGGCATATCAAGACGAATTTATCTGACCTATTTATTAGGGATGCTTCGGAGCACCGCGGGCCCACTAGTTATTATTATTGTACCGGCTGGTACACCTCTATGCCACACATTTGAAATTTCCGCCCTAAAGTACTCCTCTACAGCTGAAACTCTGAACTTTAAAACTGAATTAATTCAACCGTTTATCAGAAGATGTCACTGTGTTAATTTCGAATTGTTCTTCTTTACTAATTATCAAGAAGTATGGACATTCTCTCACAGATGTCTCTACCAAAAACTATGATCATGCACCTTGGTGCGAAGTGAAGGAACTTTTCTTCAAGATATTTTGTATTCATAAGTTTGTTCTTTACTAAATGTTGTTCTTTCATTTGTGGGTTGACAATATTAAGCTTTCTTTCCGCCAGTTTTGAAATTAGCCAATCGTAAATTTCTCTCATTTATTTTTAGCCAATGGCGTCTTTCTTCCCCATTGTTGAGGTGTAACTGTAAGCTACCCAATAAACGACTGTGGGTGTGTCTTAATCATTCATGAAAGGTCTCGAATCTTCCTTGAGAGTATAAAAACTGCTGATTTTCCTGACTCTCGGCCACTCGTACAACATCTAGCTTAGTGTATGGAAGTATAGCAGGAGGCGGGAAGCGCCTCTTTCATCCGCCACCAGCTCTTCTACAAGGTAATGGCCTTTTAACATCTTTATTTCTCACTAGTTCAGCAGTTTAGCCCTCGGGGAAGGTTCGAAACCTTTTCAATGTAACCTTGTGCCGGCTTATGTAAATATTTTCTTATTACCTTGCTGTAAATCGGGGATAGAGAGTGCTTTACCCTCTCGAGCTCCCCTTCAAATTTGAGTTGAGGTGACTACGTTTTCATAACTGATTTTCTACTCTTAATGTCTTAAAATTTTCTTATACGAGTCACCTCCCTAGCTTGGGAATAGCCCCTGTATCATCGGCCTAGTGCCCCTTAGGTTTTACAAGGTTTAATGTAGGAGCGCAAGCAACGCCTCCATTCTTCTTGGTATTTTGGGCCATTTAATTAACCTATTATTTTTCCTTTTAAGGCCCTGTAGGCTGAGTACGAGATACCTCTGTTTAATTCTTGAAAGTTGCGCCTCGATGGCAAGTACTGTAAAGTCTGATATTGCCTTTAATAGGCTTGAAAGATTGAGAGTGGGTCAGCTCTTTCTGGTATTTTGAAAGGTGCCTCTAGGAGGCTTGATATTACTAGGTGGGAGCTAGTGCTCCATGTAATTAGGGGTTTTCTGCCCTTTGGTAATTTGTGGTTGTGAGCTGAAAGCTCAAGGATTGTGAAATTGTGGCTCGAAGCCCAGGATTTGTAAAGATCCCTTAACTTGTGTTTTCCCTTGTAAAATTATTATTGTACCTGAATTTTCATTGTTATTTCACCTAGTGAAAATTTGTTAAATTTTGTGGTCTATTGAAAATATAACCTTTATTGAAATTTTAATTCATCTTTCGGACTTGTAGTTAGACCCATTCCAGCCCGCACCTTCTTTCACCTCTGCTGTTCCACAGATACCTCAGAACTATTATTATTATTATTATTATTATTATTATTATTATTATTATTATTATTATTATTATTATTATTATTATTATACCGGAAGGTACACCTCAATGCCGCGCATTTTAAACTAGCGCCTAAATGAACTCCTCTATTGGTAAAACTGTGAAACTGAAACTACACCTACTTAGAAATTTAATCAGAAGATGTCACCACTAAAATATCGAGAAATTTTTGTTATTGTGCAATTGCCTACACTGACTGAATTTATCAGTGTTTTGGTTGCCATTCATCAAGAAGTTTGGACATTTTCCCACAGATGACACCACAAAAACTATGATCATCCACCCTGGTGCGAAGTGAAAGAATTTTTGATTTAAAGAAGTTTTGTATTCATAAGTTTTTCTGACTGATGTTAATTTATTTTTGGGTTGGCAATATTTTCTTTTCCTTTCCGCCAGTTTTGAATCTAGCCCATCCCCAATTTCTGTAATTAATTTTCTACCAATCACTGGCTTCTTGTTCGATCCTGAAGTGTAACTTTGAATTGAACCAATTAAATGGAGAGGGTGTGGCTGGTTTATTCATGAATAATCTCGAACCTTCCCTGAGGGTTTATAAACTGCGGCTTTTCACGTCTCTTGGCCAATTGATCGTCATCTTACTAAGTGTGCGTGTCAGAGCAGGAGGTGGGCGGCCTCTTTCATCATGCTGCAATACATCGACAAGGCAATGGCCACATAACATCTTCTTTCTTGCTAACTCCGCAGTTTAACCCGAGGGAAAGGTCAGAATCGTTAACTATGTAATCTACTTTTCTAGCAATGTAACTTTCTGTCGGCAAATGTAAAAACTTCATAAAATCTTTAACTTTAAATCGGGAATAGAGAGTGATGTACCCTCTCGAGCTCCCCTTCATTTTGGTTTGAGGTGACTACGTTTCATAACTTGTTTTCATCCTGTAACGTGGTAATGTAATTTCTAATTTTGGAATAGCCCCTGTTTCACCGGCCTAGTGCCCTTTATGTTTTTAAGTTTTCACTATCTTGGAGAACTGTACGCCTCCATTCAATTTGTATTTCGGGCCATCTACTTAAACTGTTCTTTTCAGCAAAGGCCCTGTAGATTGGGTACTAGATACCCCTGTATAACATTACCTTTCAATTTGTAAGTTGTGCCTTGATGGCGAGTGATGGTAATTTTCTGATATTGCCTTGAATAGGCTAGAAGAAACTGAGAACCTGTTGGCTCTTTTTCAATTTTGTGATTGTAACAAGTGCCTCCGGAAGGCTAGACATTGTATTTTGGGAGCAAGTGCTCCATGAATTAGCGGGATTTCTGCCCTTGAGTAAATGTGTGATCTTTGTAAATTTGAGCTTGTAGCTCAGGAAATGTAAAGCTAGGGGCTTAAAGCCCAAGGAGTTAAGGTTCTGAATCTTGGGGATTTTTCCCATCTTTTTTAATGTTTGCTACTTATACCTGTAAAAATGTGTTAAATTTTGAGTTTTGAAAATATAACCTTCAGTTTAAACTTGTAATTAATTTTGACATTGTAGTTAGACCCATTCACCCCAGCACCTTCTTTAACCTCTTTCTGCTCCACGGGTAACCCCGTTACAATTATTATTATTATTATTATTATTATTATTATTATTATTATTATTATTATTATTATTATTATTATTATTATTATTATTATTATTATTATTATTCATCGTTAGGGTCACTAAGGACCACGAGATCCTGTTTGTCTTCTTGCGGGCCCACCAGGTTTTCACCGTGCTTTCTTCCATGCATCAGAATGGACATGCTTCAGTCGAGTTGGGACTTCTTGATGAACCTGTCCAAGTTTGAGTGGTGCTCCGAGTTGAATGTCTGTTTCTGAGATTCCGTACTTCAAAAGATACTTATCGATCTTCACTAACCAAGGAGGAATCGTTTTGAGACTTTCGAAGTAGGATAACAAAAGTTTCTTTCAGCTGGTAATCTGAAGACATGAGCGTACAAATTATCCTTTTCCCGACTAGCGTACGCTCGATATTCTTTCTGTGTAGATCAGGGCCTCTCACGGTGCATGCGCCTGGTGCACAGTGCAAAAGACGACTTCGCTTGGTTGACCAGAGTGCAGACCGCCACTCCTCGATTTGCAGCAATAGCGCCGTCTCTCTCTTTCCCCACGCCTGTCTCGCTCGCTCCCCCTGTCTCCCTCTTCCTCACTTGCTCCGTAGCCCTCCACATCCGAGCCGAGTTGAGCCGAGCTTAGCCGAGTAGCCCAGAGACGAAGCGTTGGTCCGAGGCGAGCCGAGCGGGGCCGATGCACTGTGCACAGGAAGTCTGCGCCGCTGTTTACAAGCGTGAGATTTTGAGCGTTTGAGGGGCCCTGGTGTAGACAGATATCTCAAGTTGCTCCGAAGTCTGTAAACAGGATCTTTGTAGTTGGGACCAGGAATTTTTCGGATAATCATCCTTTCCCTCATTGCCAGCTTTTCAAGCTGTTCGAAATGTTAAACTTTCTGCTGCATATAATGGTTCAGGTCTAATTGCAGTTTGATATATCTCATTTCTGCATTTCCAGAGATAGACTTTTTGTTATATGTATATAATTTGAGTGAATCGGAAGGCTGTTTCAAACTTCTTGACACGTGTTGAGACGACAAACTCCTTAGTATTGTTGGATTCAACCCATTATTATTATTATTATTATTATTATTATTATTATTATTATTATTATTATTATTATTATTATTATTATTATTATTATTATTATTATTATTATTATTATTATTATCATCATCATCATCATCATCATCTGGTTACCCTCCAGGTTCGGTTTTTCCCTCGGACTTAGCGAGGGATCCCACCTCTACCGCCTCAAGGGCAGTGTCCTGGAGCTTCAGACTCTTGGTCGGGGAATACAGCTTGAGAGTATGACCAGTACCTCGCCCAGGCGGCCTCACCTGCTATGCTGAACAGGGGCCTTGTGGAGGGATGGGAAGATTGGAAGGGATAGGCAAGGAAGAGGGAAGGAAGCGGCCGTGGCCTTAAGTTAGGTACCATCCCGGCATTCGCCTGGAGGAGAAGTGGGAAACCACGGAAAACCACTTCGAGGATGGCTGAGGTGGGAATCGAACCCACCTCTACTCAGTTGACCTCCCGAGGCTGAGTGGACCCCGTTTCAGCCCCCGTACCACTTTTCAAATTTCGTGGCAGAGCCGGGAATCGAACCCGGGCCTCCGGGGGTGGCAGCTAATCACGCCAACCACTACACCACAGAGGCAGACATTATTATTATTATTATTATTATTATTATTATTATTATTATTATTATTATTATTATTATTATTATTAATCTGCATACAACACACGGCACTATCAATTACCTCGAAATACGCATTTTGACCCCGGGAAGGACATCAGACCATAAAACTGGGGCTAATGTACATGATTTGTCGATGTCAATTAACTGGGGAGAAGATTAGAAACAAGAAGAAGAAGAAGAAGAAGAAGTATGATGACGATGATGTCAAGCTGAGGGTGTTGTAACATGCATGTAAGTACTGCTTCCTGGTGAGGAATTACTGCACTTTCACTAACAGCGTTTTTAAGACACTTCATCTTCCTGGGTGCCATCGTTTTATGTCGTTCTGTCTCCTTCTGGGAGAAAGTTACCTAAAGGATTCATCTTCGAAAAAAATGTTTGGTACAAAATTTCTAAGCCTCCTCAACGTACTGACGAAACAGGCACATATATGCTCTCTTCCGGATTTCAGACCGACTTGCGGAACCTTTCCCCTATCTCATTTATTACAACTACTTGATTTCATGTGTTCAGTTTGTGGAAATACAAACATTAAGTAGCAGCAGATGTCATGAATATAAAAGCAGTTTCTATAGTCACTGCCTTCGTAATATACAGGCCGCACTGTAGAAAGCGCGCCAAGCCAATCAGCTGATCAATTGAGGCGAGCTAAGCGAATGTTACAAATTGTACTCGTGACTGTAATCCATAAGGATTGGGGGCATTCTTAGGACAACTGTGACCGTTGAGAGACAAAAATTTATATTTAATTATATTGCATGTTTTTTCTTTAAATTTATCCCATCGGGGTTTACGTAAACAGCTGTTATTAAGATAATGAGTCCTCATAGTTTAGGTTAGACATGGTATCTTCACGTGGTGAGTAATGTAAATTCAAGGGACGTAATAATTCTCGTGTAATTTATTCATTTAATTGTTATCGTATAACACGTTTTTGTGGAAATATAATGTGTGAAAGTTCGCATTTGTCACAACGCTGAGGACTTGTGCGTACCACGGCGAAAATACAACTATACAAGTAAATAGACATTAATATTTTCATTTGCTTCGTACGGGGGCAGGTAACCTTTATGAAAAACGAAAACCCCAACCGAGAAAATACATATTACGAAGAATAAAGGTGTATGTTTCATTCATTTTCCAGAGCTGATAATGAGTTCTGCTTTTGACTTTCTTGTTTCACAGATTTACAGCAGAGCTTTTTATTGTTGATACAGAACAAGTATAAAAATGGACAGTAACCAATGGAATCTACATATGGTTATTTCTTGGGTTCGTAATGTTGAATACGCGCTGCCTTTTCTCCCCAAAATTAATGCGAGTAAGAACCATTCGTCGGCAGTTTCCGTGAATGTGGGAAGTAACTAATACATCTGGATGATCAGTGCATTAATATTTGGGAAAACATGGGCTATTCTTAAACAAAAAGTGATACAGATGTTTGTATAGAAGAAAGGGTCACAAAGAAGTCTTCGAAGGATAGTTCCAGAAGTGTCAACAACAACAACAAAAAAGCAAGAAAGCTACTGTATTTGTGGCCATCTAGAAGTATGGAAGTAAACTTTATTATTGCACGTTTGTTGTCTCCATATTTGTATTAATGTATAATAATTATTTGTTGGGTACATTGTAATATTAATACAACATTTGTAAACATTTCATAATTACAAAAGGTACAGACGCATCACGTCCTTGCATTACACGGGTCGGACGGAGGAAACAGTTCGCCACTTTGTGTGACGTCATCGGAGGTACAGTACGGCCTGTACATCACGAAGGCAGTGCTATAGTCGTTAATTTTTCTTGTTAGTGACTTTACGTCGCACCGACACAGATAGGTCTTATGGCGACGATGGTATAGGCCTAGGAGTTGGAAGGAAGGGGCCGTGGCCTGAATTAAGGTATAGCCCCAGCATTTGCCTGGTGTGAAAATGAGAAACCATGGAAAACCATATTCAGGGCTGCCGACAGTGTTATTCGAACCCACTATCTCCCGGATGCAAGCTCACAGCCGCGCGCCCCTGACCGCACGGCCAACTTGCCCGGTTATAGTCGTTATTGGGTAGTAATCAAATGTGAATCGCGTAAAACGGTCTGATTACACGAAAGAAATCCGTAAAAAGATTTTTGGTGCGCTTCACACTCTTAAATGGCAGAGGGGTGTATTTCCATTTCAGTTGAAAACCATACTAATACAGACACTGGTCCCCCCTATTCTTGATTATTGTGACGTTTTAGTTGACATGACAAGAGGAGAAACACTTAAACTACGAGCACTGAATTCCTGTCTGCGATTTATTTACAATATCTGGTATGACGTTCGTATAATCCCATACTGTCACACTCTCTCATGGCTGAAGCCTGATAAACGTCGGCAGCTACACATTTTAACGATGGAGAGTGTGAGCTGAAAATCAGCCACTGCATATTTCTTCTAAATTCACCTTTTTATCACCATTTCACAATTTTAATAGACGTTCGAGATCTTTTCTTTCTATTCCAGTGCACCGCAAAAATAAATTAATAGATTATTTGTGGTGACCGGCACCAGATTATGGAATTCCCTGTCAGCTGAGGGCAGAGAAAACTAGCTCTTTATCGAGATTTAAGATCGCCTGCCGAGACTACCTGCTGAGGACAGCTGACTGAATGGTTGAAGTATGAGTGTGTGCGTGCCTGATGATTAGTTGGTTTTAAGAGTTTTTAATATTAATTAGTTTTAATATTAATGTAGTAATTTATTTAAATTAATTTTAGTTTTATTAATTTCTGTAGTTTTAAATATTTTAAGTATCTTAGTATTTTATTTCAGATTTTAATTAGTATGTGGTTAAGTGTAAGAGAGAGCCTCGAGCCCTAACTTCGCCACTGTAAAAAGGCACTAGTAAATAAATAAATAAATAAATAAATGAAACCTTCGGTTTTTAACCAGTCTTCTGTACTGTTGTCATATGCAGAGAAATTTACAGAAAAATGGGAAAAAAGTAATAAATATTCCTAAAGGGAAATGTTGCGTAAAGACGGGAAATTTGTATTGAATTACTAACTCCAATCATTACAAAGAAATGTGTGTTGCTAGTCGTTTAACTAACACATCGAAAATACGCAAGAATAGGGAAAGGGTTGGGATTGGGAAGGTAGCGGCCATGGCCTTAATTAAGATACAGCCCCAGCAATAATTTTTCTATGCCCTTTGTGTTTTCTTATGTAAAGTTGTAGTAAGGACTGGAATTACAGATAAGGCTTTTTGTGTATGATGTTATACTGAATGGAATAATAAATGAGTTACAGGATTGGGAGCAACTGCAAAGTAGACCTCGATGAAGTTCTGGAGATGAAGGCAGACAACGGTATGCTGATGAATGGGATGAAGAGCCATGTTGTAAGTTTCGCTAAGAGGAAAAGTCTCCTGTATTTTAATTATTGTGTTGTTGGAGTGAACGTACTTCATGAGGACTGCTGTAACCGGCTGGATCGACTCACTTTCCTGACTACCCTTAGTGTTAACATTACGGAATGGAGAAAATTACTTTTACATTTCTCCGACATCACTTCAAGCTAGTAAATACAGGCTCTCATATAAACTAAGACCGTCGAAGCAGCGTTTTTACTCTCCCATGCGTAAGCAGCAGTATGGGAGGCGTGCGCATAGTTCTTGACCTTGCATGTGTTCGACCTGCTGTTAACATGGTGAGACAGTTATCATTGCAACACCGTATTTTCGTATGTAAAAGTTCTGGTTTCACCTTAATGGTCGTGTGAGCAGACGTAACTCTCGCTATTGGTATGCAGAAAACCCTAATGGTGTTTGTGAAGTCCCTCATTATGATAGGAAGATTGGTGTCCGACTCGTTAGCAGAATGGTCAGCGTACTGTCCTTCGGTTCAGAGGGTCCCGGGTTCGATTCCCGGCCGGGTCGGGGATTTTAACCTTCATTAGTTAATTCCAATGGCCCGAGAGCTGGGTGTTTGTGCTGTCGCCAACATCCCTGCAACTCACACACCACACATAACACTATCCTCCACCACAATAACACGCAGTTACCAACACATGGCAGATGCCGCCCATCCTCATCGGAGGGTCTGCCTTACAAGAGCTGCACTCGGCTAGAAATAGCCACACGAAATGATGATGATGATGATTATTATTATTATTATTATTATTATTATTATTATTAGATAGGAAGATTGGTGTTTGGTGTGCTGCAAGTGCAAGACGGAGAATTGTGCCTATTTTTTTCAGCCATCCTGGAAGTGGTTTTCCGTTGTTTCCCACTTTTCCTCCAGGTAAATGCCGGGATGGTACCTAACTTAAGGCCACGGCCGCTTCCTTCCCTCTTCCTTGTCTATCCCTTCCAATCATTCCATCCCCCTGTTCAGCATAGCAGGCGAGGCCACCTGGGCGAGGTACTGGTCATCCTCCCCAGTTGTATCCCCCGACCCAGAGTCTGAAGCTCCAGGACACTGCCCTTCGAGACGACGGAAAATGCATTGAGGTACCAAGATGACATTTCGACACCGTTCTTCCATCAGTTAACGAAAGAAGAAAAATCGCTTGGGTGGGTTCAACAAGATTCAGGCCCTGCTCGTACACCAGGGGATTCCCTTCTTACAAGCTCGGAAGTGTTTGCAGACAGAGTGATCAGTGCTGGTCTATTTTCCCCTCGTTCTCCAGATCTAACAGTGCGTGATTTTTACTTGCGGGTTAAACTGAAAGTAAAAGTGTATCGAACAAATCCTCACACATGGGAGGAACTGAAAGAAAACATTACAGTGGCAGAACTCATTCGCGTCAGCTAGAATGTGGTTACTAGGTACAATGCCTGTATAAGCCAGGAAGAGACACACTTCCAGCATCTTTTACAAGGTAAGATTTCACATAAGATTGTATACACGCTTTAAACCGGGGGATAAGTTCAGCCGAGGCAGCTGTCGTAGCGCAGAGTACAAAGACCGTGCGTTTGGTCTGAGTTTAAATGAGAAACCCTATAGAGAGGGAACTAAAACTAGCTAGTAACATTGCGCCAAACAGCTTCATCTGGTCTAAGCGACTCTGTGCAACGCAACACAGACTGGAAATGCTGATCAGGAAGACGTCCGACTACGCATGCGTGCTTGCCCTTTCCTACCTCCCTTCTCGCATCCTATGTCACCCGTCGCTCACATGGCCTGCAGTGGACCAGCAGGTGGCCTTGAAGTACTGGCGAGCGCTTTGGCCAATGAGAATAGGCTACTACATTTTCTTTAATAATTTAAAATATACGGCAATAAATGCTTATGCTTTTAAAGATACGTTGCAAATCTACAGACCAAGAGCCTTCGTCAGAATACTTTACGATGCCAGTCGGTTGAGCCGTTCTCTGAAACTGGTGCTCACAAAAAACAGCCTAGTGTTTTAAATATACAATTAATAATTAATGGCGTGACGCCTCCGGAGAGGCTTCGTGCAGTTCTTCCGAATTGACGCCGTATAGACAATCTGTGCGTCAGTGAGCATCGTGCCTTACATATGATGAATTCTAATGAATAACACGATACACATCCAGACCCCGAGCCATCAGAAGTAACCAATGAAGATTAAAATCCCCGACTGAACCGGCATTCGAACCCGGGAAACCCTGGGCCAAATGGCCGCGCGCCAACCATTCAGTCATGGAGCCAAAAATAATAATAATGATAATAATAATAATAACAATAATAATACTGAGCGAGTTGCCGTGTAGTAAGGGGCGCGCAGCTGTGAGCTTGCATTCAGGAGGTAGTGGGCTCGAACCCCATTGTCGGCAGTGCTAAAAATGATTATCCGTGGTTTCCCATTTTCACACCAGGAAAATGCTGCGGCTGTACCATAAGTACCTAAAGCCCTTTCCTTTCCCATAGTCGCTATGAGATCTACTGTATCTGTATGTCGTAAAGCAACTTTAATAATAATCAGGAGAGCAGATAAATGTAAGTACCTGGGTGAGATCATCATGAACAATGAACTGGACAAGGAAGCACTTTGGGAAATAATACGCAAACTTGAAATAACCTACCAAACGTCGCGCACGATCTACAACAACAAATGTCTTTCGAAAATAATAAGATACGTCACTATGAAACGGTTCTGAAGCCAGTAGTTACGTATGCATCCGAAACACAATTCCTGAATGCCAATAAAGGACTCCTCAAAGAACTGGAGAAAAAAGGAACGCAGAATAATTAGGGGATCATGGAATCCAACTACAAGAATGGTAAAGTTCACTGCCAAATGTAATAAGACTTAACGTGCTCCTTGGTAGCCCTAACGAATAAATAAATAAATAAATAAATAAATAAATAAATAAATAAATAAATAAATAAATAAATAAATAAATAAATAAATAAATAAATAATAATGCTTTTACGTCTTACTAACTACCGTACATTTGCGGTTTTGGGAGATGCTAAGGGGGCTGAATTATGTCCCATAGGAGATTTTTCACGTGCGAACAAATCTACTGACAAAAAGCTGGTGTATTTGACTACCTTCGAATACCACTGATCTGACCCAGGATCGAACCCACTAATTTGAGGTCCGAAGGCAAATTCTCTACGGTCTCAGTTATTGAGCCTGAGAATGTGGTAAATTTAGTTAATGGAAAAGTTTTAATAAGCGGTAGAATAAGATACGTAGAGACCTGTGTGACACAATCAAAGTTGTGCTGCTGATTCATCCGCTCCCAGCAGTGGGATAATAGAGGTAATAATGTATGCCTCACTGCTATCATCTTATACCTGACTCACTTCACTTCCTGAATGCTTACGCCCCACTGCGATGTCCATCACCCATGACATGAGCCAGCTACGTTAACTTTCTTATTTTTCTTGCCTCCGAGCTTCAGTAACGTCTCAGGCTGTTGTTTATGTCAGTATAAACATGATGATTGCCCGCTGTGAATCACTTGTAATTAACTCCGGAGTATTAAGCAATTTGAAGATTCAGCATCATATTTTATCTGCTAGAAGTTTAACTGGTGACATTAACAGGTTTTCCACAACGCCGATCGAGCGACCTAGCTACGGGGTCGTGTAGCTGTAAGTTTGCCTTCAGGAGATAGTAGGTTTGAATCCCACCATCGGCAGACCTGAAGATGGATTTATATGGTATGTCATTTCCAAACAAGACAAATGCTTGTGTTTTATCTCAACTCAGGCCACGGCCAATTAGTTTCCTGCCCTATTCCTTTCATAACCTCCCTTTGCCGTAAATCTATCTGAGTGAAACTCTAGCAGAAAGAAGTGTCCACAACGTCGGGAATGGATTAATACGAGAAAGGTCACTTTCGTGGCATTCTTTCTTTCTTAATCCGTTTACTCTTTAGTGTTGGTTTTACCACATCTACCCCCTGGAGCATGAAACTTTGGATCGGGGATACAACTAAGAAGGAGGACCAATACCTCGCCCAGGTGGCCTCACCTGCTATGCTGAATGGGGGCGTTGTGGTGGGGGAGGGGGCAATATTGGAAGGGATAGGCAAGGAAAAGGGAAAGAAGCGGCCTTGGCTGGATAGTATCCCGGCATTTGCCTGAAGGAGAAGTGAGGAAACCACGGAAAACCACTTCAAGGTTGGCTGAGGTGTGAATCGAAACCCCTGTACTCAGCTGAACTCCCGACGCTGAGCAGACCCCGTTCCACAATTGGTTTTACGTCGCACCGATAGGTCTTATGGCGACGATGGTATATGGAAGGACTAGGAGTGGGAAGCAAGCAGTCGTAGCCTTACTGGAGGTACAGTCCCAGCATTAGCCTGGTGTGAAAATGGAAAACCACGGAAAACGATCTTCAGGACTGCCGACAGTGGGGTTCGAACCCACTATCTCCCGAATACTGAATACCGGCCACACTTAAGCGACTGCAGCTATCGAGTTCGGCGACCCCGTTCCAGTCGAAGTACAAGTTTCAAATTTCGTGGCAGAGCTGGGAATCTAATCCGGGACTCCAGGGCTGGCAGCTAATCACACTAACCACTGCACCAGAGAGGCGGACGTTCGTGGCATTAATTATTTTATTTATCGTATGGGTTTCAGTGACGGGAGTGTCCGAGGACACGCTCGGCTCTCCTGGTGCAAGTCTTTCTATTTGACGGCCATGAGCGACTTGCGCGTCTGCATGTGATGGGGTGGTGGTGATGATGATGAGGTAGGGAGAGGGTGAAACCTGGTGTCGGTATGTAGCCTACTCCTGTCTAACAACACCAAGTGGTCTGCTCGAGGCTTAACGTCCCCAGCCGACGGACGAATCACGAGCAACACCGCCATATGCCTTCAATTCAAAATATAACACTGCGGAGAGGTCTGGAATTTAATCCAGGCTTTTGGCGCGCGATCTAGTGTAGAAATTGTACATACCACCACCTCTCCTACCTTACCGGTCAACATTGTGATGGAGAAATATTTTTTCGACCAACGGGACTCGAACCGGGTAACCACAGTATCAGCCTGTATAGACTTGATGCGTTAACAATCATGGCCACCATGCAATAATAATAATAATAATAATAATAATAATAATAATAATAATAATAATAATAATAATAATAATGAAAAGGAAATCACAGGAAATCTATCAAGTAACAGAAAACGTCACAGACACCATTAGAAAAAAAAAGATTAAAATTCTATGGTCACCTGATCAGGATGGACAACAATAGGCTAACAAAGGAAACACTAAATCTCGCAGTATGTCTATAAAATCACAACTGTCTTCCAGAAATAAACAAAGATTTTCAGAAAATTGGTATAAATGAAGAAATCTTACAAGACAGAAAAAAATTTCATAAATCGCATAAACAAAGACAAGCTACAGAATGGACGGAAGAACGCAAAAAAGAAGCACATCGAAAGGGTGAAGAGATTTTGGGAAGACAAGAAGAAACATTGTGCTAAATGAGTTCACACGTGCTCCTTAGTTGGGCATAACGAATCAAATAATAATAATAATAATAATAATAATAATAATAATAATAATAATAATAATAATAATAATAATATAGGATGAATGGCCTACATACGCACGCATGAGAGGTGGGTGGAGCTGTTCAGTAATTAGAGCGGCTATGAGCAGTGCCCTAGATAACGAGCGCTCTCACAATTACCTGGCTACACCCACTCTCACCGCTTGTATGTAGTAATGACCTGAGATAACGAGAATACACGCTCGATCAAGTCATCAGTAGGACTGGTCAAGTGTGCGAGTAAGACGTGACTTTCACATGTGTTTGAAGAGTAGCTGCGGTTGTGATGTCATACAGTACAAGAGACCTGTCCTACTGGTGAACCTCAGCAGCCAATTTTACGTCCCACAGTCTTCTTCTTTCTTTTGATACCGCGAACTGAGTAACGCATGTGGATTTACCCCTGTTTTGCGGCCGGATGCCCTTCCTGCCATCAATAGGACGTAATCACTATTGCGTGTTTCTGTGGTGGTTGGTAGTGTGGTGTGTTGTCTGAATATGATGAGGAAAGTGTTGGGACGGACACATACATCCAGTCCCCGAGCCAGAAGCTATTAAAATCCCCGACCCGGCCGGGAATCGAACCCGGGACCCTCTGAACCGAAGGCCAGTACGCTGGCCATTCAGCCAACGAGTGTTACGCCCACAAAGTATTGGAAAATTAGTATTACCACTAGTATTAGAAAATTTGTATAAAAATACATCGTCATCAATTTCTTCCTTAAACGTAGTCAGAATTAAATAGTCAATACAAATATTATAAAGATATCCGTATACAGTAAATTCAACTAGCTGAATGGTCATTCAATCAATCGATCAATCAATGTCTTTATTGAGTCTGTCAATCTGGTGCTATTTTGGTCGACTACGGTGTGGGAAGGGAAGGTGCGCAGACAGTGAACTTCTAGGTGGTGAGTAGCACTAATGACAGTGGTCGGTACAGCGAATTACATGACCAAACCACTGCAGTCTCCTTTCTCCATCATGCCAGTGGGGTAGTACTGAACTGGTTCGACGGTCAAAACATTCCAAAGATAATTTTGTTCCATAATTGGTCCGGTAGTTGGCAGGATTTCCCGAATGGGACTAGCTTAACCCTCTCCCTAAAAAAAAAACTGCCTCATTTCTCTAGACTCAGTGTCACTTCTCGGACTGTCTCAGTGCAGTGTAGTACTAGTACAAGTGTTCAATATGTTCCATTTTAAGTGAGTGGAGCTTTACGTTAGCCGGTTTTGAGAGATTTATTTTTAGTTTTTAATTTGTTTTTGCTATTTTTCTGTAAGTCGCACCGACACAGATAGATCTTACGGTGACGATTTGAGAGATTTCAGTATTCAAAAGGTGACAAGACACAACTGGGACAAAAGCGGCAGTCCTAACCTAACCTAAAAACCACTACATATACAAACGTCATCTGACAAGACGGAAGGGCAGCTATATATAGCGTATTTACTATATTGTCCTGTGTCATTTTATTGGAACAGTTGGTATAACATACAAGCGGACGATAAGACTTCTTCGATCCTTGGTTTATATATTTTAGCTTCGGACCAGTTCAACCCTACTACTTGGTTGATCTCCAAATTCCTGTAACCATCGGACCAATTCGACAACACCCATGCCAGTGATCGACACATCTGTTGCTTATTGCCGCGCTGAGATGCTCAGACGGTTGAGGAGCTGGCTTTCTGACCCCAACATGGCAGGTTCGATCCTGGCCCAGTCGAGTGGTATTTGAAGGTGCTCAAATACGTCAGCCTCGTGTCGGTAGATTTACTGGCACGTAAAAGAACTCCTGCGGGACTAAATTCCGGCACCCTGGCGTCTCTGAAAACAGTAAAAATAGTTAGTGTGACGTAAATCCAATAATATTATTATTCTGTTGCCTATTTCATTGTTGCGTGTTTGGCGAAGTAGAGAAATGCCGACTGATATCTCCATTACGTGGAGGCAGTCTTTAATAATATTTGTGAGAATATTTGGGTACCGTGAAGAATTATGAATGTTGTGTATTTGGTGAAAATGTCTCAATATATTAACGAAAAATAGGTTGAAGCCGAGGGCAAACTGAAACAAGAAGAAGGAATCAGTCAAAAGAAATCGAACAAGACCAAAATATACAAGGATGAGTGTAAGAGACAGTCTACATAGATGGTGTGAAATGAAATGGCGTATGGCTTTTAGTACCGGGAGGGTTCGGCTCGCCAGATGCAGACCTTTTGATTTGACTCCCTTAGGCGACCTGCGCCTCGTGATGAGGATGAAATGATGATGAAGACGACACATACTCCCAGTCGCCGTGCCAGCGAAATTAACCAATGATGGTTAAAATTCCCGACCCTACCGGAAATCGAACCGGGGACCCCTGTGACCAAAGGCCAGCGCGCTAACCATTTAGCCACGGAGCTGTATACAGAAGGTAATAAAGCTGAGAAAGCTGAGTGTCGCAAGCCGCAACCAAGTACGTCTATTGCTCCCGTCTAGCCTATGGGAGCCTAAAGACACTAAATAACATCTACAGTAATTGTCCGGCTCCGTGGCTAAATGATTAGCGTGCTTGACTTTGGGCACAGGGGTCCCGGGTTCGACTCTCGGCATAGTCGGTAATTTTAACCATCATTAGTTAATTTCGCTGACACGGGGACTGGGTGTACAGTCACTCCCATAAATATTCGGCCACTGATGAAATCCGCGAAAAAGTGATGACAATAACGCACCCATGAGCCGAATGTGAAACCAAATGTGTCCAAGTTATGAAACTACATTTGGTTGCTTAGGCCGAAGAGGAATCACGGAACATTGATGTACAGTATGCTGTAAAAGAAAGGTCATAGTGGACATGGGTGAAATGACACGCCTCAAATATATTCGGTCACATGAAAAGGCCGGGATTGCCGTTGTTTTCATTGACGGAGACAGGGCAGATAGCGTTGCAAAAACGTTCAGTTCAGGAGTGCGGTGTCACGAGACACGTCGTGCAGAAATCATTTGCTGCAGGGTTTCGGAATGGTATCAAATGGGGTGCAAAAGACAACACAATACCACTTTTGAAGAACGCCCGCTCGTGATATTCCATCGTGCTCGAGGTAAACGCATAGAAAGATATCGCAAATGCTTAACATCACCAGAACAACAATTGGAGATATAATAAGACGATGCAAAAATGATGACAGAATTGATTCAATTCCCCAGACAGGCAGACCAGTAAGGCTGACACAACGAGAGGAACGGTTGTGCTTCAGAATGGAAAACGAAATCCGAAAATTAGTGCTCCGAAACTGGGAGCAGCTGTTTTAGAGGAGTGTGGAAAGAAAGTGGGTACTGATACCGTACGAAGAGCACTGCAAATGTATGAGTTCTTTCGGAGAAGAGCTAGGAGGAAACCATACATTAGTGCAGTAAATAAAACAAGCGGATAGAGTTCGCAAAAACCTTCATTAGCAAACCCAGTGCTTGGTGGGAGGATGTGTTATTTGTTGATGAGTCAAAGTTCAACGTCTTCGGGTCCGATGGCAAGCAATTTGTGTGGCGGAAACGTCACGAGGAACTGAGAACAAGCAATTTAGAAGCAACGGTAAAAAAATTGTGGAGGAAGAGCAATCGTGTAGGGATGTGTAACATCGAACGGGGTTGGTGCACTGAGTTTCATTGAAGATACTTTGACAAAAAAAGGGGGTATTTGGCTATCCTCAAAAATAATTTGCGACAATTTGCGGAACAACTTGGTATACAGTGTACTTTCAAGTTCTACCAAGATATCGACCTCAAGCACAAGTCGTAACTTGTCAGGGAGTGGCTGTTGTACAACTGCCCGAAGGTCTTGAAACTCCACCACAATCACCCGACCTGAACCCCATCGAGAAGGCATGGAGTCGAATGAAGGCAGCTCTGCAATTGCGGCGGCCAAGTTCCTTCAGATACTTGAAGAGGAGACTGCTACAAGAATGGGCGGCATTAAGCCCTCATTATATCAAGAAAGTTATCGCCAGTATGCCGAATCGACTGGAATAGGTCCTAAAACATCAAGGTGGACCTACAAAGTACTGAATGTGTGACATTGTTGTGAATTATGCGAGTTTATGTTGCTTTTTGTATAGTGGCCGAATATTTTTGAGGTGGCACTGGAATTATTGCTTTTATTTAATGTACGACAGAGGGCGTACTAATGACTGTCAGAAGATTTTGAATTACATCACATTGTTTGTAGAACGTGTTACTATGTTTTCCTACATGTTTCGTTGTATTTAACGTTATCATTATAGTGTAAGAATAACTACCCAATAAAAGTGTGTGAAAAATTAGACTGACCGAATATTTATGGGAGTAACTGTATGTGTCGTCTTCATCATCATTTCGTCCTCATCACGACGCGCAGGTCGCCTACGGGAATCAAATTGAAAGACTTGCATCTGACGAACCGAACTTGTCCTCGGACACTCCCGGCACTAAAAGCCATACGCCATTTCATTTCAACGTAATCGAATTATGAAAATTGCAATTAGTGTGATTTGACAGCATTTGGAAAAGGAGAGCGCTGGAAAAATAAAAATCCTGGCATTCACTTATTCCTACCACTCGCCCAACACCCACATGACATATTCCACACCCAAAAGACCTACAACCATCTCTTCAACACAGCCAGTAATAATAATAATGGCGTATGGCATCCGGAGAGGCCTGGTGCAGGACTTTTTCCAGTAGACGGCCTATTAGGCCACATGCATGTCTGTGAAGATGAGGGTCCTACCTAGGATGATTTCTAATGTTGAATACGCCACACACACCCAGCCACCGAGCCATTGGAATTAAGGTTAAAATCCCCGACCCTGCCGGGAATCGAACCCGGCACCCTCTGAACCGAAGGGCAGTACGCTGACCATTCAGCCAACGAGTCGGACAACGCAGCCCAATACAGGCCACTGACAATAGACAAGTGAAAGTGGACTCAAACAGTTGGCTCTTTTGAATATGCATAGAGACAGAGACAAAATTGTAAAACCAACACATCTCTTGAATCTATTTTCTAAGAAACCTTGAAAGTTGGAATTTAGGTTGTAATCTGAACATACCATTCGCCGTAAAACTACAGTCGAACCTCGATATCTCGAACATCCATTGCTCGAATTTTCAGTATCTCGAAATAAATTAAATTTCCCGGCCGTTTGCCCTATTCTTCGCGTGTATTTATTTCTCTACTACTCGAAATTCGATTTCACGAATTTCTCGATTTCTCGAAGCAAACATTTCCTCCCTTAAAGCAAAACCCACTCTGTTACTCGAATTTTGTACAACATTAACTGTGCAATACGGCATTTGTGGTTTGTGAGTTAACAAGTAAAGAAAGGTTTACAGTGATGCTGGGAGCTAATATGACGCGAACCGAAAAATTAAAACTTCTAGTGATCGGAAAATCGGCGAAGCCTCGCTGTTTCTCGGGTCTGAATTAATTTTACCAGTCACGTACGAAAGCAACACCCGAAGTCGCGGATGACAAGCTCCATTTACGAATCTCGGCTGCGTGGTACTGACGAGAAGTTTTTTTTTCTCTAGTTGCTTTACGTCGCACCGACACAGATAGGTCTTATGGCGACGATGGGACAGGGAAGGGCTACGAGTGGGAAGGAAGCGGCCGTGGCGTTAATTAAGGTACAGCCCCAGCATTTGCCTGGTGTGAAAATGGGAAACCACGGAAAACCATTTTCAGGGCTGCCGACAGTGGGGTTCAAATCTACTATCTCCCGAATACTGGATACTGGCCGCACTTAAGCGACTGCAGCTATCGAGCTCGGTGAACGAGAAGTTTCAACGTGAAGGGAGGAAAGGTTAACAGTAACAAACAGAAGAGAAGAACGGATTTTTTTTCTAAAGGTGTTAACAGAGGTAAAATGTTTCTTGTTTCACTACTGTATGTCTTGTAAAAGTCCGCCTCTGTGGTGTAGTGGTTAGCGTGATTAGCTCCCACCCCCGGAGGACCGGGTTCGATTCCCGGCTCTGCCACGAAATTTGAAAAGTGGTACGAGGGCTGGAACGGGGTCCACTCAGCCTCGGGAGGTCAACTGAGTAGAGGTGGGTTCGATTCCCACCTCAGCCATCCTCGAAGTGGTTTTCCGTGGTTTCCCACTTCTCCTCCAGGCGAATGCCGGGATGGTACCTAACTTAAGGCCACGGCCGCTTCCTTCCCTCTTCCTTGCCTATCCCTTCCAATCTCCCCATCCCTCCACAAGGCCCCTGTTCAGCATAGCAGGTGAGGCCGCCTGGGCGAGGTACTGGTCATACTCCCCAGTTGTATCCCCCAACCAAGAGTCTGAAGCTCCAGGACACTGCCCTTGAGGTGGTAGAGGTGGGATCCCTCGCTAAGTCCGAGGGAAAAACCGAACCTGGAGGGTAAACAGATGATGATGATGATGATGATGATGATGATGATGATGATGTCTTGTAAAACGTTATTATAATAAGGGTTATAATTAAAGTGATGCCGTAAAATAGAGTTTGTATATTTTTAAATACTGTTGAAAAGCCCGTAGATTCATGTGACTCAATTAATTGTTATACATGCTTTTAAAAAAATGGTATTCTCTATATCTCGAAATTTCGATAAGTCGAAATAAAATTTAGCTCTCGAGGTGATTCGAAATATCGAGTTTCCACTGTATTTTTCTTGTTCTTGCTCTATATTTTAATGTAAGATTTTGTAATGTACCGGTACGGCAATAAGAATATCAACATAATTTACTTGTATCAGTGTGCTTATGACTCTCGCGCATGCGGACAAAACACAGGCACAAGTACCTTCATTAGAATCTATCATCATTTTACAAACATAACCCTACTCATCGGTCGATTCTTGCTACTCTACCGGGGCATATGACGCTGTTGATGGTGATCGGGACCTTAAGTAGACCTCTTGGTGTTCTTTGACAGAAGTGGGCTACGTGCCAATACTGGGTTTTCGTTATCATCCCATAGTCGGACTCGTTGGCTGAATGGTCAACGTACTGGGCTTCGGTTCAGATGGCCCCAACATCCCTGCAACTCACACAACACTATCCTCCACCACAATAACATGCAGTTACCTACACATGGCAGATGCCACCCACCCTCATCGGAGGGTCTGCCTTACAAGGGCTGCACCCGGCTAGAAATAACCACACACAATTATCACGAGGGTCGAGTCATAAGTCATGGCATTGTTTTTTCTCGCGAACAGGAAACAACACGGAAAATCTAAGATATGCATTTGGAAATATAGGGCATGTACTTATGCATAGTGCCTGAAGACAAATTCTGACTACAGGAGATCTCGTAGGAAAGTGACAGAACACAGGCCATTGGTAAACATTGTTTTTTTATCGTATACACAGAAAATACACAAGACTACGTACAAAGGACTGGTCTCCACTGGTTACAGACCTTTGAAATAATCACCCGAGGTTTCCATTGTGCGTTGCCAGCGGTAGGGCAGGCGCTGAATACCATTCGCTGCATGTGTATCGCTAACGTGTGACACCTCCCTCCGAAATTCTGTTATGATGTCCTCTTTGTTAGCAAACCGTTGTCCACGTAATGCTTCCCGCAGCTCTGCATGGCATTGGCGTGCACTTCTGCCGCGGAGAACTGCTATTTTAATATACGATCGTTGCTCCTGCTTGTTGACTTCCAGTTTGTGACGCTCTCACTCACACACTGAATTTGGGGCCATGCTTAGACCCACACTATTGTTTACATACACCATCTAGTGGCATCATACGCAAGTGCATACCGTACATTTCCAAATGCATATCTTAGATTTCCCGTGTTGTCTCCTGTTCGCGAGAAAAACAGTTGCCATGACTTATGACTCGACCTACGTATTAGCATCCCATATCTGGTCGTCCATGCCCCTGGACACTCCCGGCAATTATTGCTATACCATAAATAAAAAATACAGTGTATGGACAGATAATTCCTCAGAACTGTTTGACTAAGGGAGACGGCCTTAAGAGGGCAGCTGGTTCTGTGTTCCACTCGGCTACGGACGTTAATTTGGTTCCGAAGCTCAAGGTAATTGTCAATTACTCGGATGCATGGTAATTTAGTCTTTATTGAAGGTGGCAGTTCCCTGACCTTTAATAACAGGATGGGGCCTATCCCCGGGCTCTAAGAAGGCGATAGAATCACCCAAGGGTGAAACAAGCATACAACGGCGTAATACAGTCAACAATTAACACTGTCGTCATCGAAAGAGTTCATCTCTAAGTTTAGTTCCAAGGAAAACCAGATCAAGCTGATTAGATAGTAACAGGAACACTTCTTTGACCGACACAAGCGGATGAGGTATATATTTATTGTACCACTGTCTTCCGTTATTTAAATTCACTTAATGGTCGTCCGAGTCGTCTGCGGCAGTGATTTCCTATTAGTAGGGGCCTTATTTTTTGGTAACAACGATATGCACGAATTTTTTAAATATCTTCTTCCTTGTCTATATATGACTTCCCAGGTACTAAAAATTAATTTAAATTAATTAATTAAAAATTAATGAACTCGCGAAATATCGCGAAATTTGATTCATTGCGCGAAATGCGCAAATAATCACGAAAAATACACCACTTGGTGTGAAAAATGCGAAATGGCACCGGAAGAGCTCTCCAATAAACGTTTAAATGCTTCTGAGAACTTGACTATCGTAGTTTCCTTCTCTTTTGCTTGATAGCGCTGTATATTCTCCACAGAAATGCATACAAAGCGGCACGCACTGTGTATCAAAAGCATGTGTAATCAGTTCTGCGATCTCTAAGGCAGTCGAAAAAAATCAGTATCTGTTATCGATTACAGCAAATAGCGTTGTGGTCGTAACAAGATAGAAGACCAGTCGTAGATACAGCAGTGCGCAATGAGAGTTCATTACTTACCAACATTTATCGGCAAATGTCCAACATTTAAGTATTAAAATGCCGAAAACTGAAGTCGCAGCAGATTTTCCGAGGGCCGAAGAATACAACAGTGAGGGGTTCTATGTATTTAATGCTGCAAGAAAGATTCTAATGTATCTATAGTGTTCCGGTAATATTCTTAAAGTTGAAACGTGCGATATACACTGCAGAGAATCAGAATGAAGCAAATGAATATAATTATAAGCGGCAAATAACAATCGGTGATACCTTACAGATCGTAAAGGTGTTGAAAAATTATAGAGAGCAAGTTGTAATAGTCACAAAAAAGCATTCATGCAAGCCAACATTCTTCTAGAAAAATAGGGTAATCCTGGCATGAGGAAGAGAATGAATATAAAAGGAAAGATAAATAATACTGTCTTTACTGTAAAATATGACGGTATTGGCAGGCATATTGTAAATAAATAGCCTGTTTGAGTAGTAATAATGTTATTGTTTTTATGTCCCACTAACCACTTTTACGCTTTCCGGAGACGTCGAGATACCGGAATGTTGTCCCGCAGGAGTTCTTTTACGTGCCAGTAAACTAGTGACACCAGGCTGATATATTTGAACTCCTTCAAATACCACCGGACTGAGCGAGGATCGAACCTGCCAAATCGGGGTCAGAAAACCAGCGCTTTAACTATCTAAGCTACTCATCCCCGACCAGGGAAAAGGAGCGTATCCATGATCATCTTCCAGAGCTATATGACTTTGCAAAATGCAATGAAAGCACATCTGGTTGAGGAAGTGAAAGAAGACAGTGTTAGCAAAGTTTTAGGAGGTTTTACAAAAGACCACAGTGAATTTGCATCCAAGTGTTAGCAAGCATTATGGTTTCCGACATCTAATGTGGTCAGCGAGAGGAGCTTCTCTGCTTACTCAAAGACACTTTCTGACTGTCGCACAACCCTGCATCATGATATTGTTGAAACCATGCTTAGTTTGTACTTTGGAAACAAGTATTAAACGTCTAAAAATGTAGGCTATGTATAAATATGTATCACAGGGCAGATCACCTAACTTCATTTCGAAGAATCAGTGATTAATATATTTATTTCTATAACAATTTGCGTATTTGGTTTTTCTAAGATTTAATAACAATGATACATTACAAGAGTTTACTTTAAAAACCCTTATCACAAAGTTAGTTACATCTACCCCATTCACTACCACAAGGAAGATTTCGCAGGAAACATCGATCAGTATAACAATTTAATTCACGAAATACCTACCGAAATATTGTGAGTTTTAACACCGAAATCAACAGTTTTATTTCACCAAAAAATAAGACCCCTACCTATTAGTATTATCTAGTGCCGATGAAGATATTTCTTGTAATGGAAGTAACAGCAGAATCACGCGGAAAATCCGTGAAACGTACTTTGAGTTAAGACGGGACCCTCAGGTACCCTATGTTGTAAACAAGGTTGAGTTTACAAAAAAACACTTCTTTATTTGCTTCACATGTAAAATTACAACATTTACACTAACAAAACTGAAAGTTATCTCGAAGCAAAATGAATTATTAACATGGAGAAAGAGTCTGTCTTTGTACACTATATACACGTTGGAGTATTCACATTCACTACTATCTCGGAAAGATAGTCCTTGTGACATGAAAAGTTCTTGATAGTAGAAAACTATCAGAAGCACTGATGTAAATATCTCAGAGAGTCCTTCCTTATTGAAGTGTCTGAGTTCATTAACGTAAGCTCAATGACTGAAGAGTTCCTACTTAGCGAAACTAAGTTGATAATGGGAGCTGCATTAGCTAGGGCATGATAGTGGCATATAATGGTAAGACTATACATGGACAGCGGAACAGGCAAGGGGAGCGGTGACCCGAGGTGAGACCTCTTACTGCCAGAAATTCAGTCCACCTGGCCGAAGCACATTTTCAAGAGGAGTAGCCTCCGTGCTCGACGTAGGGTGTATTCTGGAGCTGGACACCGGGGTAAGTAGAGTGGTGCAGGCAAGGTATGGTGCGGGATAGGCTAGGAGCTCCTTTTTATAGCACACACGACGTTCCAGGCACGCGCACTGAGGGCTGCGCGTCGAGGCTCGAAGAATAACACACTGGCGCGCGTGTAGCTGGCTGGCGGATCGAGAAGGGAGCGACGGACATACAACACCCTATAGTACAGGGTCTCTCATATAAACTCAGACCGAGCGCGCGGTGTTTGTACTTTGCGCTACGGCAGCTGCCTCGGCCGGACTTAATGTCGCCCGCGACCGCGCTGCTTTCAGCGTGTATACAATCTTATATGAAATCTTAGCTTATAAGAGATGCTGGAAGTGTCGTCCTTCCTGGGTTACACAGGCATTGTACCTAGTAGCCACATTCTGGCTGATGCGAATGAGTTCTGACACTGTAATGTTTTCTTTCAGTTCCTGCAAAGTGTGAGGATTTGTTCGATACACTTCTTCTTTCAGTTTACCCCACAAGTAAAAATCACACACTGTTAGATCTGGAGAACAAGGGGGAAATAGACCAACACTGATCACTCTGTCTGCAAACACTTCCGAGCTTGTAAGAAGGGAATCTCATATAAACTAAGACCGTCGAAGCGGCATTCTTGCTCTCCGATCCGCAAGCTACAGGATGGGAGGCGCGCGCATAATTATTGACCTTGCAAGCAGCCTGCACGTGTTCGACCTGGCAAGCATCAGTCGCCAGTCTGAATCTCAGCTGTCAACACGGTGAGACACTTATCATAGCAACACCGTATTTACTATACGCGAACTTGGCCTGAATCCTGCTGATACCACTCATGCGATTTTTCTTCTTCCGTTATCTGATGAAAAAACGGTGTCAAAATGCCATCTTGGTACCTCTCTGCATTTACTGTCGTCTCGAAAAAAATAGGCCCAATTATTCGTCTTACACTGACAGCACACCAGACAGAAATCTTCCTATCATAATGATGGACTTTATTAACACCATTAAGATTTTCTGTATACAAATAGCAAGAGTTATACTATAGGCGAACCTTTTCTTGAGCCCTGACCTCCCTAGTGCTGAATCGGTAGACCCCGATTATCTTCGACATCCATATTGGCAACCTTTGAAACACAAACTATGAATCGCTTATTCATCGCTGTGCGACATCTGGCGTACACTTTACGAACTAGCACTGTTGTTGTTTACACAGCAAAGCCAAACTATATGATTCATGCTAGTAACAAGATTCGCATCCAGAAATAAATGTTAAATGTTAAATAATGTATGTGTGACACAATTGTTGACGTAAGATAATAAATGTTTAGAAAATTCATATCGATCGATCATATTATCGATTCAATTCAGATTTCATTTCCATCCAGTTGGCAGTATAACCGTAACCGGCAGCGCTCCCTCCTTACTCCTCACCCCGTAAAAATCGGGTTCAAGAAAAAGTTCGCGTATAGTAAATACGGTGTTGCTATGATAAGTGTCTCACCGTGTTGACAGCTGAGATTCAGACTGGCGACTGATGCTTGCCAGGTCGAACACGTGCAGGCTGCTTGCAAGGTCAATAATTATGCGCGCGCCTCCCATCCTGCAGCTTGCGGATCGGAGAGCAAGAATGCCGCTTCGACGGTCTTAGTTTATATGAGAGACCCTGAAACCGAGTGAGTTGGCCGCGTGGTTAGGATCCCCTAGCTGTAAGCTTCCATTGCATTCGGGAGATAGTGGGTTCGAACTTAACTGTCGGCAGCCCTGAAGATGGTTTCCCTTGTTTCCCATTTTCATGCGAGACAAATGCTGGGACCGTACCGTAATTAAGGCCACTATCTTCCCAATCCTAGCCCTTTCCTATCATTACGTCCAAGAAAACCTTCGGTATGTTAGAGCGACGTTATAGCGCTAGGAAGAAAAGTAACATTCTAACCATTAAGACCTTATCCAAAGAAAAAGTGTAAAAATATAAAATATTATGCTGGAGTGGTGTCCTTTATGGCTAGGAAACATAGCCATCGGAAGAGATGAAAACAGAAGATGTGTTATTATTATTATTATTATTATTATTATTATTATTATTATTATTATTATTATTATTATTATTATTATTATTATTATTATTATTGTTGTTGTTTCAAATGACTTAACATCGCACTATCTCAGACGGGCTTTAGAGCGACAATGGTGTAGGAAAAGGATGGAAAAGACCACAGCCTTAATTTAGATTTCCTGTTGTGAAAATCGGAAACCACGGAAAACTGACTTTAGGATTTGAGCCGGGCTGAGTGGCTCAGACGGTTGAGACGCTGGCCTTCTGACTCCAACTTGGCAGGTTCGAACCTGGCTCAGTCCGGTGATATTTGAAGGTGCTCAAATACGTCAGCCTCGTGTCGGTAGATTTACTGGTACTTAAAAGAACTCCTGCGGGGCTAAATTCCGTCACCTCGGCGTCTCCGAAAACCGTAAAGGTAGGTAGTGGGTTGTAAAGGAAATAACATTATTAAGTAGGATTCGAACCCACAATCTCTCGAATGCAAGCTCACAGCTACACGACGCTCAGTACACAGCTGACTCGCTCGGTAAAAGAACACATTGGAGGTGTTTGAACTGTGGTTATGTGATGCCGTGTTACTTCCGAGGAGGCCTGGTACAAGCTTTTAGTTGACACCAATGGGTGTCCTGCGTATCTGGGTCTGTGATGAAGATGATAATAACACGAAGGGGTCTGATCAATGCTTAACGTCTCCATCCGACGGACGAATCACCATCAACATCATGATACACCTTCACTTCATATGAACACTGCAGAGAGGTTTGGGGTTGAATCCAGACTTTTGGCACGCAATCTAGTGATTAGAAATTATATGCTACCACCTCTCCTATCCTGTCGGCCAACATTTTGATGGTGAAATGTTTTTCCACGAACGAGACTCGAACCGGCTAATCACGGTGTCAGACCATACAGACCTGATACCCTAACGATCATGGCCACCAGGCGGATGCCAGCTGTTGTGTAGGAGATGATCGAAAACAATACCCTGGACTGGTAAGAGCCTGTTTACTAAAGTTGGGGGGAAAAGAAGTCTTTGAAAGAGACTCTAAAAGAAACAAGGAGATCGATTTATTTGACATTAACATCTTTATGGTGAATGTTTTGTAGGGCAAAGTGGAGGGTAAAAGAAAGAGGCAGGCCAACATTGCAGTTCATTAATTAAATAATTAAAGATGTGGCAATGAATCGATAAAGAGAAGAAAGGGAGAAGGACTTCATTTTCAAATGTCTATAACTTTGTCATCCTGCCAGAATCTCTCATGCTATCGAGCACCGTCTTCTTTCACTCTTCTGGCAGGGGCCCTCTTTGTCTTCTGGGATCTGGTTGTACTTTAAACGCCAGATAGCTTTTCACCAACCGCATAAATTCATCCCAGTTAGGCTTATTGATCTTATTTCATGGGATGCGTATCTGCCTTAGATCTTTCTCACGTTCTTCGAATCATCTCGACTTTGTCACCTTTAGCTGTATGAAATTCCAAATCCACGTAATCTATCGGTCATCAGTCATGTTGAAGATGTGTCCGTAAAGCAGCGGTTGCTTCTTTCTAACTGACGATTTTATTTGTTCCATTATTGTTATTATTATTATTATTATTATTATTATTATTATTATTATTATTATTATTATTATTATTATTATTATTATTATTATTATTATTATTATTATTCCAGGTATCTGTGTAACAGCAGAGGTGAAAGAAGGTGCGGGGGTGAACGGGCCTCAAAATACGAAATTAAAGTTAATTTAAAATTTAACAAGGTTATATTTTCTTTGCAAAATCAAGAAATAACAAGCATGGCAGGTACAGAGTAGCAAGGCAACAAAAGTACAATTACAGTATTTACAGGATTTCGGCTTCGAGCCCCGAACTCACAATTCTTGAGCAATTAGCCCAGCTTTACCCCAAAACAAGTTTCAACAGAGGGGCAGAAAACCCCATTCATGCCCAGGAGCACTTGCTCCAAATTACACAGTAAAGCCTCCTCGAGGCACGCAGAACCAAATTTCAAAAAGAGCAAACCGCTCTCAACGTTCAAGCCTATAAAAGGCCACACCAAACTCCACCTTCAAGTTGTCCTCCAAGGACATAAACACAGGGGTAAAATACCCAACCTACTGAGGCCTATTAAGTGAGAAAAGGTTAATAACATGGCCTCTAAAATACCAATTTGAGAGGAGGCGATCTGCACTCCTAATACATTTTGTTTAAAACCTAATCTGGCTCTAGGCCGCTAATGCAAGGGCTAATCCCATACTAAAGAGGTGACTTTAGAATGAAACAATTTACATTACGTTAAGGAAGAAACGGTTGAGAAAAAAATTTCACCTCAATGCAATATGAGTGGGAGCTCGAGAGGGTTAAGCACTCTCTATCCCAATATGCAGCTTAAGAGAGAATAGATACTAAGAGTCTTTACATTTTAGGGAAAGGTTACATGGTGGAAAAGCATCGGACCTGCCCCGAGAGTTAAACTGCAGAGCTAGCAAGAAGAGAAGTTATTAAACGGCCATTACCTTGTTGTTGAACTGCTGCCCGAAGAAAGACGCGCTTCCCGCCCCCTGCTATGTACTTTACACACCAAAAGATGTTACTGGAGTGGCGCGGAGACCCGAAAATCAGCAGTTTATATACTCTCGCGGAAAGTTCGAGGCGTTTCTGGAATGAGAACACCCGCCCACAATCATTTTATTGGCTAGGGTTAAGCAACATATCCCCTTTGGGGAAGATATACCTGATTGGTCATAAATTAACTAAAGAAATTCGGGATTGGCTAAATTCAAAACAAGGGGAAAGAAAGGGTTAATATTGCCAACTTAAACCATGACTGCAAGAAATTTAACAAAGAACAAACTTATGAATTCAAATTTTCTCCAAAAAACAGTTCTTTCACTTCGCACTAGGGTGCACCATTGTAGTTCTTCAGTAGTATCCTCTAGAAGAGAAAGTTCACACTTCTTACTACAGGCAAAACAAAATACATCGAAAACGACCCAGTTCAGAAACTTCAAAATTTCCAAGTAGTGACATCTTCTGAGAAACTTGAAAATTAACACCTTAGATAAAGTTCAGACTTCCTCCAGTAGGGGAGTTTCAACTGGCGCAAAGTTTGAATTAGCGACGTGGAGGTGTACCGCCCGGTACAATTATTATTATTATTATTATTATTAATTTTATTCAGTTCTACTCGCCTAAGCAATTTCAAAATACAGAGTAGTGAGAGCTTCCCGTTTCAAGCAGACCCGTTAATTTAAATCCAGCATGATATTTTGGCCTCCTCAATATTCAAACCTACCCTCTACCAGTGCTAGACGCCTTCTATTTGGTACTCATGTCATAGAAAGTACGAAGAGAGAGAAAGATTGAATACGGCTATACTTCCTGAAGGAAAATAAAAGCAGAGTTTCTAACTTCCTCTTAAGAAACATATCGTAATTGTGAAGCTTATAAAATTAGCTGCCATTTAACTCCAGATTCCGCAGCGCAGTGGCTTGCATTTTGATAACATCCGGCCACTGTTTCTTTCCCACAGCCAACAACAGCGAGAGAATGACCCTAACAATGGGCGGTGTACCAGAGCGGAACAGTGAGTGGCTGGAGTCAGAAGAAACGTGTGGACAATGGGGAAGAAACTACGGAGTGCTGTGGTGGAATTTTGTATGTCTTAGATGGCAGCACTCTGGCTCAGGACTCTCCTATTGCTATTTGCACGTTTAAGAAGGTAGCTGATGATTATGATTATTGCACTCACCGCGAGTTCCGGCCACAAAGTAGTGGGGGGGGGGGGTGCGGGGAAGGTGGTTTATTTTTGATATCTCTGTTAACCCTTCATGTTGCGAGCTTTTGAAGTTGATGCAAGGTATTTTATAATAAATATAAAAGTATGTACCATGTATGTATGTGTATGTTCAGTCATCAGCCCTAAGGCTGGTTGGATCCTCAACAGCTCCGCCATCAGCTGTCATAGATGGCCTAGGCATCACTGAAGAGGCGTACTAGGGAAATGAGGAGTGAGGTAGTTTCCCGTGGCTTTCCTCTCCGAGCCAGAAGTTGCTATTACATATCAGTCTGCCAAGCCCACTGAAATGCATGCACCAATGAACCCTATGAGCAACATTTTCATATTTAACGTTTAATATTAAAATGAAATAGGAAAAACTTAGCCCAGAGGTCGAAATCCCCCTTACCAGGTCCTCCACCTTTATAATCCTTCACATCTCCCAACCCGCCTGAATATCCTGGGCAGAGAGAAGGCGTTACCTTCTAGGTGGCCCGCACCTACCCTTCAGGGAGGGAAATGAAAACTTTTAGATAGATCGATTTAAATACTGTAGCTGTATAGGTACAGGTTTTAATTTACCACTAATTTCCCAACATATACATTTCTTCCCGTAAATGGTGGATTTTCTCTGCAAGAATCAGTTCGTTCAACACTAAATTTTCAGCATTAGTGCCTTCATTGTTGTGCATCAATGCGAACTGATAACAGTAACAGTACGATAAAACTCGTCCACTTAAAAACTAAAGTACTGTAAGAAAAACGCAACAAAAATGTAGACAAATCATTTTGTTACATCAGAATATTCCCACACTCTACCAAGAAAAAAAATGAGCGCAGTACCGTGCGTAGTCCTGGAAATATCGTAATGTATCACAAGTAATGTCTGGAACTCCGCAGGATAAAAGGTATTAAAGAAAGATATTATCGAGATATAACTTATAACAAATTAGTATATCATTTAATCCACTATATGTGGTAAAAATTTCATCCAAACCTATTGTACATCTTCGGAGATACTGTTTTGTTCGATTAGACCTATATCGAAAGGCTGATAGGGTGTTTAATGTCCCCCTTAAGGGGAGATTCTGGAGTAAATGTCGAAATTTGGAATACTGGAACTAAGGATTAATTGAGAGAACATTTTCACTGGCAAAGGAGTTGATTAGGCTTCTGTCGGTATTCACTTGCTGAATGGCGGTATCAATAACTTGAATTCTGAAGTGGTTATAAATGTATAGGTCATCCGCATAGATGTGGTGGGTATGATTATGTAAATGGTTAGTGTTATCATTGATATAATGAATAAATAATAGAGGTCCAAGTACAGAACCCTGTTGGACACCTGTAATTTTATTTTACTCTGATGTTTTATCAACTAACACTACACAATGGTGTCTGTTTGTTTGAGGTATGAGGAGAACGGTTGTACTGCAATGGAACTTAGATCAAGTCCTTGCAACTTAGCTAATAAGATGCTAATATCAACAGTGTCGAATGCGCTGCTGGAGTCTAGGTGAGTTAGAAGTTTCAATTTCCCGTCATCCATGGCTTTTCTCATGTCAACCGTAATTCTAACTAGAACTATCGCAGTGTTGTGTCCTTTTCTAAAACCTGATTGAATGGGATCAAACGGTGAATATTTTCCAAATATTGTAAAAGTTGTTTATATATTAGTTTTTTAGCGCTCTAGGAAGAGCTGAAATTATGGGCACAGGGCTATCGATAACAGGTTAGGATGGCAACACTGGTTGGCAACAATGCGTAGTGAAAAAAAACGTGCGACGCATCTTCTTCTTCTTCTTAATCTGCTTACCCTCCAGGGTTGGCTTTTCCCTCGTACTCAGCGAGGGATCCCACCTCTACCACCTCACGGGCAGTGTCCTGGAGCGTGAGAGATTGGATCGGGGATACAACTGGGGAGGATGACCAGTACCTCGCCCAGGCGGCCTCACCTGCTATGCTGAACAGGGGCCTTGGTGGGGGATGGGAAGATTGTAAGGGATAGACAAGGAAGAGGGAAGAAAGCGGCCGTGGCCTTAAGTTAGGTACTATCCCGGCATTTGCCTGGAGGATAATTGAGAAACCACGGAAAACCACTTCCAGGATGGCTGAGATAGGAATCGAACCCACCTCTACTCAGTTGACCTCCCGAGGCTGAGTGGACCCCTTTCCAGCCCTCGTACCACTTTTCAAATTTCGTGGCAGAGCCGGGAATCGAACCCGGGCCTCTGAGGGTGGTAGCTAATCACACTAACCACTACACCACAGAGGCGGACGTGACGCCGCTTCTAATAAAGAGTTTCCTAGAGACAGGCTTGAACGTCATTAGCGTGTATACAGTATTCCAACACATGCACTCACAAATAGAGCCATAAAACTAAACTAAGCTTCCTTTGTAATGTTTCCCAATGGTGCACATTTTTCTCACTGCACTCCATACGACTGGTGTTCTCAAACTCAAGCCCCAAATAAATCAGCCATTACATAATATGTAAAACGCATATAACGGTAAATAAGATTAGAACACTGATATACGAGCACCGTAAAATCGGAAAGCATTTAAAATGTAGGCCTTACCTGTGCTCCACCCACGTCGGCCAGACCAGGTTTTGCGAACCCAAGGGACTGAGTCTTCTAAGTATCGTAAAATATCACTTAACTGTAAGTGGAACATGAAGATGTACAGGTTTTGGCTTCTACAGTGAAATGGATTTGAATAAATCTTGACTCTCAGAGTTTAGAAGAAAAACCGCACTGTTTGAGTTTGTTTATTTGTTACTCAATGACGAATTATCGTCATCATCATCATCATCATCATCATCATCATCTGTTTACCCTGCAGGTTCGGCTTTTCCCTCGGACTCAGCGAGGGATCCCACCTCTACGGCCTCAAGGTAGTGTGATTAGCTGCCACCCCTGGAGGCCCAGGTTCGATTCCCGGCTCTCCACGAAATTTGAAAAGTGGTACGAAGGCTGAAACGGGGCCCACTCATCCTCGGGAGGTCAACTGAGTAGAGAGGGATTCGATTCCCACCTCAGCCATCTTCGAAGTGGTTTTCCGTGGTTTCCCAATTTCCCTAACTTAAGGCGACGGCCACTTCCTTACCTCTTCCTTGTCAATCCCTTCCAATCCTCTCATTCCCCACAAGGCCCCTGTTCAGCATAGCAGGTGAGGCCAATTGGTGAGGTACTGGTCTTCATCCCAGTTGTATCCGCTCGACCCAAAGTCTCACGCTCCAGGACACTGCCCTTGAGGCGGTAGAGGTGGGATCCCTCGCTGAGTCCGAGGGAAAATCCGAACGGTAAACTGATTAAGAAAAAAATTAAAGTCAGAGAACAAGAGTTTAATATTTTGGATATGTGTCACAGTGGACTGAGCGACAAGGCACATGCATAGAGCAGAACTTTCTTTCCATATTTCATAGAAATGCCAGATTAGAATTATTGATTCTGTTAAAATAAATGTTAAATTCGTTTCTGGGAAGAGTAACTCTGAAAGCATAAAATATAGAAGACATTTAAAATAAAACGTTAAATTATGTAAATGTACGTACGTGAGTTTTCCGCAAATATGTAAAAATATGTACTAAATGGACAAATACGGAAAACAAGAAGTATGTTTAAAATCACTCGAAATATCCTAATTCGTAAAGATATGACAAAATTTTAACTGTAGCTAATGAAAACAACAAATATGAATTTACATAAAAATCCCAGCCCTGGTGACAAGATGTTGCAACCCAGCGCATCACTCCACGCGGAGTTGACAAGGAACTGTCATCCAGCAATCTCAGGTTTTTATTGGATACGACAGGGCTCTCAGTGGTGCGGCTTGAGTCAATGAATATTTCCCCCTAGTCTACTGAAGCTGTCAGTGACACGACACAAGGCAGGAAAAATCAAAGCCGCGTCACACGGTGACTTCCAGAGAGGTTTTTCTGTTAACAAATATTTTAAAAACTGTTATTGTGGGAGATCTTTGTCAGTCCATATTGAGGCTGCGCCACTCTGACCATCTTCAATGATATGGCCAAAGTACTGAGCCGTACCCTGAAGGCCCGTAAGACACAATCATAAATACAGTATATTTGCCATATTAAATAATTATATCGAGGTGGATTTCGGTCAGGCATTGCAAAAGTAGCAGATTACAGAACAGTTGAGACCGGGAGTCCATGGAGACGTAAATTCGCTGTATGTTGCGTGAAGCTTGCTTGCAACCGTGGGAAATGTTCAGCTTTACCAGGAGCTAGCACATCTCGGCATGTGTATAATTCGTTGGCCATGAGGAGTGTTCAGCCAATTAGGAAGCGAGGGTGTGGCTAATATGAATTCTGGACCGCGCAGAATTAAAATCCCAGGTTGACTAACATGGATATCTGTGTGAAGACCACATTGATATAGAGAAGCCAGTTCTGTTAGTTGATGGGTTTTCCACAGGTCTGAGAGTGAGAAATAACAAGGAATATGTTATAGCAATTATATGAGTCGTTATTACGTCATCAGGAGTGTGTCTGATGTTAATTTAATAAATATCAAAGTTATTGTGGGTAACAAGCACGCTGATTGGCTGAATATTTGAACATACGGGGAATCCCCCAGCTACAACGGCGTTGGCTATGTTATTTAAGCGTCCAAATCATCGGGAGCGTTCTTCTTATTGTGTGAGTTGCCGTGAAGTGAACATCGTTCCATACCTCTCTTTTATCTGTGCGCGAATGCTGCCACGTGGGCAGAAATCTAACAGTGTAAGGTCTTATCGACCACAAATAGTGCATTTATTTGTGAAGAGTGCTAAGTAAACTGGGTGCAGTGATAAATTGCCAATTGCGCTATGTCGCAAACTCTTATTCTAAAGTAATACGGTAATGTCAGCCGCAGACTGGTGATTGAGCGAGAGACGCTCATCCGCATTGTACTTACGGGTCGGTCGTGTGTCGCGAAGAACTTTCGTATCGAACCTCAAGCCGCTCCAAATGACTGTATTTAAACCCTAAACATTTTGGATAGTGAATCTTACGTGTGTTGGTGCTGTTATATTAACGTTGACATAAATCACAGCTGACGAAGTGTTTATTCGGCACGTGCACGGAGAGCGGTGAAGAGGTATTTACTAGAAGTCTTGTGTGTTGCAGTGTACAGGAACAGAAGATGGCACCGCCTTTAGAAGAAAGAAGATTGTTTCCATGTGTTGGAAACGTGTTGAAGATGGAGAAAGAGCACCGCCATAGCAGGGATGTGAACTGCTACCGATGTCTAGGGAGTTGCCAAGATAAGGCACATGTTTTAATTAAATGGCATGTTATATGAATTACGATTAATACTAATGAGGCTTCGTGTAAGGATTTTCTTTAACGTAATTTTTGGCGGACGACATGTGTTCACTTTACATTTGTGATGCTGTAAATATGGATAGGAGGGGATCGCATGGTTTCTCTATATTTCTTTTACTTTACGATTAGTTAGATGGGATATTGAGGGAGATGTTAGGATTTATTTTACTTTATTGGTGTCAAGTATGCATGTTACCTCGCTTAAGGTTATTCCTATGTTTCTGTATGTTAGAGATAGAAGGATTAGATTGCCAAAATCATCCACTTTCCGAGTTACACACTTGCGACGTTGAGACTAAATTTTATTTTTCCATTTAGAAAAATTAGTGATAGGTAGGATGCACGACGCAAGTATTTCAGGAGCTGTGACACGTGTGAAGCTGTATATGCACCGTTGACTAGGAAAGATTCTTCTAATGTGGGTTGGAAACTGTTTTGTACAATTATTTAAGAGGGACTCGAACCCTGATTTATTATGAGAAAGGCTGATGAGATTATAAGATATACAAGAGAATTTAATGCATGCTGAGATATGGCAGACTGCATGCCTGATGATGTTATAAAAATTGTGTACAGCGAGAATAGGCCTGTGACTGTATTCTGAGAGATTATTGAGAATCAGAATTGATGTGAAATTAATGTCAGGCTAGTGAATATAATGTATGTATTGAATTTAGTAGCATGCTGGCAAAAAGTACGATTGTGTATGTGAATCTCCGAGCTTATCAGCCGTGGTTATATAGACAGTCCGAAATGAGATGTTGTTTCCGTAATACAATCTTGTCGAAACAGTGACCAAGTCCTCAGAGCAGTATTGAGTTTTAATATCTCTTTTGAGCCCACAGCAAAGCAGAAAATATGTGACAGATGAATGACACTATCCGGTGCACAAATGCAGCAGATGAACGCAATGTTGCCCATTGCTTTTCACGTGTTTATTAAAGTATATCATTTGTTTTCTCTTACATGATGGTGTTATGTGTAATTTCATGTTGTTTTGATATGTTGTCTTGTCCTTTAATGGGGAACAGCCCGAGTGCTGAGTGAATGTTTGTGGTCAATCTAGTTCTTACTAGATCCTTTGGTGAACCGCGTTTCACATCGAGTCAGTGTAGTATACAAGTTTTCCCCTACCTAATCCAACGTAAATACTTCAGATATTTTAATTATGTTGTGATTATTGTAAATATAGCGTAGGGAAATGCCACTAGAATTTTTCGTAGTTCATATCATGTCCCATTGCGTCTTAATTTTTGTTTAATGGTAACTATTACGGCAACTTCCCTGAATTTCAATCCGTATTATGGTGATACATAAAATAGTGCTACTCCAAACGAATACGAACATGAACATTGGACAATAATGTGAAGTTATTTTGAAGCTCACAAATATTTTAATATTGTGGTTTTGAACTTTAATTTTATCATTTATTTGTTTTGAGTAATTAACGATTGTGGTCCATATTCATTTCAATTTTATTTCAATGCAAATTTCATTCTCGTTTGATTATTTGGATTTTTTTGTTATAGTATGATTCGGAGTTATTTTACGGAATAAACTCATCTTTCTCATGTCAGTGTTTCTCATTCGAGATAAACCTCCATTATTCCTGTCATATACTTATAGAGAAGTGATAAACTTCCACATTTACACTTACCCTCGACAATCTACCCACTTCTCTGCCCAACCTGAGTTAGTCGGATGTTTAATCAGGAAATAGAGGCATCGTCCTAGAGGGTTATTACCCCTGGGTACGGTACAGTGTGTCCTGTAACTCCGTCGCGTGTAACGCAGTAACAACGCTTTGTAGGTCACAGTGCTTAATTTCTAAAATGTTAGGCACCGGAACGTATAGCCACACATTTTCCACCTTTTCAACCATACGCCACCACTCCACCGCCCCTCCCCCACATCCTCTCGCCAGGTATCAAAGTCATAAGTTTCTATAAATAAAATCTTGTGATGAGACTTACAATGAGAAATCATCTTTTACAAACACTTTTCTGAAATTCTGGTTTTTAAAAAGTAATTTCTTACAATCAAAACAATAAAACCCAAAATTTAATATAAACAGCGGCGAATTATACACTAGTGCCCAAAAGTTAAGCATAATCACCAAACGTGGCCATACCGCCTGATAGGAATGGCAGACGGATTGTTGAACAAACGTAAGCTGAATCATACACCGTATGTCACACAACTTGCAAAAAAGCAGTGTCAGAAAGGTTCTAATAGCTAAGGTAGGCCCTACACCATTGACAACAACTAAAAAACTTGGCAATGTCTTCCACAACAAAATATGCTGTTAATAGGATGTATGGTTACCTCTTTCGGCCACACATGCTTCGCAGCGACGTGGCATGTTCTATATCAGATGGTCCAAGAGCTCTTATGGCAGTCGATCCCATTCCTCCGAAAAGGCAACGCGAAGGTCTTGGGCGGTCCTTGGTGGAGGCTGGCGGGATGCAATTCGCCTCCCCAATGCATCCCAGGCATGTTCAATAAGATTCAGATCCGCAGACCTCGCTGGCCACTCCATGCAATTAATGTCTTCCCCAGCCAGAAATTCATCCACCAGAGCAGCGCGGTGCGGTCGAACATTATCGTCTATTAAGAGGAAGTCTGGACCAACCGCACCTCTGAAGAGTCGAACATGTTATCTCAGTACCAAATCCCTGTATCCCCAAGCGTTAACAGTGTTCCTCGGACCACCCATAAAGATGTGCAGGTTCGTACGGCCATTCAATATGATGGTCCCGCTCCACGATGTTCCTGTGGTTGCATCGGCTACCCGCTTCTCTCCAGATGAATGTGCGACGGGAATCGTTCTGCAAACTGAAGCGGGATTCATCTGTGAAGAGCACATGCCTCCATTCATTCATGGTCCAGTTTCGATGTTGACGGCTCCACAGTAAACGGTCCCGTCTCTGTGCTGGTGTGAGCAAGACGCACACCGCTGGACGTCGGGCAAACAGCCCTGCTTTTCTGAGCTTCCGGTACACAGTTTGCCGGGAAATGGCCACCCCTGAGGTGGCTGCGTGCTTCGCCGGCAATTGTCTTGCAGACCAGATATCGGTCCTGCTGTGGGGTGGTTACCCTTGGTCGACCTGGTACTAGCTTACGACTAACATCTCCTGTGTCCCGAAATCGTCTCCAAAGCCTGGAAATGAAACTTTGTGGCACATTCAAGGATACGACGACTTCGGTCTGTGTCTGGCCAGCTTCCAGGGGGCCGAGTATTCTACCCTGCAAAATGGGGTCCAAATGACGTCGATGTGCCATTATGTTGTCACGGTCACCACGAGGATACACTCCGCACACTATAACAAGGCAAACACGGCTGAGGGAATATGGGGCGCAGGCAATGTCTGTGTTTACCTTGCGGTTACCCCGCTAGTCAAAGCAGGGAACACTCCTTTCCTATACAGAGCGAACACGTAAGGTTGGTAGGTGCGTATGTCGTGCGATTTGCGGTCTATTTCCTGTTGCCCTGCTTACTCGTAACTTATGCTTAACTTTTGGACAGTAGTGTAGTTACGTTACGTAGAGGGTACCATTTTAAATCCCCGGTGTGGTCTATGTTTCAGTAATTTTTAATTCAGCATTCCCATTAAAAATACTGTGCAAACAAAATCCCTGGCTGGTGCCGCAATGCTGTTCCGGCGCGTTCAGACAGAAATTAAGCACTGGTAGGACATATGTTCTGTTACAGTGAGCGTTGACACATTTAAACAGATATGTACTTTCAAGTGCTTGCAGCAATCACTAAGCATAAACCGACCAAGTTCGACGTAAAGTAAGCAAAGGGACTCAAGAAATACTTGCCGGTGCAGGGGGGAGAAGGACTCAGCAGAGCAATGCGCAGGGAAGGGCGTAAAGTGAAGTAACACCAAAATTTAAATGTCGTGTCTAGAATAACCAGATAGCAGTGATCACATCCCAAATCAAGTGGTGATTTCAATTATGGGGCCTTTCCCCAGAGGAACTATCGCGGTAGGGACACGTGGAAAAAGGGGGGGGAAGGAGAACACCCAAGAAAACTCCCACAAGCACAGGTTTCAAAAAATGAACACATATATTAAAACAACTCCAAGAAATAACAATTGTTTACACTATAAGAATGAGAACTTCGACCATTTGATACACCATTAAAATGGGAAATTGTACAAGCCAAGCACGAAACCAGAATAAAATTTTATACCAACGTTCACGCGAATGCCACAAAAGTAGCAAGGAATTATGGAAACAGGAACAAGAAAATTAACATTAGTTAAAAGGAATTTTTCCAGTGCTCACAAAGGCACGTGATAAAAGAACAGGCTATCCCCCTAAAACTAAGGCACACTTTTTTTTTTTAAGTAAGTAGACACCAGAATAATCGAAAGGCACACGCCAGATGAAGTAAAAAAATTTAGCAGAGCACCAAGCTACAAATTTATTAATATGTTACTAGAGGTACGAAAGGTAAACGAAAAGAAGGAAAAATCGGGAAAGAGATTCAAGCAGGGAAAGGGGATTGACCAGGGTACGATGTCCGCTCCAAACGAGAGAAAAGGTTCCAGTACAACTGTTCAAAACTTGAAGCCCAGCACGCTTCCTCCTTCATATTTCCATCATAAAGTCAAAGTCAATAATTTGGCACCGTGAAATTTCGCTGTGTCCTGAAGGGACGATAGTTCAATATCGAAGCGTTATTCAAGCCCATATGACAGTGGCGTATCCTGGAATCTCCACTGAGGCATGCAACTAGTAACCATGCAGTTAACACAATGTATTAAGTAAATTTCAATTCTACTCACCCTAATTACATGTAGGTGAACTCGAGCCAAACAGTTTTACTGTAAGTTTCTGGATTGAACGTGCGTACACAATTCTTGTTTTCTCTTTTTAAATTTACGAGGGTCCGCCTGTGTGGTGTAGTAGTTAATGTAATTAGCTGCCACCCCCGGAGGCCCGGGTTCGCTTCCCGGCTCTGCCACGAAATTTGAAAAGTGGTACGAGGGCTGGAACGGGGTCCGCTCAGCCTCGGGAGGTCAACTGAGTAGAGGTGGGTTCGATTCCCACCTCAGCCATCCTCAAAGTGGTTTTCCGTGGTTTCCCACTTCTCCTCCAGGCAAATGCCGGGATGGTACCTAACTTCAGGTCACGGCCGCTTCCTTCCCTCTTCCTTGTCTATCCCTTCCAATCTTCCCATCCCCTGCAAGGCCCCTGTTCAGCATAGCAGGTGAGGCAGCCTGGGCGAGGTACTGGTCATCCTCCCCAGTTGTATCCCCCGACCCAGAGTCTGAAGCTCCAGGACACTGCCCTTGAGGCGGTAGAGGAGGGATCCCTCGCTGAGTCCGAGGGAAAAGCCAACCCTGGAGGGTAAGCAGATTAAGAAGAAGAAGAAGAAGAAGAAGAAATTTACGAGGGAAGGTAGAGGTCTCGCGGCTTTAACTATTTGCATCTTTTCATCAAACGAACGGCCAGTAAATGGCTTTTCAAACTGATTTACAATTATATCCGTTTTAGACTCATCCATCGTTAATACCACATTACGCAAAATATAATAAAACGACGAATAGCACAGGAACAGCACACACAGAATGAACTCACTAATCAGCAAAACACACAATGAATTAACTCACTAGTTAGCCACAACTTAAGCACTGGAGGTAAGTCACCCCAGTGGCATTGGTCAGTTTCGTCACGTTGGGTTCTCGCTAGGGGGTAATCTGTGTGTCCCGTTCGCTGTAAACATGTCGACTTTCTCCAAGTTGCTAACAGATGGCAGAGGGTAGCACGGGTATGGGGTGACAAATTCTGACCAAGTTTCAATTGCAGCGACATCGTTCGGAGGGTTTCAGAACTACGTCTGCCACTGAATGCAATTTTAAGATTGAATGCCTTACGTCGTTAACTCCTGCATTTGCTGTCTCTTTCTTCCGAGAGTGGAGTAGACGGCGAGACTACACCAGCACCACACGTAATCAAGCAACGGAACTAGTACAGTTGCGCGGACCTTTTGAACTTCTGAGAGATGAAATCGTTAAAATTTGACCTGAAACAACCTAAAATCGTAAATCAGACAGTTCTTTGTGTTATCATAACGCATGCAATGAATGCCTTGCATTCAAGGAGAATACGCCCCTGCCATATGATGAATGAGAGGGCGAAATAAAAATGAATGGTAAATAATTACAGTAAAAGTCTGCTCACCCAACACGTAACGGAGAACCAAGTAAAGTCCAAATGCACTCGGACCAGCCGGTGCAGGGGCTTGAGCTCCCACTGCCGATTACAACACCAAGTCACACCTGATCGCCGGACAGGAGAAAGCGGCGAGTATATATACACGGAGCGAAGCGAGCTCGAGAACACACTAGAACTAGGTGACGTCACGGAGATTGCGCGTGGCGGTGTAGCAGATGAAGCAGTGGTGAGACAGCATAGCAAGCAGAAGGTTCATAGAGCAGCGCAATATAGTGTGCACTAAATCAAGACGGAGAAGCAGCCATAAGGTAGGCGAAGTTGAGCTCGTAACATACTCCCACCACCAGGAGAAATCCGAAGGATTGGTGTCCAAAGTTGACGAGACGGCAAATGAGAGCAGAAGATGGTGAAAGCAGTACCGGTGGTCCAAAGCGACACGGACGAAGATGAAGAGTGGCGGAGATCCAACTGCTGCGAAAACGATGACAGGCAAAAAGGCAGAACCGACGAAAACATGAAGACAGTAGAAGCACCAGGTCCCACGAAGTCTGAAGGAAGCGCGTTCTCAGGACCAGACAGGAAGACGCAGCATCATAGGAAAGAAGAAATAAAGAGAATAAGTCACCAAATAAAATAAGAGGAGAATAGGGGGGAAAAGGACGGGGGGAAAGGAGAGAGCAAGAAAACAAACAGGATGATTTAAATGATCAAACCAAATTATCTAGTGCTCTGCATAACAATATGACAGTAAAAAAAAAAATTTCCAATATTTATCAATAATATACCCCCAAAGGGATAACAAGACAAAACTTAGTTAAAAGAGGGGGAGGATCAGGCATGAAATTTTCGGCAGTGGGAGAAGAGCTGGGTGAGCAGAGACAAGGGGAAAAAACAAAAAAAAATTTATTAAGAAATATGAAGGAAGGAGAGTAATGGACAGCAAATTAATATCATAAAACCAAGAAAATACAAAAGGAATAAAAGAACCGATCAATACCCCTCTCCCGCCCCACAGAAAAAAAGGGGAACGTAGGGATTAGGTATGGAAGGGCTTTAGTCGAGAAAAATGAGCCTTTCGGAGATCAGTAGGGGAGTCCACAGACTGAAGCTGAACAGTATTGGGCGAGGGAAAAGAAAGAATACGAAAGGGACCCAGCCAACGAGGGGAGAGTTTAGCCGAAATATTCTGAGGTGCAGAGCTAAATGGATGATTTTTAAGAAGAACTAAATCAAACAATTTAAATTTAGAAGGTAAGGCACGAGAATTACACAGATTTTTATGAACTTTACTGGCCTGAAGGAGCTTTTGATAAGCGGAATACAATTGGGAGTGATTAAGACGATCGGAGGGTGTATCCAAAAGCGAGGGGAGATCCCACGTAAGGGCAAGGGGGGTATTCAACTCACGGCCAAGAAAGAGTTTAGCCGGTGTACAACCAGTAGAAGAATTGATGGTGGAGTTGAGGGCGAGCACAAAAGAAGGGAGTTCGGTATCCCATGATTTCTGGTTATGGGAGCGAAAAATAGATAGAAATGTTTTAAGGTTACGGTGGTAGCGTTCGACGGTATTTGCCTGAGGATGATAGGGGGAAGTACAAACCTTTTTTATGCCAAGAGAAAAACAAAAATTATAGAACTGTCTAGAGGTGAAAATCGAAGCATTATCAGAAATGAGAACTTTAGGGAGGCCAATGATAGGAAAAATGTAATTGAACAAAAGATTAATAACAATTTGTGAAGAGATATTTCTCAAAGGACGAACAATAAGAAATTTAGAAAACCCATCTAACAGAGTAAAGATGTATGAATTGGACTTAGAGGATTTAACAATAGGCCCAACAATGTCAATGTAATACTTTTCAGACGAGTAAGTGGCGGGAGAAGCGGCATAGGAGCCGTAAGGAAGGTGATTTAACGGTTTATGTTTCTGACAAGAAGGGCAAGATCGAACCCACGAAAAAATGTCTTTACGCATCTGCGGCCAAAAAAATTGGGAGGCAAGGCGAGCGTAGGTCTTAGCTCTCCCAAAGTGGCCGCCGATAGGCGAATCATGAAAATATTGAAATACCATAGACCGGAGAGTGGAAGGAAGAACCAGACGAGGAGTAGCCTTAGGAGTAGGTTTAAAAAGAAGGAGTTGGTGGTGGACCCGAAAAGGGCCAGAATAATCAGGAGAAGTAATTTCTTGGGAAATTTGTTGACAGTAAGGGTCATGCTGTTGATGGTGCAAGCAAGATTGAAAAGAGAGGGGAAAGTTAGTTAAGGAAGAGACGGAAATAACAGAGTTAATAGGAAGGGAATCAAGTTCGGAAGGTTGAAGCTGGTGGTCATCAAAGAGACGAGAAAGAGCATCGGCGACAGAGTTATTATAACCGGAAACGAATTTTAAAGAGAACTTGAAACGAGACAGGCGGAGTAACCAACGACCAGTACGACCAATTTTGGGGGCATTATGTAAGAGCCAAGAAAGGGCCTGGTTATCAGTGCTGACAATAAACTCGCGATGGTCGAGATATTCAGAAAAGTGTTCTATTGAGAGAATAAGAGCCAGGGCTTCCTTTTCGTAAGTAGAATACTTTTGTTCAGCAGGGGATAACAGGCGACTAAAGTAGGTCACGGGGAGCGTACGGTCATTAATAGTTTGTTGAAGGACAGCACCAATGGCAATGTCTGAGGCATCGGTAGATAATTCAAAGGTAAAATTAAAATCAGGAATTTGTAAGAGGGGAGCATGAGATAGTTTCGATTTAAGAAGATCAAAGGCCATTTGTTGCTGAGGGGACCAGTGAAACTTGACCCCTTTTCTTTTGAGTTTATTCAATGGATCAGCAATAGATGAAAAATTAGGGATGTATTTGGCATAGAAGCCAACCATTCCCAAAAAGGAACGTAAATGTTTCAAGTTCGTAGGAGGGGGTATCTTAGTAATGGCAGAGACACGATCAGGATCAACAGCAATGCCATCAGAACTCAATATGTGGCCAAGAAATTTAATCGAAGGGACATTTTCCCTTGTTTTGATCGCAGAAATCACACACACCGGCGTTTGTTACTAACGTTTAGTTGCACTCTGTACAGATCTCATAAACGCTCTCGTACGCTCGTCACTGAAAGGATATGTTATACTCATGTTCTTTTTTTTGGCTAATCAGTGTGGAATACATTATCCAAAATATGAAAAACAGTCGTCGACGTCTCTATTTACCTGTGTCAATCTCCATCAGGAAAACTGATGAACGAAAGATGTGCTCTCTGTGCTGCGGACTGTTGTTGGTCTCTAAGTTTGCAGTCTAGCAATAGTCTTTAAGTGAATCAATTACAACAATGGTCTACAATCCAACAATGGTCTCTAAGTGAATCAATTACAACAATAGCCCACAGTCCAACAATAGTCTCTAAGTGAAGCAATTCCAACAATAGTCCGCAGTCCAACAAGTCTCCAAGTGAAGCAATTCCAACAATAGTCCACAGTCCAACAATAGTCTCCAAGTGAAGCAATTCCAACAATAGTCCGCAGTCCAACAATACTATCTAAGTGAAGCAATTACAAGAATAGTCCGCAGCCTAACAATAGTCTCTAAGTGAAGCAATAAATGATCAACAACAGTCCGCAGCACAGAGAGCACATCTGGACGACCAGTGCTACTTCATTCGCCACTGATTTGCATTTATGACAGTCGCCCAGGTGGCAGATTCCCCATATGTTGTGTTTCTAGCCTTTTCCGAAATGATTGCAAAGAAATTGGAAATATACTGAACATCTCCCTTGGTAAGTTATTCCAATCCCGAACATCTCTTCCTAACCGAATATTTGCTCCAGTTTGTCCTCTTGAATTCCACCTTTATCTTCATATTGTGATATTTGCTACTTTTAAAGACGCCACTCAGACTTATTCGTCTACTACTGTCATTCCACCCCATCCCTCCATTGACAGCTAGGAACATACCACTTACTCGAGCAGCTCGTCTCCTTTCTCCCAAGTCATCCCAGCCCAAACTTTGCAACAGTTGTATAAAGCTACTATTTTGTTGGAAATCACCCAGAACAAATCGAGCTGCTTTCCTTTGGATTTTCCCCAGTTCTCGAATCAAGTAAATCTAGTCAGGTCCCATACACTGGTACCATACTCTTCTAGGGGTCTTAGCAGTGTCTTGTATACACTCTCCCTTACATTGTTATTACAACCCCTAAATACGCTCATAACCATGTGCAGAGATCTGAACACTTTATTTTAAATCACGTTTATGAAATTACCTCAATGGAATCTTACAGTGATCTCCACAAGGAACTATCACCCCATCAGTCGTATTTCATTCGCCAGCTGTCCTGATGAAGATTGACACAGGCCAATCAAAACGTCGACACCTGGTTTTCATATTTTGTATAATATGGCTCCGGGTTTGATTCCGGGCCAGGTCAGGGATTTTTACCTAGATCTGTGGACTGGGTCGAGGTCCACTCAGCCTGTGTGATTACGTGGTTACAACTGAGGAGCTATCTGACAGTGAGATAGAGGCCCGGTCTAGAAAGCCGAGAATAACGGCTGAAAGGATTCGCGAGCTGACCACATTATACCTCGTAATCTGCAGGACTTTGAGCTGAGCAGTAGTCGCTTGGTACACCATGGTCCTTTAGGGCTGTTTCGCATTGGGGTTTGGCTTGGTTTATCCCAAAAAGAACATATGAGTATAATTTCATAGTGCGAAGGCTTCAGTTATAACAAGGATATCGTCGCTGCCGGGACAAAACCTCCTATGTGAAATAATTTTAGCTTAGAACTTTGGCTGGTAAGGTTCTGTCATCTAAGGTGCAATATCGTGTGAATATTGTCAAGGCATTCTCGCTCTTCACAATGTATGTGCTGCGGGTCAGTATATCTCCAAAACATATTATCACATAGGAGGTTTTGTCCCGGCAACGACGATATGTTAATAATACGGGTTCTCGTTGCTTACCCGGCCAGACGATGCGGCTAGCATCTTCCGGGTTCTGACTTCAGCCTCTTCTGTCATGAAGTAACCTAGAATCGTGAATTTTCGCAAGCAATAACCAGAGAATATTTTCATGCAATGGGTAATACTGTATTTCTAGAATCTCTGTGTAGTCACGATATAATGAACTGTACGATGGCGTGATTAGCTGCAGAAGTTCATGTTTACAATGGAGAAATCGTGATGGTGAGCGAGTTGGCGCACTCTAGTAGCTGGGTAATGACCTGTTTGTTGATCTTCTTTCTTTTAACGTAGAATATACAACGGACAGCGTTATAGCTCATCCGTATGGTCTCCGGAGGTGTCTAGTGTAGGTCTTTCTAGCTGACCTGCGCATTTGTGTGATGATGATGATGATGATGATGCCCGTTAGGGGTTGAATTTTTCACAAAGTGTTCTTGGCTGTTTCTTATAACTTAAGAGGAACCCTCTCCAAAATTTCTCTCTTGCCTGTTGCAATTTCCTTTAGCGCGCACAGACACAGATTGGCCTTATGGCGACGAGGGGGTAGGAAAGGGTAGTAGTGGGAAGGAAACGACCGTGGCCTTAATTAAGGTACCTAGCAGTAATCTCGAATGAGAAAGAGAAAATATACCTATTCACGTGTGAACCAAATGCCATCATTGACGAGTTCACTTCACAGAAAGCACGCTGACATGAATTCACTTTAGTATGGGCATGGGAGTGACCTCCGTGGCTGAGGCGGCAGCGCGCCGTCCATTCACCGCTGGATACCGTGGTTCAAATCCCGGTCACTCCATGTGAGATTTGTGCTGGACAAAGGGGAAACGGGACAGGTTTTTCTCCGGGTACTCCATTTTTCCCTGTCATCTTTCTTTCCAGCGATACTCTCCACTATTATTTAATTTCATCTGTCAGTCATTAATCATTGCCCCAGAGGAGTGCGACAGGCCTCGGCAGCCGGCACACAATTGCTGTCCTCGCCGCTAGATGGTGGCTTCAGTGATCCTATCCATCACCTGGTCGTTGACTGGAAAACAGGTTGTAGGTTTTCATTCTCATGGGCACGGGAGTAATTATTAATTATGTCTTCTTCTTTCATTGAGGCCCCTTGGACCACGTGGTTCCTAACTATTTATTTATTTATTTATTTATTTATTTATTTATTTATTTATTTATTTATTTATTTATTTATTTATTTATTTATTTATTTATTTATTTTATTTATTTATTTATTTATTTTTCTGTTGTTCTTCTTTTGATCAGCCCAGTACTTCTTCATCCTCACGTAATGGGCTTCTTTACGTTCTTGCGACCAGGTGTTGCCGGTTCGTTCCTTATTCATGTCATCTTGGGTGATCGTTTAATCTCGGAATCCCATAATTTTGTTGATGGCCTTCCTATAAAAATGACTATAATATGCTGCATCCTGTGGTACCTTCTTTCCTCTATGTCCTCCTTTACTCCTTCTTCTCCTTCTTGTTCTTTATCTGTTTACCCTCCAGGGTCGGTTGTACCCTCGGACTTAGCGAGGGATCCCACCTCTACCACCTCAAGGGCAGTGTCTTGGATCTTCAGACTCTACTACGTCGGGGATACAACTGGGGATGATGACCAGTACCTCGCCCAGACGGCCTCACCTGCTATGCTGAACAGGGTCCTTGCGGGAGTACCGTATGGGAAGATTGGAAGGGATAGACAAAGAAGAGGGAAACAAGCGGCCGTGGCCTCAAGTTAGGTACCATCGCGGCATTTGCCTGGAGGAGAAGCGGGGAAACCACGGAAAACCACTTCGAGGATGGCTGAGGTGGGAATCGAACCCACCTCTACTCAGTTGATCTCCCGAGGCTGAGTGGACTCCGTTCCAGCCCGTGTACCACTTTTCAAATTTTGTGGCAGAGCCGGGAATCGAACCCGGGCCTCCGGGGGTGGCAGCTAATGACACTAGCCACTACACCACAGACGCGTACCTCCTCTACTCCAACCAATTAATTTGTGTTTTCCTGCTCTCCATATATTCCAGAATTCTCTTAACTGTTCTCTGTGGTGACATTCTTTTGATGTGTCCGTAGAAACAAAGTCTTCTGTTCTTTTTTTTTTGCTAGGGGCTTTACGTCGCGCCGACACAGATAGGTCTTATGGCGACGATGGGATAGGAAAGGCCTAGGAGTTGGAAGGAAGCGGCCGTGGCCTTAATTAAGGTACAGCCCCAGCATTTGCCTGGTGTGAAAATGGGAAACTAGGGAAAACCATTTTCAGGGCTGCCGATAGTGCGATTCGAACCTACTATCTCCCGGATGCAAGCTCACAGCCGCACGCCTCTACGCGCACGGCCAACTCGCCCGGTCTTCTCTTCTTAAATTATGATGTGCTTTTCACTGTCTTTTCGTAAACTCACCGGACAAAAAGTCAGTCATTCCTGGAGAAATCATGACAAGCATCATTTAATACCGTGTTACTGTCCGCCTCTGGACTTGGCAACCGCCTGGATTCGGTTAGGAAGTGAGTCGACACGATTATGCAGGTACGTCGGTTTCAGGTTAAGCCTCTCGCTGAGTATTTGTTCGCGCAAATCCATCAAATCTTGCTGATGTCGGTGTTTTACCCGCTGTTCCAACATGTCCCATAGATTTTCGATGGGGTTCTCTTGGGTGATTTTGCAGACCAATATAGATGTAATACGGTAAGGGAGTGTTCATAAAACCAGTCACATAATGCGTCCAGCCCGATGAACTTTGCTGTTATCATCTTGAAAAATCGGGGTATCAATAGTGTATTCATCGCACAGATGTTGACTTGAAGGCAACACCTGATCATCCAGGATGTTTAAATAAACATGCCTCAGTGAGCGGACCCAATCAACGATACGAAAAACACCCCCAAAACATCACAGATACACCTCCGGCTTGAACCTGACCTTGGACACATCCAGGATGAAATGCTTTATTTGGCCTTCGGTGCTCTCGACGACGTACGTCAATGGGATCAAGGGGGAAATGTCATTCCGGCAGTCACCTACTGTCTACGTTCGGTGGTTTCTAGCCCACTAAAGATGCGCAACTTTATGTGTCTGTTTGTGCAATGGCCTCTTGCGAGGTGACCGACTCCGAATGTTCATTGCATGCAGTTCCCGTCGCAATGTTCTCTCGCTAACAGGTTGGGATGGACCTTCATTCATTGTCTGCAGCAATTTCTGTCGGGTTTCGAAGGGATTTTGATTCACAAGCCGTGAAACGCGTCTCCGGTCCCTCTCAGTCAGGATCTTCTTCCGACCATAATTCTGACGTAGTGTTTCGTGGTCACGTGTAGTACACCGCTGCTTGTAGACACGTTGAACAGTCCGCTGCGAAACACCAATAAATCCAGCAACTTCACGCACCGTGTTGCCATGCGCACGGCCAAACACGATTTCCCCTTTTTGCCACTGTGTCATGTCCTCACATCTGCCCATGTTGACGTACAATTTCCGCTTGAAACAACAATGTCTCATTGATCGCTACTGCCTTATGCTCGCGTAGAGGCCGTGCGCGTGCGATTGAGCACGGGACTCGATCGCTGCGCCATCTGTACAGGCTTAACGATCCATCTGTACGTGCGCACTAAGGTGACTAATTTTTGTCCAGTGAGCTTACAATTCCGCATTCGAAATTGTCCCACTTTCCTAGGCCACAGTATTTTCCTCAAGATGTTCTCTCTTTTATCTCAATGTTTCTCGGAAGCCCTTTCTGTTCAGTGATAAGCATTTGGTCGAATACAAATTTTCTGGCTTTATCACAGCGTTGTAATGTCTGAGTTTTGCAGTGATTGGGATTGAATTTTTTGTTATTTGCACTGCGGCATAGGTGATATGCTGTTTCCATCTTTCTAGCACTTTCCTGTAACGCTGTTCCTGGTAGCCCTCTAGGAGTCATCCATTCCCCTAGATATTTATGTATTGCATAATTATGTTACGAATTTATAATATCATAATCATATTATTTGTTATATTTTCCAAAAAAAATTAGGCAATGATTCAGATTGTTTACAAATAATCTGAATCATTCTGTTAAATATTCGGACGGATTAATGACATTTTGAATAAGCTTATTTTGTTTCTTTTGAATGTTATTAAAATGAGTATGCAAGTAATTTTAAATTTGGGCCACCCAAAATATTTCCGTTAGAAACGGCACTGCTGCAAATGAAATTGGTTATTAAGACACAATTCATAGAAGCCCAACTCGAACGTAAAAGGAAATAACTTGAATTTCTTTCGTGTCTAAGAAATTCTGGCATGCCTGCAAACTACCCAATATGAATCGTTTCAGCCACTCAACATTGACAACATGGCAAACAATGCAAATGTCAAGAGTTTCCACGGGCTGTCAACAGAACGCTGGATTCGTCATTTCAAATCAGGCAGGAAGTCGCGCACCGCCACGCCCTCCCAGTGGTGACATATCAAACAAATCACTTGTTGAGGGAAACATTCCCAAGGAATGGCATTTTAAGTGCAGGAAATGTCAAGAATGTTTCCTGGACGCACCATTAAGGCATGTTTTATGGAATGTGTCAACGTGACTGTTAGAAGTGACATTTAGGTGTCGAAAGAGAGATTAGCACGACATACCGTAAACATGCACGCAGTACCAGGGAGTAATAGAACATGAAAATTGAGACTGCAATTGTCAAACTGAGCTTGTAGGAGCCACCATGTCAAAGATATGAAATCGAACCAGTATGGCATATTATAAAATAGAAAGTATTTAAATCTTAATAAATTATTCTTCTTCCTCTTCTTCCGAGTTTCCCACACCTATGGGGTGCCGGGTGCGACCTGAGTCTCACATGTGGATTTCGCCCTGTTCTACGGCCGAATGCTCTTCCTGACGCCAACCCAATGTGGAGGGATGTGACCACTACTGCGTGTTTCTGTGGTGATTTATGGTGCAGTGTGTTGTATGAATATGAAGAGGAAACTGTTGGGACAAATACAAATACCTAGTCCCCGCGCCAGAAGACTTAATCAGAGGCGATTCAAATTCCCGACCCGGCCGGGAATCGAGCCCGGGACCGTCTGGACCGAAGGCCTCACCCAAGAAATCGGGCAAACTACAGCAGGTATTACGGCTACTTTTTCTTCTAAATACCTTCCAAAAGCAACACAAAGTCATCTCTGTACAGGCCATGAAGGCCCTTGGAAGTGGAAGGTAAAGGCTTCCACCATTCGTAACCTCGGCACTTGATAGGGTAGAGTGGTTAGCTCTACGCCCGGCCGCCTTTGCCCCCAGGAATTAACCTGGTACTCATTTTTGGTGTAGGCTCAGTGAACCTCAGGGCATATGCAACTCCGGAAGTGGAAATCTCATTTCTTAAATTTTACGACTTCCTGACGGGGATTCGAACCCACGTCCGTCCGGGCCGAGCCGAGCACACCTTTACTGCCTCGGCCAGGCAGCCCCTTTTAAATACCTTCCAGTGAGTGTACATTGCCGTTTAAGCCGAAAACGGAAAATATCACAGGGTCGTTTTTCCTGCATGTTTCACGACACTCACTTCCCAGTTCGGACGGTGACTGTAAACTCAAAGATAAGACGCCGGCCAGAGATAGTTCTCCATCTGGACCCCTTAATCCCTTTATCGAAGCCTGTACTGCGTGAGGAGTGCAAGTGCGGTGACGGAGGCTCATTCCAAAAAATTGTCAAGCATTTCTAAAATTTGTTTTACGTCACACAGATACAGACAGGTCTTATGGCGACGATGGGACGGGAAAGGGCTAGGAGAGGGAAGCAAGCGACTGTAGCCTTAATTAAGGTACAGTCCCAGCATTTGCCTGGTGTGAAAATTGGAAACCACGGAAAACCACCTTCACGGTTGCCGACAGTGGGGCTCGAACCCACTATCTCCCGGGTGCAACCTCACAGCTGCGCACCCCTAACCACACGGCCAACTCACCCGGTCAAGCATTTCTAAACGCGGTGTTAGTTTTTATTATTTAAATACAAAATTTCGAAATGAACATCCCCAGGAAAAAAAAACCTTTAATAATTTCATATTTCTTCTTTTATGCCAACATACAGTACACTGTATTGGATAGTTATTTTGAAAAATAAAGTATCCGTATACCTTCTTTAGTTCAGTTAACACGATTTACACCTAAAAGTGAAGCATTTTTATAGGTTCTCCAGAGATAAAAATCGATATTTTGGTCATTTTGGAGAAATTGTTTATGACTGAAATTGAAAGGATTGAGGTTTTTTTTTTTTTTTTTTTTTTTTTTTTTGTAACGAAGTTATTCCGCTGAATTCAAACAATTTATCACTGTAAGAATGCTTTGTTTGCAATTGTAATTTTACATTTAAATCCCATTTTTCTCCCATAATATTCTACCAAATTTAACAAAATTGTATGGTATTTGTACCACAGCTATAGTAATAAACCTGCGTATGGAATTTCTTATTGCAGAATTTTACCAATAGTAGGGATTTTTAAGTCCAAAATTGTAGAACGTAAAAATTACACAAACTTTAGTACGATATATCTCCTTATATAAATTATGTGCAGAAAAATCGATACATAGTGCTTTTAAAAGAAGTATTATCTATCTAATTACGAATTTACATTAACATGTTAATTAAATTTCATGAAAAAATGGAATTAAAAATTTCAAAACAATATTTTGGAAAACTATTAATTGTATATGAAAGAAATATTCTTGATATCTCTACTTTTATGTAGGTAACATTCCCACAAAGTTTAGTGAAAATCCATTCATTAGGTAAAAGTATATTTTATCTCCGGAGTGTCGCCTTAACCTTCATTCGATATTTCAACGGTTATAATGTGTATATCAGGCGCGTCGACGAAGTTATTCCGCTGAATTCAAACAACTTATCACTGTAATAATGCTTCCTTTGCCAATTGTAATTTTACATTTAAATCCCATTTTTCTCCCATAATATTGTGCCAAATGTAACAAAATTTGTATGATATATGTTAAGTAAACTGCGTATGAAATTTTTGATTGCATATTTGATATGAACACAAACAGAAAAGAAACACAGAACAATAATAGACCTTTTTTCTCAAGTACCGTTTTGAACGAGTCTTATGCACGGAATTTTCAATAATACTCACATGTAAACAGAAATATATAACTAGATTCATAAATATTTTGAAGGAATGTTTTATGTACGAAGTTATCAAAAATAAAAGTAAAAATATTAGAACTTGCTTCACAAATACATTTTCTTAACAATTGTCCTATTACTGTATATTTTGTTTTTCATGATACGAAATGTGAACAGTTCTACCATCAGATGTACCGCCTGAATAGTCTCCATTGGGGAAATATAGTTCTCTGAAGGAATGCCCGCTTTCTAGTCCCATTTTCTGATGTAAAACCATCTACCATCTTCTCCAGATTTAACGCTTTAGCAGCCCCCCCCCCCCCCACCCCGAAGACTACCAAATTCCACGTTTTATGGGGACTTAATATCTAGAGGAGAATTTTTTGCGGGGGGGGGGAATGGGTACTCCGTCTCCCTAAGATCATATGGGGGGCAGAAAAAGCCCTGCCCCCTCCCAAGAAACGAAGAAACCACAAAATATTTTTCAGACAAATTCGTACAACTGTAGGACCAGGAGTTCATTAACTGATTTTTGCTGGTGGTCTTAAAATTTGTGAAGATTTTTACCTGTTGTAAGGGAGACTGTTAATATGACTTCGTTTGCGAAGGTCCAGAAATTGCTTGTGTAGGTGCAGAATTTTATCATATAGATCTGTAACTTCAGAGTTGCCGATAGCTGTACAGGATTCGTGTGCTTGTGTAAGTACAAACATTACCTGTAGATGTACCGAATATGCATGCCTTTGTAATACGTAAATTGCCAGTGGAAATTCATAATTAATATGTCTACGTGTAAGTTACCAGTGTAAGTGCCGAATCTGCATATCTGAGGTTACGCTCTGGCATATTACACTTTTCTCACCTTTCATTTGCCTTCCCTTATTTATTCGATAGGCTACCACCATTCCTTAAGATATCGGAGCTTTTCGTCTCTCTCCTTTGAGTTCTCTCACATGGGTCTTATGAGCTCATTGTGTTTCCCCCTTAAGACTACAACGACAACCCTCTTGGCATCCCTCCTTCACGCTCTTTTTTTATTCTTTTTAACTCCGCACCCTAGCACCAATTAGTCATTGTCTTATGGAAGCTGTGCCCGTTTGGTGGTGAGCCGAACTACGCACAATATTTAACCGGTACTAAATATAGTATTAATCCATCAAAGCCCATGGTATTCTTTTGAGAACATCCCTTTAATCTTATTTTCAAACAAAGTTTAAGATCTTAATTAGTGACTTTATTCCAGGATCGTGTAACTTGAAATGTTCAGGTGCTAGCTGTGGCAAAATATGAGTTCGTTTACCAATACTTGGCAGGTTATTCGTAATTAATTCATCGTCACCTCATGAATAGGCTTTTATACTGAAATAACGTGCTATTTCTCCTATACTAATGATAATATTGTTTCTGCGTCCCATTAACTACTTTTTCAGTTTTCAGACACGCCGAGGTGCCGAAATTTAGTCCTGAGCCAGGATCGAAGTTGCCAAGTTGGGCTCAGAAGACCAGCGTTCTCCCGTCTGAGCCACTCAGATCGGCTCTTCCATACTTCTTTTTTTTTTATTTTTAGAATTGGCTTTACGTCGCACCGACACAGATAGGTCTTGTGGCGACGATGGAATAGGAAAGGCCTAGGGGGGAAGGAAGCAGCCGTGTCCTTAATTAAGGCACAGTCTCAGCATTTGCCTGGTATAAAAATGGGAAATCATGGAAAATCATCTTCAGGCCTGCGGACAATGGGGCTCGAATCATCTATCTCCCGCTTCCATTTTTCAAGCAGTGCAAATTCAGTTGTTGTATTCAGACATACTTCATACACTTCCCTTTTATCACATGAATAGTTCCATTAAAAAGAGATTGTGTAGCAATTGAATCTTTCACGGCCGACGTTACAATTCAACAAATCCGCTGTGAGCTTCGCTGCTATCGAAGTCAGTCTGAACCCTTGATAATGCCGAACGCAGTCTTCGGTGGAACGTCGGGACCATCATATGCTCCTGGACCACAGCCTACAAGCCCGGAAAACACTGACATGAAAGAGATTGTGGTAGAATTGGATTGGATTGTCCTACACTGGTCAAAGAAAGTTTTGCATATTGCAAGATTTTGTATATCTGAACATGTCCGGTAAATTATGTTGCATGTCTTTGTTTTGTATGATCTTTGAAACGCGTTACATTTGTTTTTCCTAACAATGTGCTCATACATTCACTATAGTTCCGTTTTTATGAGTTTCGACTTGACAGTTAGCCGGAAGTCAGACGGTGGTGCCAAATTGCTACGAATATAAACAGCTGATTTACGATACACAACATGAACAGAAATGTAAATACTGGAATATAAGTCCATAATCAGTTATTCTTTCTAGCAACATACATGATTCACATAAGATGAACAATAATACACAACACATTTAGGATAAGGCTACAAGATAAAAATATGTCGATGCTCGAACAGATAAAAATGTGAGAAAATTAAATGAAATTTCTACTCACCATGTAGAAGATCTCGCGTTGCTGTTAGATTCAGTTTCCCGTAACGAAGGAAATAATCCTATAAAGCGAATATACCACTCATTTCTGGGTCACTATCGGCATTGTCATCGTCTGTTGAGGTTTCACTCTCGCTTCACCCTAAAGAGATAATAAAGTCAACATAATCGTCTGTGCGACTTCCTTTCTCCCAAGCTTCAATCATCTCGGATTTCGTGTGTCTCACAACGTTGCTCCAGTCCTCCGCACTTATACGGCCTACGGGTTCGAAAATAAGTCTTTCAACTTCCGAAACTGTGAAGAGTCGGTTATTATCAGCTACATAATCCGTCACTTGGGCCCAAATCAGTTCTATGGCGTTAAAATGGCAATGGTATAGTGGAAGGTGAACTACTTTATGCCCGTTCCTGCTGGCTGTTTCAACCACCACATAAACTGGGCACTGGGGCTTGTTTTGTTTCAAGAGATGGATAAGATCCACCTTCCCCATGTCATCGGGAACCGAAATATTGTGCTCCTTCACCTACTTAATCAGCTCATTCTTTCTACCCGCCATTGTTGGTGCTTTGTCAAGAATGACTCCGTAACATTACAAACAATTTCCCGGGGAATTTAGTGGAGTACCGCGTCCGAAGGGCTTTCTTTTCTTGGGAGCTTCATCCTTAGACGTAGGCGTCGACATGACTGAATATCAAATTCACACACGGGCCTAAAATTAACCTACTATATTACTACCGAACGAAATATTAAACTAAGCTACTATATAAACTACATCACCTGTTACACACTATTCACTGCAATATAACGCGCTATACTATTAAAAATACTAAACAATACATTTATACACTCTACACTACGAAATATAATTGAACAACAACCTAGCACAAAGACACACAAAGACCGCGAAAAGAACTGACACAATATAATACCTACAACACACAGCTGATAGCACGTGGTTACAGTAAACAACTGATCGACAACACCGCTAACCAGAACTGGAGTCTAACGTGCTCTGTCGGAGTGATCGGCTGCCTATGATTGGCTGTTGATTAATTCACTTACCCTCCGCCAAAAGGCAGCGCTCAAACGTCAAGTCGAAACTCATAATAACTGAACTATACTTGGTAGAGATTCTGATCAGTTGAATAGATGAGCTGATTGAGTGCAGCTGAAAGGAAGTGGTACTGTTTCACCGTGTGATTTACTGCACCACAGTAACGGCAATGCCACGACACACGATTTCAGCAGCAGATAGAGTTCGAATAGTGACTTTAATGCAATATGCTCAAGTGACACAAGTCGAAGTAGCCCAAGTGGTGCGATGCAATCCAAATAACGTTTCCATACTATCGCGGAAATTCCAACAAACACAATCGATAGCTGATAAACATACGACAGGTCGACCACGCAAGACAACGGCTGCTCAAGACCGATACATCCGTATTTCCGCTAGGAGTACAGCAACCCCCTTAAGGAGGGAGCTTCGAGCGGCTATAGCGGTCAATGTGTCTACACAAACTGTTCGAAATGGACTCCACGATGTAGGAGTACGTTCTCGGGGGCCATTCAGATGAGCACGGTTCGGGTATCGCCACAGACGTCAGCGTGTAGAATGGGTAAGAAGATATGAAAATTAGACCCGGGAACAATGGGCCTGAATGCTATTTACAGATGAGGTACGCATTTCTTTGCAACCTCGTTACTGTTACCACTCCAGTGCAGATCATTCCTTATATTAACGCCTAGGTACTTACAGTGTTCCCCATGAGATACTATCACCCCATCACGCCTGCGTTGCGTAACGGTTAGCACTATCAGCTGCCGTCCTTGGGGGCCCGGGTTCGAATTCCAGTACTGCCAGAAATTTAAGAATGGCTGGGAGGCTGGTATGGTACCTGCAGCTCACCTCCACCGGCGGGTGTGCCTGAAAAGAGCCGTACCCCTCGGGATGAGGACGGAAGTTTAGCTTAACACAGTAATTATAACTGAGAGGACTTAGTGGAACTTGCAACCCGACCATCATTGGTTAATTTCCCTGGCACGGGGGCTGGGTGTATGTGTTGTCTTCATCATCATTTCTTCCTCATCACGACGCTCAGGTCGCCTACGGGAGTCAAATCAAAAGACCTGCACCTGGCGAGCCAAACCCGTCCTGAGATCTCCCGGCACTAAAAGCCATACGCCATTTCCTTTTTCCGGGATGGTACCTAACTAAAGGTCACGGCCGCTTCCTTCCCTCTACCTTGTCTATCCCTTTCAATCTTCCCATCCCCCTCCTAGGCACCTGTTCAGCATAGCAGGTGAGGCCGCCTGGGCGAGGTACTGGTCATTCTCCCCAGTCGTATCCCACGACCCAACGTTTCACGCTCCAGAACACTGCCCTTGAGGTGGTAGAGGTGGGATCTCTCGTTGAGTCCGAGGGAATAACCAACCCTGAAGGGTAAAGAAGCCGGCCCCGTGGTGTAGGGGTAGCGTGCCTGCCTCTTACCCGGAAGCTTCGGGTTCGATTCCGGGCCAGGTCACGGATTGTTACCTGGACCCGAGGGCTGGTTCGAGGTCCACTCATCCTACGTGAGTAGAATTGAAGAGCTATCTGGCAGTGAGATAGCGGCCCCGGTGTAGAAAGCCAAGAATAACGGCGGAGAGGATTCGTCGTGCTGACCACACGACACCTCGTAATCTGCAGGCCTTCGGGCTGAGCAGCGGTCGCTTGGCAGGCCAAGGCCCTTCAAGGGTTGTAGTGCCATGGGGTTTGGTTTAGAGCAGGGCCTCTCAAACGCCCAAAATCTCACGCGTGCGGATAGAGGCGCAAGAGCTCCGTGCACTGTGCATCGCTGCCGCTCGGCATGGCTCGGATCAACGCTTCGTCTCTGGGCTACTCGGCTAAGCTCGGCTCAACTCGCCTATACTCGGCTCAAGTCAGCCTGGATTTGGAGCGCTACGGCGCAAGTGGGGCAGAGGGAGACAGGCGGAGCGAGCGAGACAGGCGTGAGGAAAGAGAGAGTAAGCGCTATTGCTCCAAATCGATGAGTGGGGGGTCTGCACTCTGGTCAACCAAGCCAAGTCGTCTTTTGCACCGTGCACAGTGCATGCACCACGCGCATGCACCCTGAGAGGCCCTGGTTTAGAGGGTAAACAGATTAAGAAAGAAATTATCATACAGAGATGGTGAAGCTCTCTTCAGGCTTTCATGGCCAGATCGTCCAGCTCCATGGCTAAATGGTTAGCGTGCTGGCCTTTGGTCCAGAGGGTCTCAGGTTCGATTCCCGACCGAGTAGGGGATTTTAATCTTAATTGGTTAATTCCAATGGCTCGGGGTTGGGTGCGTGTGGCGTATTCAGCATTATAAATCATCCTAGGTAGGGCCCTCATGTTCCTAGACATGCAGGTCGCCTAACAGGCCGTCTACGAGAAAAAGACCCGCGCCGGGCCTCTCCAGAGGCCATACGCCATTTTTATGGCTAACGTTTGAGGTTATACATTCTCCGAAATATTTGTAGGAGTTAGTCTTCTTTACTACTGTATCCCCATGTGGGATTTAGTTGGATGCATCTCTGATGTTGGTGATGAACTCCGTTTTGTTCATAGCAATCCTCAACCCTACTTTAGCTACTATTTAACTGCGGGAGGTGAGCTCCCTCCATACTTGATGCTAGGAGTGTGAGGTCATCAGCGAAGGCCAGGCAGTTGATGTTGAACTTGCTCTTCTTGAAACCGATTCTCAGCCCCGAGTTGTCTTGTAGAGTTTTCATCCATTCACGAATGTCTCTAGCATGCAGTTGAAGAGAATAGGGGATAAACAATCCCGTTGCCTAACACCTGTTCCGATATCAAAGCTTTTGGATAGTTCCCCTTTCACTTGGGGTCTGTCAAATTACTTATATAATTCACTAGTGGACCCGTGCGCTGCTCCACAGCAGGTCAGATAACTCATCTTGATATGCATGTCGTAGTCATATTGTGTTTCCTGCCCATTTCAATAATTTTATGAACATTTAATACCGATAATATAGTTTATGGATTTTCCAAAAATAAAAAATGTGTTTATTTTTAAAGAAGATTCCAAATACCAATTTTAACGTCTGTAATAGAGATGGGGAGATTCTGAACGAGTGATTCAAAATGAACGAATCATTGCACTGAACGATTGAATCATGATTCAGTGAGCGAAATGAATCGACTCGTTTGTGAATCGAAATCTCACTCGAGAGATGGCAGCCGCAACTCGTTGCTTGGTTCCTCGTTCGTTCTGATTCATATCGCCAAATCGGGTATCCACCATTTTTGAATCAATGACTACTTGTGAAGAACGACTCTGTTATTTTTTATTTAACCTGAACTAAAAGTCCTGTCCACAAGTCAAATACTCTAACCTAACCTTACAGGAAAAATATATTTTTTAAATAAGAAATTATCACGTAGTTTCAAGTCACACACTTCTCGGAACTTTAAGCTACACTCAACTTTCAGCTCGTTGCGAAATGTTAGGTTAAGTTTACTTCAAGGTTCCCGCTCACGTTCTTGTTCTTGTGAAGTAACGTGTGAAACATGGCCACAAAAATGTTCATATCTACTATAAATTTCAAATTCGATTCTCGTATAGTTTCGAATGGTAGCTACTTAAGTTTGGAAAGGATTAGTCAGACAGTTGTGTAGCATTTCTCAACTGTAACCTCTAAAAAGGATATTACTCTTGTTAAAATGCTATCAATTATTATTATTATACCTTGAACATTTCACTTCTTGTAACCTGTAAACATGTAAAGCAGTAGCAGTTATAAAGAACATAACGGAATTGTTCATCTGAGTCCATGGTTTCGCTTTCGGCTCTCCGTCACGCGGTATTGGAATGAACGAATTAAATGAACGAATCAAATGAACGAATCATTTTAGTGAATCGGTTCAAATGAATCGGTTCTTCTAAAAGAATCAGATTCCCCATCTCTAGTCTGTAATATCTTCAGCTGTACGATCCCGCCCGTATGTGTGTCTTACCCTACAGTTTTCTTTCCCAAACAGTAAGTCATAATACCTTTACCATACCGATTGGGAACGAACCTTGACTTAAACGGCATTTCAGGGTGTCACAGTTCATCTCAGATACCCCAAAAACTATGAATTCGTCACTAATATCGTCATTTTCGGATTTTTAAGTTTCACCCCCTTCCTTTAGGGGTGCTAGGGGTTTCTTGCCCCTACAGTATTTTTTCCAGATAAAAGCAGAAATAAGTTTTAATGAACACATCATAATCTTCACATACTGTTGGGCAGGCAACCCGCTGATCGGACCTGTCTTGCGGTTTGCTTCTTTCCCTATTTTATTTTTCACCCCTTAGAGCCGAACTACCAATGAGATTTCGTTCAAACCACTTCATAACCCCTTTCAGATGTAAGAAAAACAAACGGTGAAAATTTCAGCGAAATCGGTCCAGTAGTTTTTGAGTCTATTAGCTTCAAACATACCAACATCCAATTTTATATATATAGATGTATACAAGAATTTTTCAAATTATACATGAGTATGAGCAACACTCTAACGCTCATCAGTTCGCGGTGTTTCCGAAAATACTGTATTTCGTACTGGTAATCTTACAGAAATATTTTCACTAAATATTGAATATATATGGACTCTGATGGATTACTGAACCACTTGATGGAAAGACGAAAACACGAGGCTAAGTCTGCCGACCAAACACGTGTATGTACTGTAGGCCCAGGCGAGTTTCTCGTGTGAGATGGTGAAGTACAGACACAATGGTTGTTCTCAAGTCATTTCCTCTTCTTGTAACAATTATGGTCTCTCTATCTGATGGTGAATTTCCCAGGCTCTGAAGCTTCAATTCGCTTCCCATCTCATGTGCAAGGCCAAGGGTATTCAGAACAACTTGCGAACGATGTTGAGTAGATCTCGGTATGCTTCTTCTGGCGTTAAATGGAGCTATTGTGTGTTACTTTTTCTTTTATTAATCTGCCTGAATTTACAAGTGACCATAAGGATGCAAAATACTTTCTTTCTTTCTTTCTTTCTTTCTTTCTTTCTTTCTTTCTTTCTTTCTTTCTTTCTTTCTTTATCTGCTTACCCTCCAGGGTTGGTTTTTCCCTCGGACTCAGCGAGGGATCCCACCTCTACGGCCTCAAGGGCAGTGTCCTGGAGCTTCAGACTCTGGGTCGGGGGATACAACTGGGGAGGATGACCAGTACCTCGCCCAGGCGGCTTCACCTGCTATGCTAAACAGGGCTTTGCGGGGGGGGGGGAAGATTGGAAGGGATAGACAAGGAAGTGGCTGTGGCTTTAAGTGAGGTACCATCCCGGCATTTTCCTGGAGAAGTGGAAAACCACTTCCAGGATGGCTGATGTGGGAATCGAACCCACCTCTACTCAGTTGACCTCCCGAGGCTGAGTGGACCCCGTTCCAGCCCTCGTACCACTTTTCAAATTTCGTGGCAGAATCGGGAACCGGACCTCCGGGGGTGGCAGCTAATCACACTAACCACTACACCACAGAGGTGGACATGCAAAATACTACAACAAATAAATTAATAGCCTACAGCAGTTATGAATAAAACAATTAAATGGATGGCTTTTATGTAAAAGGCAGCAAGCCCAGCTACGTCTTAAGCCACTTAACAAGCTGCCTCTGTGGATCAGTGGTAGAGTATCGGCCTCCGGATCCCAAGATAGCGGGTTCAAACCTGGCAGATGGAATCGGATTTTTGAAGGGCGGAAAAAAGTCCATTCGACACTCCATCTCGTACGATGTCGGCATTTAAAAGATCTCTGGTGACACATTTGGTGTTTACCCGACAAAATTCATTAAATCTCAGCCACAACTTGAGATGTCTGCACACGGTAGTTGAGGCCATACGATTATTATTATTATTAGCCACGTAACAGCTGCTAAAATTTCAAAATGGCAGTATCTAGAAGACGTAACATAGGCTATAGGCTATATAGCTATAGGCCTACTACTCTATGAAAACTATCTATAAACTGAAGAAGGCAAAAGGATGACACAAACTAAGAAAAAGTTCCTTTTACGAGTTCTCAGAAGAACGTTTTTTACGAAGAGAGCTACGCGATTGCCAAAGCCATAATGAACAAAATCTTTCTTTCTTAATCTGTTTACCCTCCAGGGTTGGTTTTTCCCTCGGACTCAGCGAGGGATCCCACCTCCACCACCTCGAGGGAAGTGTCCTGGAGCGTGAGACTTTGGGTTTGGGGGAATACAAATAGGAAAGAGGACAAGTACCTCGCCCTGGTTGGCCAGACTGATTGGCTCAGACGGTTCAGGCGTTGGCTTTCTGACCCCAACTTGGCAGGTTTGATCCTGGCTCAGTCCGGTGATATTTGAAGGAGCTCAATTACGTCGACCCCGTGTTGGTAGATTTATCGGCACGTAAAAGAACGAACGCGGGCCGAAATTTCGGCATCTCGGTGTCTCCGAAAACCGTAAAGGTAGTTAGTGGGACATAAAGCCAATAACATTATTATTATCGCCCAGGTGGTCTCTCCTGCTATGTTGAGCAGTGGTCTTAAGCGGGAATGGGTAGATTGGAAGGGATAGCCAAGGAAGAGGGAAGGAAGCGGCCGTGGCCTTAAGTTAAGTACCATCCCGATATTTGCCTGGAAGAGAAGAGGGAAACCACGGTAAACCACTTCTAGGATGGCTGAGGTGGGAATCGAAGCTCCCTCTACTCAGTTGACCTCCCGAGGCTGAGTAGACCTCTTTCTATCCCTCGTACCACTTTTCAAATTTCGTGGCAGAGCCGGGAATCGAACCCTGGCCTCCGGGAGTGGTAGATAATCACACTAACCACTACACCACAGAGGCGGACAATGAATAAAAAGAAATTAAAAATAGGTCACAGTTTCCCACAGACTGCAACTTATTAGTGTCTCCAGTGCAGGAGTAGCTTATAGTTCTTAGATATTATGATCCAGACTCTTTTCGTGTAATTGTAGGCGACTACGTTCATGATTGCAAGACAAGTGTTTAGATTTGTGCAAAGAGTTTCCTCTGCAATGGCAAGACATTACTTTACTTTCCCAGCAGTAAAAGAATGCCCGATAATCATTCAAGATTAATTATCACATTTCCCCGGTGTTGTAGGAGCCTTAGATAGCACTTGGAAGAATAACGAATACTAGCAGTTTCCCGCTGGCTCCGCCCGCAATGTACAAAGTATGTTGTTCGTTACTATCCTCACGGATGTATTTGCAATGTTTCGAGTTAATGAAATAAAGCACATGATCTGCTGTGATAATAGAATATAATATTATGTCAACAAAACACTTGAAAATACATCAAACAAAGAAATTGAATTAAACGTTCCTTGGAACAACACTACGCGCCGAACTGTTAAAAAGTCCTTCAGAGATCTTCGTCATGGAGACAAATGTACTCATAACATTTCTCAGAATCTACCAATTTAAGTAGTTATTACCTCAAAAGAAAGCGCTTGATCCACTGAGTGTTTTTTAGACCAAAACAAACTGCGTACCTCAATTAGAACGAAATATATGATTGCTTCATTGAGAAAAAAATTGAAGAAATGAAACGTCAAATTGAATGTGCACTCATAACTTTCCTCAGAATTAACCAATTTGAATAGTTAAGAGGTACGAGGAAAGAGCTTTATCCACTGAGTGTTCGTAGGCCAAAACGAATAAAGAGATAAAAATTGAAAAAATGAAATAACTTAAGGAAGGCGGAAGTTAAGTGATTCATAGTACCTGAAGACAAATATGTGCATGAATACCTTTTAGTTTACAAAAATGAAGGAAATCGACCGGATAAAATGGCTGGACTGACTGACTTTAGTTTTCATAATTTTTGTAAATATATAGATTGTGATATAACCGTCCGTTCTTTTATTTTTCAAGCACTCTCTCTACTTTCAAATTAACGTCTTTGAAGTCTCCCATAACCATAACCTATAATAATGTCAACCTGAGGTGACAAAAAACATTCCAATATACCGCTCTGGACGTTTTTCGTAAAGAAACAAAAGATGCTCACTGCCAAACGCGTTCAGAAAACCCAGCCGCGAACCGAAAGCAGGGCCACCGGGTGACAGACGGACGCGTTACCCCCTACACCGCTGCGCCGGGCAGTTGTTCCGTAACTAATGTTGGAAATGCGTTCGTGAAACAGGGTACCCTCAGCCGAAGTGTTAAATTATTAACAATTTTTGGTTAACAATTTTTAAGTAAAATGTAACGCTGAGTTGAAGAAACCGGGCATACAGCATTTTGGTATCCAAAGCGCGATTTACAGCCGTATTGGAAAAGTCAGCAAATTTAACATGTAGTGTTTTTTTTGTGTTTTTTTTCTTTTTGCTACGGGCTTTACGTCGCACCGACACAGATAGGTTTTATGGCGACGATGGGATAGGAAAGGCCTACGAGTTGGAAGGAAGCGGCCGTGGCCTTAATTAAGGTACAGCCCCAGCATTTGCCTGGTGTGAAAATGGGAAACCACGGAAAACCATCTTCAGGGCTGCCGATAGTGGGATTCGAACCTACTATCTCCCGGATGCAAGCTCACAGCCGCGCGCCTCTACGCGCACGGCCAACTCGCCCGGTAACATGTAGTTGAACACATTGTTAACTTTAATATTTGTTAAGGAAACACAAATTTCTTAAACTCGAATGTTAAAACTAATTAACAACTTGTAAAGTATTAGCGACTGCTGATGAAATCGGGCCTTAGTTTCTAATGATTCAAAGATGGAAGGCTTGGAACTAAGAGATGTGCGAGCAGGGGATTTTGGAGGCGTTTACTTAATTCACAGAGACTGAACACCGAGGCCTGCTTTCTTGAACTCTGTGTTAAATTTTACTTAACAAATGTTAAATAACAATTTATTGTTGACATGAGTATGAGTAATGGCTGGGGTTCATCCGAAAAATTTGTGTGACAAATGTGTGACGGAAGTGACGTCACATTAGTCGTTACCGTAGGCCTTGTACCGTCAGTGACGTCACATTAGTCGTTACCGTAGGCCTTGTACCGTCAGTGACGTCACTTTAGTCGTTACCATAGGCCTTGTACCGTCAGTGACGTCACTTTAGTCGTTACCATAGGCCTTGTACCGTCAGTGACGTCACATTAGTCGTTACCGTAGGCCTTGTACCGTCAGTGACGTCACATTAGTCGTTACCGTAGGCCTTGTACCGTCAGTGACGTCACTTTAGTCGTTACCGTAGGCCTTGTACCGTCAGTGACGTCACATTAATCGTTACCATAGGCCTTGTACCGTCAGTGACGTCACATTAGTCGTTACCATAGGCCTTGTACCGTCAGTGACGTCACTTTAGTCGTTACCGTAGGCCTTGTACCGTCAGTGACGTCACATTAGTCGTTACCATAGGCCTTGTACCGTCAGTGACGTCACTTTAGTCGTTACCATAGGCCTTGTACCGTCAGTGACGTCACATTAGTCGTTACCATAGGCCTTGTACCGTCAGTGACGTCACATTAGTCGTTACCATAGGCCTTGTACCGTCAGTGACGTCACATTAGTCGTTACCGTAGGCCTTGTAACGTCAGTGACGTTACATTAGTCGTTACCATAGGCCTTGTACCGTCAGTGACGTCACTTTAGTCGTTACCGTAGGCCTTGTACCGTCAGTGACGTCACATCAGTCGTTACCCTAGGCCTTGTACCGTCAGTGACGTCACATTAGTCGTTACCATAGGCCTTGTACCGTCAGTGACGTCACTTTAGTCGTTACCATAGGCCTTGTACCGTCAGTGACGTCACATTAGTCGTTACCGTAGGCCTTGTACCGTCAGTGACGTCACATTAGTCGTTACCATAGGCCTTGTACCGTCAGTGACGTCACATTAGTCGTTACCGTAGGCCTTGCACCGTCAGTGACGTCACATTAGTCGTTACCATAGGCCTTGTACCGTCAGTGACGTCACATTAGTCGTTACCGTAGGCCTTGTACCGTCAGTGACGTCACATTAGTCGTTACCATAGGCCTTGTACCGTCAGTGACGTCACTTTAGTCGTTACCGTAGGCCTTGTACCGTCACTGACGTCACATTAGTCGTTACCGTAGGCCTTGTACCGTCAGTGACGTCACATTAGTCGTTACCATAGGCCTTGTACCGTCAGTGACGTCACCTTAGTCGTTACCATAGGCCTTGTACCGTCAGTGACGTCACATTAGTCGTTACCGTAGGCCTTGTACCGTCAGTGACGTCACATTAGTCGTTACCATAGGCCTTGTACCGTCAGTGACGTCACTTTAGTCGTTACCGTAGGCCTTGTACCGTCAGTGACGTCACTTTAGTCGTTACCATAGGCCTTGTACCGTCAGTGACGTCACATTAGTCGTTACCGTAGGCCTTGTACCGTCCGTGACGTCACATTAGTCGTTACCGTAGGCCTTGTACCGTCAGTGACGTCACATTAGTCGTTACCGTAGGCCTTGTACCGTCAGTGACGTCACATTAGTCGTTACCATAGGCCTTGTACCGTCAGTGACGTCACATTAGTCGTTACCGTAGGCCTTGTACCGTCAGTGACGTCACTTTAGTCGTTACCATAGGCCTTGTACCGTCAGTGACGTCACTTTAGTCGTTACCATAGGCCTTGTACCGTCAGTGACGTCACATTAGTCGTTACCGTAGGCCTTGTACCGTCCGTGACGTCACATTAGTCGTTACCGTAGGCCTTGTACCGTCAGTGACGTCACATTAGTCGTTACCGTAGGCCTTGTACCGTCAGTGACGTCACATTAGTCGTTACCATAGGCCTTGTACCGTCAGTGACGTCACATTAGTCGTTACCGTAGGCCTTGTACCGTCAGTGACGTCACTTTAGTCGTTACCATAGGCCTTGTACCGTCAGTGACGTCACTTTAGTCGTTACCATAGGCCTTGTACCGTCAGTGACGTCACATTAGTCGTTACCGTAGGCCTTGTACCGTCAGTGACGTCACATTAGTCGTTACCGTAGACTTTGGTCGCCAAAGATGCTGCGGCTACAAGTTACGTTCCTTTGACGTAGAGTTGCACTTGTCCTTGATATAACATTGAGTTTCATTTATTGAAAGTCCGACTCGTTGGCTGAATGGTCAGCGTACTGGCCTTCGGTTCAGAGAGTCCCGGGTTCGATTCCCGGCCGGGTCGGGGATTTTAACCTTCTTTGGTTAATTCCAATGGCCCGGGGGCTGGGTGTTTGTGCTGTCCCCAACATCCCTGCAACTCACACACCACACATAACACTATCCTCCACCGCAATAACACGCAGTTCCCTACACATGGCAGATGCCGCCCACCCTCATTGGAGGGTCTGTCTTACAAAGGCTGCACTCGGCTAGAAATAGCCACACGAAATTAATTTATTATTTATTGAAAAATATGTTCATGATCATTAGCTTTTCGCAAAGGGAAACGTTTCTTTTATTAATTTAACACTTCGGTTACAAGTTCCCTGTTTCACGAACACGTTTCTAACATTTGTTGCGAAACAATTGTTAGAGACAAATTAACACGTTTCCGAGAGATTTCTGAACGCATTTCACAGTGGGCGTCTTTTGTTTCTTGACCTAAAGCGCTCAGAGCACTATACAGAATTTTTTTGGTCACACTTGGTTAGCTTTAATATAGACTATGGTTAGCGGTGACCGCTAAAATGTAAACATGTGCAGCAAGAGGCAAAAAGCGTTATTACGAGAATGAACTAATGGACCCGCGCTACTCCGCAGCATTCCTTAAAATAGGTCAAATAACTCGTCTTGATCTGCCTGTCGCAGTCATTTTGTTTTGCCTGCGCTTTTCAATAGTTTATGAACATTTAATACCGATTCGTTCGTAATTTAGTTTATAACACTTCTTCTTCTTCTTAATCTGTTTATCCTCAAGATTCGGTTTTCCCCTCAGACTCAGCGAGGGATCCCACCTCTACCGCCTCAAGGGCAGTGTCCTGGAGCTTCAGACTTTGGGTCGGGGGATACAACTGGGGAGAATGACCAGTACTTCGCCCAGGCGGCCTCACCACTATGCTGAACAGGGGCCTTGTGCAAGTATGGGATAGGCAAGGAAGAGGGAAGGAAGCGGCCGTGGCCTTAAGTTAGGTACCATCCCGGCATTTGTCTGAAAGAGAAGTGGGAAATCACGGAAAACCACTTCCAGGATGGCTGAGCAGGGAATCGAACCCACCTCTAGTCAGTTGACCTCCCGAAGCTGAGTGGACCCCGTTACAGCCCTCGTACCACTTCTCAAATTTCGTGGCAGAGCCGGGAATCGAACCCGAACCTCTGGGGGTGGCAGCTAATCACACTAACGACTACACCACAGAGGCGGACTTATAACACTTCTTTCCATACAATATTCTCTGTGCTTCGAACATTTGGCATTCTGGATCGTAATATTTTCAAACGATCTTGCCCGAGACAGTGCAACATACAATTGACCGTGGTAAGGAGACACCCACTTTTTCAAGAGGTTGTCCCTGCTCTTTGTTAATGGTCATACAGAAGGCTAGTCGATTTGATACCTTCCCGTCTGTACGTACGGCGTCTGTTTTCTCTTATCAGCATGTAAATTAATAGGAACCTTCTGCCATCTACTGAGTATATTCAGAAGCTGGAGAAGGTCAGAGAGTCAAAGAGTATCTAGCACAGAATAGTATTCTTCCATCATCAGAGAAAGTGTATACTCTCTGACTTCACAGGTAGTAATCAAACATGGCTGTATGCAATTACATTACTAAAGATGAAAATCACATCTATCAGAATATTTATGAAAGTGTTAGTCGCTTAGCAACCTGCTAAGCACAGAATGTATTGCGGGTTAGGGTAAACTTATCCTGCAATTATTGTAGTGATCATTTAATGATTTGACTTTATGATTACTCCAAGTTGGCTGAACTTAGAGACCTACCAATGTGTCATGATTAAAGCCTGGATTTTTATGCAGTGACAGGTTAGACTGCAAACTAATTTGGTTAGTAGAAAGTGTTGGCCACCCGCTCTTCCATAGTGTAGCAAAAGTAACATAAATTATAGGGGTTCTGATGGGCCGTACGTTTAATGTTTATGCAAACCCCATAGCATAGGCGTTATGAGGGTAGACTATACTTGCTACTCGTTTCAGTAAATTTGTATTCTAACCTATTAATGCATAAAAATCCGGGCTCTACTCATGATTCACCGACAGGTAATTCCAAAGAGAATAAAAACAGTAATGAAGCAAATCGGTCCAAGAGAACGGACGCACGGATTTGCCAAAGCTGTTTTTAGTAAACTCTTTTAATATACAGAATACAGATACGAGACAAACGTTATTAAGAATTTAATTTGAAAGTATGCGGATGTGCTTGAAATATAAAAGAACGGACGGTTATATCACAACATTCAATTAATTCTTATATGAGTTCAATGCACGGCTGCTAAAACACTGGGAAAATGTGAGGATTGACATAAGCCTTGAATGATTTTCGGACAATTTTTTACTTCGTGGAAACCAATGCAATGCTCTGCCAATGCTGCAATAGCAGCAGAAACTCCTCGCACAATATTCTACACACTCTTGTCTTGCACTCATGAATATAGTCACCTATTTACAAGAAAAAGTGTCTGAAGCATAATATCTATGAGCTATAAGAAACTGCCTGCATAGCGAGTTGGTTAGAGTCCGGCAGCTGTGAGCTTGCATTCGGAAGATAGAGGGTCGAACCCCAATATCGGCAAACATAAAGATGGTTTTCGGTGCTTTCTCATTCTCACAAGAGGTAAATACTGGGGCTGTACCTTAATTAAGGCCACGGTCGCTTCCTTCGCCCTCCTAGCACTTTCATATTCCACCGTCGTCATAAGACCTATCTGTGTCGGTACGATGTAAAACAAATTTTGGAAAAACTGCGGGAATGGAGAAACTAATTAGGTCCCATATGTGTGAAACTCTAACTCAGGCTATTTTAAAGTCCTTCTGGTACCTTGTGCATTCTAGTTTTGGTAATTAGGTATCTTTGTAGAAAACTTCTTCCTGACAACTCTAAAATGTCGTTGTTTCTTAGTATGGGCCGTCCTTTGCCTTATTCAGTGTATAGATAGCCTTCATACAGCGGTAAAGCTTTAAATACACTTCTTTCTAGATGCTGGAATTTTTGAATTGAAACAGCTGTTAAGAGGGTTAACACATAGCTGGTGTCACGTTAATTTAACACAAGTATTTACAATCAATCAATCAATCAATCAATCAATCAATCAATCAATCAATCAATCAATCAATCAATCAATCGCTATTAATCTGCATTTAGGGCAGTCGCCCAGGTGGCAGATTCTCTACCTGTTGATTTCCGAGCATTTTCTTAGATGATTGCAAAGAATTTGGAAATTTATTGAACATCTGCCTTGGTAAGTTATTCTAATCCCTAACTCCCCTTCCTATAAACGAATATTTCCCCCAATTTATGCTCTTGAATTTCAACTTTATCATATTGTGATCTTTCCTACTTTTAAAGACACCACTCAAAATCATTCGCCTACTAATGTCATTCCACACCATCTCTCCCCTCGAGCTGCTTTTCTTTGGATTTTTTCCAGTTCTTGAATCAAGTAATCCTGGTGAAGGTCCCATGCACTGGAACCATACTCTAGTTGTGGTCTTACCAGAGACTTATATGCCCTCTCCTTTACATCCTTAACAAAACCCCTAAATACCATCATAAATATGTGCAGAGATCTGTACTCTTTATTTACAATCCCATTTATGTGATTTCCCAAATGATGATCTTTCCTTATATTAGAACGTAGATACATACAATGATTTCCATAAAGAACTTTCACCCCATCAATCCAGTAATTAAAACTGAGAGGACTTTTCCTATTTCTGAAACTTATAACCTGACTTTTAACCCCGTTTTTCATCATACCATTGCCTAATGTCCATCTCACAACATTATCGAGGTCATTTTGCAGTTGCTCACAATCTTGTAACTTATTTATTACTCTATACAAACTAGCATCATCCTCAAAACTTATCTCTGATTCCACTTCTTTACTCATATCATATATATATACAAAGAAACATAAATGTCCAATAATACTGCCTTGAGGAATTCCCCTCTTAATTATTACAGGGTCAGATAAAGCTCTGCCTACTCTAAATCTCTGAGATCTATTTTCTAGAAATATAGCAACCCATACAGTCACTCTTTTGTCTAGTCCACTTGCACTCATTTTTCCCAGTAGTCTCCCATGATCTATGCTATCAAATGCCTTAGACAGGTCAACTGCGATACAATTCCTTTGACCTCCTGAATTTAAGATATCGTCTATAGCTCGCTGGAATCCTACAAGATGAGCTTCAGTGGAATAACATTTCCTAAACAGGAACGACCTTCTATCGAACCAGTTATTAAGTTCGCAAACATCACTAATATAAGCAGAAAGAATGCTTTCCCAAAGTTTACATGGATTGCATGTCAAACTGACTGGCCTATAATTTTCAGCTGTATATCTATCACCCTCTCCTGTATACATAGGGGTTACTAGAGTAACTCGCCTTTCATTTGGTATAGCTACTTCATGCAAACAATAACTAAATAAGTACTTGAGATATAGTACTATATCCCAACCCCTTGTCTTTAGTATATCCCCAGAAATCTTATCAATTCCAGCTGCTTTTCTAATTTTCAACTTTTGTATATTATTGTAAATATCGTTGTTATAATAGGTAAATTTTAATATTTAATATTAGTCATCTCCCCTGTCTGGACATTATCCTTGTAACCGACAATCTTTACATGCTGCTAACTGAATACCTCTGCCTTTTGTAGATCCTTGCATACACACTTCCCTTGCTCATTAATGATTCCTGGGATGTCCCTCTGGAACCTGTTTCTACCTTAAAGTACCTGTACATACCCTTCCATTTTTCACTAAAATTTCTATGACTGCCAATTATGCTTGCCATCAAGTTATCCTTAGCCAACTTCTTTGCTAACAATTTGTTAGCGTTAACAATTCATGATGAAACGGTCATTTTGTTAAATTGTGTGTTAAGTTTACTTGACAGCAGAATTACCACTTAACGTTCGTTGAAGAAACCGGGCCTGGAAGTATTTATTTATGTATGTATCGAGATTTTGTCGTATTTTCTTTGGATGCTGTTTCCCTCTAGTTTCTTCCTTATTTTCTATATCTACAATCTAATATCAATTTCTTTCCCTCTAAAATATAACGATGTCGCGTGCTGGTATATGCGGAACGTTTCTATTCTCTAGCAAAGCCCCCTCTTGAATACGTTTTGGAGAGAGGAAATATTGGGGTCAGGTCATGAAGGGTGGGGCAGGGTGCGGCTCATCACATCAGAACCACTTTCCTATATGAGGAAATTACATAGCTTGTTCCCTCTCTGGAAGATAAATATTTTCTTAGCTTTATCGACCCAGGCAATATTATTGAGAGCTTCTCATAACAGCCATCCTCTACTACTCTGATCACTTCCGCCACAATCCCTTGATTGTCATTTCGCTCCCTTCCTTGCGTTCAAGTACGCCTTAGTCCCAGAAAATTCCGGAATACAGTAATTTAAAACGTATAGGCCTACATATATTTAATTCAGTATAGATAATTATGATTTTCCAGGACCGTATTTACGCATGGGCCAACGTGAGCCATGGCCTGATGCCACAAGTTTTTATGTCAGACCGGACTACTGCATATTGTCGAGTCACGCATATCACAGAATTTACGCTTGTAACTTTCTTATTGTTCCAGGGCAGATCATTTACTTCAACGGTAAGTTATCACCTATTTTATGCACTTTAATTCGACAAAATGGTTTTGAAACTGTGTATCCATATGTGGATATGCGTTGCTTCTGTATCTGTGTACCTCTGTGTCCAACAGTTCAACCGAAAGGTTATTTTTGACATTACAGCGAATGGATGTAATGGTGGATTTCCTGTTCGAGGAAGAAAAATATCAAATCTCCGATATGCAGACGACAAAGTAGAGTACAAACTGATGACAGGTGACAAGGACGCCAAGGTAACTGAAACCATTGCCTCCAGAGACCTGGAAAATGTTTCTCAAATTTCGTACCCTGGGGGCAATAATAACTCACACTAACAACTCTGATATAGAGGTAAAGAGGAAGATTGCCATAGCCAAGAATGGCATGACTCAACTGCCTCATGATTTCGAAGGATCGCACCGTTTCTAGTATTCTTACTTTTCATCTACGGTGCTGAAACCTGGATCCTGCGAGCTGTCATCCGAGAGAGATCAATTCCTCTGAAATGAGTTGTTGGAGAAGAATGTTTCACGTACCATGGACAATATTTCGCACACTATTCCATCCCGGAGGTGCTGAACATCAGCACCAGGTTATCGGCAGTGTGTGAGCCAAGGATACTTTAATTATACTTTGGTCACATCATGCGACGTTGCGAATGGAGACTTGTGACAAGTCGCTAAATCTGAATGATTCTGGTTGTTTTTTGACGACAAAATTCTCTTAAAAGCGACGGATGATTTTTCTAGTGATTTAAATATCGTCGCTTAAGGATCAAAACCCCGTATCTCACAAAGCTCCTCCTATCTTATGTTCCTTACAACAGACCACGCCTCTTAGCCATGTGTGGGTATGCAGTCGATCTTTGAGAAAACTGAAGACATTTTGACTAAGGACTTATCCACATTAGCAGAATATTTCAGGAAATGGAGACTCAGCCCCAGTACAACCAAGATGGAGGTTTCTTGCTTCCATTTGAGTAACCGGCTTGCTAACTTAAAACTAAATATTTCCTTCTCCAATCGAGTTCTTAATCACAATAGGTGTCCTCCAAAATATCTCGGTGTTATCTTAGACTGGACTTCATAATTCAAGCAACATCTTGTGAACTTGTCGAAGAAACAGAAATCCCGAAACAATATTATTCAGAAGCTAACTGGTACTACTTGGGGATCTACTGTAAACATCCTGCGCTCTTCAGCCTTAGCATTGGTTTTCTCTGCTGTCGACTATTGTGCTCCAGTGTGGCTTAATAGCCCGTGTACGAAGTATATTGACACACAATTGAATACCAACGTGCGTCTTATATCTGACACCATCAGATCAACTCCAGTCCACTGGCTCCCACTGTTGCCTGGAATAATGCCACCTGACTTAGGAAGATCCAGTGCTTTTTTTCGAGAGTACACTAAGATCTGCATGAATCTTCTGCTATCTGTTCCAAACGACATACCAGCTATTAATCTCCAAAGACTGAAATCATGACATCCATCCGTTTGTGATGCTGCTCTGAAGACGTCCACCAACTTCAATGCTTTGCAGGAGCGGAGAGGCCGTTGGAATAACTCTCCTGACTTGCCCCTGCATAATATCTTCACAGGGAAAAAAATGCTAACGGATCCCAACTGCCGCGTGCAACCTGGTCCAGAGTGAACAGGATCAGGACAGGTCATGGAAGGTGCACGGATTTTTTCTACAAGTCGAACTTTGCACCTTCCACAGAATGTGATTGTGGAGCCCCTCGCTAGACTATTCCCCACATTGTAAGGGAGTGTCAACTACGGGCTTATCCAGGCACTTTGGAAGACTTCCTATCACCAACAGTGGAAGCACTATAGTGGATTCAAAAGTTAGACATTCAGATATAACAGATAACACTAATGCCTGAGGTGAATCTTCTTTTTTGTTATTATGTATTATATATTATGTACATAATTTAATTGTCATACGTTAATTATTATTATTATTATTATTATTATTATTAGGACCCGGACGTTTATGCAGTGAAATGTCGTATGGCTTTTAGTGCCGGGATATCCCAGGAGGGGTTCGGCTCACCAGGTGCAGGTCTTTCTATTTGACTCCCGTAGGCGACCTGCGCGTCGTGATGAGGATGAAATGATGATGAAGACAACACATACATCCAGTCCCCGTGCCATTGGAATTAACCAATTAAGGTTAAAATCCTTGACCCGGCCGGGAATCGAACCCGGGACCCTCTGAACCGAAGGCCGGTACGCTGACCGTTCAGCCAACGAGTCGGACGTTTATGTAGTAATAGGTTAGAATGCAAACTTACTGAAGCGAGTAGGGTCTACCCGCACGACGGTAATGCTATGAGGTTTGCATAAACATTGGGGGTTCGGCCCATTAGAACCCCTAGAATTTATGTTACTCACACTACATCACATTAGAGCGGGCTAGTCGATATTTCCTACTAACAAAATTATTTAGTAACAAAATTATTTAGTATGTGAGGTCTTCCACTTCAAAAACACTTGCATCAAAATTTTCTCCTTTCAATATGTCACCTATCTTGCGCATAATTTGATACCCCTGGATTTCCTTAAGTACTACCTGCATTTTTCATTTCATTTCATTTCATTTCATTTCTTTTTCTCTTTTCAAACATCGTTTAAATACGTGTATTTACTACAGAAAAGATGTTTAAGAGGTGATGGATGAACTAATGATGATTCGAACTGATGTTGGGCAGCAATGCAGTCGAAAGAGGGTGAGGTTGTAAAGAAAGCCGTTAAGACCTAAAAAGGGGCCAAAAAAAGGACAAATAAATCCCACCAATTTCTGGCCTACAATGGCCCAGAATGAACATATATTATGTTGGGCATCGTCTTCGGACACTCGAGAAAAAAGGAGTTTTCCTCAACTACCGAGCCCGACATTTTCCTGGAGGAGAAGTGGGAAATCACGGAAAACCACATCGAGGATGGCTGAAGTGGGAATCGAACCCATCTGTACTCAATTAACATCCCGAGACTGAGTGGACCCCGCTCCAGCCCTCGTACCACTTTTCAAATTTCGTGGCTGAGCCGGGAATCGAACCCGGGCCTCCAGGTCTTTTTCCACAAACATTTCAATGCTCTTCGCGAATTTTTTTTTGTTAGGCAACAAGTGGTGAGATACAGTACGGCAGAAAATGATGAACCTTGAACAGAAACGTCAGCTGCTCCTGCTCTGAATGTTTGAAAGAAGTCCGCGAAGAAAAGTGGGTCGAATGGGATCTTTAAACTCGATATGACGTGCAATGAGCAGAGCAACCATGAACTATGGGACGTGCCGCGGACGAGAGCTCTGTACCATTGTTCCACTCCGATGATATCACAGCGACGGGCGGTGTAACCTTCAGATTGATGTTCACATTGCAGAGGTGACGTCATCTTAGTCTGACCAGGACCTGCGCTGGGATGAGAACGTGAATCCTCTAATCGCCGTGAGAAACTACAGAACAAGTCCATTCTTTCTACTTATTTCTTAGACAAAGGCAGCCAGTAAATTCTGTTAAAGCTCTGAATTTGGCTTGAGCTCAAGAATTTTATTCTCTCAATCTGATGTTTCCTTAATGTAGGCCCATTCCACCCTCGCCTAGGGGCTCTTAACTTGGGAGCGTGCGTTGGCTACCACGGGGCCCTTAGGTGAGTCCTGGCATTGCTTCCACTTACTTGTGTCAGGCTTGTCACTTTCTTCTATCCTATCCAACCTCCCTTGTCCACCTCTTGCTCTTTTTCGACCCCGACTGTATAAGGTGTCAAGTCCTAGGGAGTCTTTCATTTCAACGCCATTCATGGACCTTGCCTTCCTTTGGTCGATCACGCCCTTTTTCGAAGTGTCGGAGCCCTTCCGTTCTGTTTCCTCTGATTAGTGTTAATAGAAAATGGTTATCCAGTTGTACTTCCTCTTCAAACGTCCGGCTCCGTGGCTAAATGGTTAGCGTGCTGACCTTCGGTCACAGAGGTCCCGGGTTCGATTCCCGGAAGGGTTGGGAACTTTAATCATCATTGGTTAATTTCGCTGGCACGAGGGCTGTGTGTATGTGTTGTCTTCATTATCATTTCATCCTCATCGCGACGCGCAGGTTGCCTACGGGAGTCAAATCCAAAGACCTGCACCTGGCGAGCCGAACATGTCCTCGGACACTCCCGGCACTAAAAGCCATAAACCATTTCATTTTTCCTATTCAAACAACAATCACCACCATCAGAGCCTCCGTGGCTCAGGCGATCCGGTCTCTCACCACTGGGTTCCGTGGTTCAAATCCCGGTCACTTCATGTGGGAATTGTGCTGTACAAAGCGGAGGCGGGACAGGTTCTCCGGGTACTCCAGATTTTCCTGTCAACTTCCATTCCTCCGACATTCTCCAATATCATTTCACCGGGCCGAGATGGTCAGACGGTTGAGGCGCTGGCCTTCTGATCCCAATTTGGCAGGTTCGATCCTGGCTCAGTCCGGAGGTATTTGAAAGTGCTCAAATACGTCATCCTCGTGTCGATAGATTTACTGGCACGTAAAAGAACTCCTGCGGGACTAAATTCCGCCACCTCAGCGTCTCCGAAAAAAACAAGAAAGTAATTAGTGGGACGGAAAGCCAATGCCATTGTTATTATTAATATCACTTCATTTCATCTCTCGGTCATTAATCATTGTCTCAGAGGAGTGAGACAGAGGCAGTCGGCACAATTCCTATCCTCGCCGCTAGATGGAGTTTCATGAATTCCATTCCTGAGCCGGTCGAATGACTGCAGAGAAGCTGAGGATTTTCATTTTACCTCCACCACCATCACCAACAACAGCAGACTCTTCTTAGCTCTACGGTGACAGCGGATATTATAAGTGAGCAGCATTACTGCCAAGTCCTCCGAAATTTAGGAACAGCTGCCGTGTGCAGACATTTAGGAACAGCTACCGTGTGCAGACATTTAGGAACAGCTACCGTGTGCAGACATTTAGGAACAGCTACCGTGTGCAGAAGTTTAGGAACAGCTACCATATGCAGAAGTTTAGGAACAGTTACCGTGTGCAGAAGTTTAGGAACAGCTGCCGTGTGCAAAAGTTTAGGAACAGCTACCCTGTGCAGACATTTAGGAACAGCTACCCTGTGCAGACATTTGGGAACAGCTACCGTGTGCAGACATTTAGGAACAGCTACCGTGTGCAGAAGTTTAGGAACAGCTACCGTGTGCAGACATTTAGGAACAGCTACCGTGTGCAGAAGTTTAGGAACAGCTACCGTGTGCAGACATTTAGGAACAGCTACTGTGTGCAGACGTTTAGGAACAGCTACCGTGTGCAGACATTTAGGAACAGCTACCGTGTGCAGAAGTTTATGAACAGCTACCGTGTGCAGACATTTAGGAACAGCTACCGTGTGCAGAAGTTTAGGAACAGCTACCGTGTGCAGAAGTTTAGGAACAGCTACCGTGTGCAGAAGTTTAGGAACAGCTACCGTGTGCAGACATTTAGGAACAGCTACCGTGTGCAGACATTTGGGAACAGCTACCGTGTGCAGACATTTAGGAACAGCTACCGTGTGCAGAAGTTTAGGAACAGCTACCGTGTGCAGAAGTTTAGGAACAGCTACCGTGTGCAGAAGTTTAGGAACAGCTACCATATGCAGAAGTTTAGGAACAGTTACCGTGTGCAGAAGTTTAGGAACAGCTGCCGTGTGCAAAAGTTTAGGAACAGCTACCCTGTGCAGACATTTAGGAACAGCTACCCTGTGCAGACATTTGGGAACAGCTACCGTGTGCAGACATTTAGGAACAGCTACCGTGTGCAGAAGTTTAGGAACAGCTACCGTGTGCAGAAATTTAGGAACAGCTACCGTGTGCAGAAGTTTAGGAACAGCTACCGTGTGCAGACATTTAGGAACAGCTACCGTGTACAGTCATTTAGGAACAGCTACCGTGTGCTGACATTTGGGAACAGCTGCCGTGTGAAGACATTTAGGAACAGCTACCATGTGCAGACATTTAGGAACAGCTACCGTGTGCAGTCATTTAGGAACAGCTACCGTGTGCAGACATTTAGGAACAGCTACCATGTGCAGTCATTTAGGAACAGCTACCGTGTGCTGACATTTGGGAACAGCTGCCGTGTGAAGACATTTAGGAACAGCTACTGTGTGCAGACATTTAGGAACAGCTACCGTGTGCAGACATTTAGGAACAGCTACCGTGTGCAGACATTTAGGAACAGCTACCGTGTGCAGTCATTTAGGAACAGCTACCGTGTGCTGACATTTGGGAACAGCTGCCGTGTGAAGACATTTAGGAACAGCTACCATGTGCAGACATTTAGGAACAGCTGTCGTGTGAAGACATTTAGGAACAGCTACCCTGTGAAGACATTTAGGAACAGCTACTGTGTGCAGACATTTAGGAACAGCTACCGTGTGCAGATATTTAGGAACAGCTACCCTGTGAAGACATTTAGGAGCAGCTATCGTGTGCAGACATTTAGGAGCAGCTATCGTGTGCAGACATTTAGGAACAGCTACCGTGTGCAGACATTTAGGAACAGCTACCATGTGCAGTCATTTAGGAACAGCTACCGTGTGCAGACATTTAGGAACAGCTACTGTGTGCAGACATTTAGGAACAGCTACCGTGTGCAGACATTTAGGAACAGCTACTGTGTGCAGACATTTAGGAACAGCTACCCTGTGCAGACATTTAGGAACAGCTACTGTGTGCAGACATTTAGGAACAGCTACCGTGTGCAGACATTTAGGAACAGCTACTGTGTGCAGACATTTAGGAACAGCTACCGTGTGCAGACATTTAGGAACAGCTACCGTGTGAAGTCATTTAGGAACAGCTACCGTGTGCAGACATTTAGGGACAGTAACCCTGTGCAGACATTTAGGGACAGTAACCCTGTGCAGACATTTAGGAACAGCTACTGTGTGAAGTCATTTAGGAACAGCTACCGTGTGCAGACATTTAGGGACAGTAACCCTGTGCAGACATTTAGGAACAGCTACCGTGTGAAGTCATTTAGGAACAGCTACCGTGTGCAGACATTTAGGAACAGCTACTGTGTGCAGACATTTAGGAACAGCTACCGTGTGCAGACATTTAGGAACAGCCACCATATGCAGTCATTTAGGAACAGCTACCCTGTACAGACATTTAGGAACAGTAACCCTGTGCAGACATTTAGGAACAGCCACCATATGCAGTCATTTAGGAACAGCCACCATATGCAGTCATTTAGGAACAGCTACCGTGTGAAGTCATTTAGGAACAGCCACCATATGCAGTCATTTAGGAACAGCCACCATGTGCAGTCATTTAGGAACAGCCACCATATGCAGTCATTTAGGAACAGCTACCATGTGCAGTCATTTAGGAACAGCTACCCTGTACAGACATTTAGGAACAGTAACCCTGTGCAGACATTTAGGAACAGCCACCATATGCAGTCATTTAGGAACAGCCACCATATGCAGTCATTTAGGAACAGCCACCGTGTGCAGTCATTTAGGAACAGCTACCGTGTGCAGTCATTTAGGAACAGCCACCATGTGCAGTCATTTAGGAACAGCCACCATATGCAGTCATTTAGGAACAGCCACCATATGCAGTCATTTAGGAACAGCCACCATATGCAGTCATTTAGGAACAGCCACCATATGCAGTCATTTAGGAACAGCCACCATATGCAGTCATTTAGGAACAGCTACCATGTGCAGTCATTTAGGAACAGCCACCATGTGCAGTCATTTAGGAACAGCTACCGTGTGCAGTCATTTAGGAACAGCCACCATGTGCAGTCATTTAGGAACAGCCACCATATGCAGTCATTTAGGAACAGCTACCGTGTGAAGTCATTTAGGAACAGCTACCCTGTACAGACATTTAGGAACAGCTACCGTGTGCAGTCATTTAGGAACAGCCACCATATGCAGTCATTTAGGAACAGCTACTGTGTGCAGACATTTAGGAACAGCTACCGTGTGCAGACATTTAGGAACAGCTACCGTGTGCAGACATTTAGGAACAGCTACCGTGTGCAGAAGGTTAGGAACAGCTACAATATGCAGACGTTTAGGAACAGTTACCGTGTGCAGAAGTTTAGGAACAGCTGCCGTGTGCAAAAGTTTAGGAACAGCTACCCTGTGCAGACATTTAGGAATAGCTACCCTGTGCAGACATTTGGGAACAGCTACCGTGTGCAGACATTTAGGAACAGCTACCGTGTGCAGAAGTTTAGGAACAGCTACCGTGTGCAGAAGTTTAGGAACAGCTACTGTGTGCAGACGTTTAGGAACAGCTACCGTGTGCAGACATTTAGGAACAGCTACCGTGTGCAGAAGTTTATGAACAGCTACCGTGTGCAGACATTTAGGAACAGCTACCGTGTGCAGAAGTTTAGGAACAGCTACCGTGTGCAGAAGTTTAGGAACAGCTACCGTGTGCAGAAGTTTAGGAACAGCTACCGTGTGCAGACATTTAGGAACAGCTACCGTGTGCAGACATTTGGGAACAGCTACCGTGTGCAGACATTTAGGAACAGCTACCGTGTGCAGAAGTTTAGGAACAGCTACCGTGTGCAGAAGTTTAGGAACAGCTACCCTGTGCAGACATTTAGGAACAGCTACCCTGTGCAGAAGTTTAGGAACAGCTACCGTGTGCAGAAGTTTAGGAACAGCTACCATATGCAGAAGTTTAGGAACAGTTACCGCGTGCAGAAGTTTAGGAACAGCTGCCGTGTGCAAAAGTTTAGGAACAGCTACCCTGTGCAGACATTTAGGAACAGCTACCCTGTGCAGACATTTGGGAACAGCTACCGTGTGCAGACATTTAGGAACAGCTACCGTGTGCAGAAGTTTAGGAACAGCTACCGTGTGCAGACATTTAGGAACAGCTACCGTGTGCAGAAGTTTAGGAACAGCTACCGTGTGCAGACATTTAGGAACAGCTACCGTGTGCAGTCATTTAGGAACAGCTACCGTGTGCTGACATTTGGGAACAGCTACCATGTGCAGTCATTTAGGAACAGCTACCGTGTGCAGACATTTAGGAACAGCTACCATGTGCAGTCATTTAGGAACAGCTACCGTGTGCTGACATTTGGGAACAGCTACCGTGTGCAGACATTTAGGAACAGCTACCATGTGCAGACATTTAGGAACAGCTACCATGTGCAGTCATTTAGGAACAGCTACCGTGTGCTGACATTTGGGAACAGCTACCGTGTGAAGACATTTAGGAACAGCTACCATGTGCAGACATTTAGGAACAGCTACCGTGTGCAGTCATTTAGGAACAGCTACCGTGTGCAGACATTTAGGAACAGCTACCATGTGCAGTCATTTAGGAACAGCTACCGTGTGCTGACATTTGGGAACAGCTGCCGTGTGAAGACATTTAGGAACAGCTACTGTGTGCAGACATTTAGGAACAGCTACCGTGTGCAGACATTTAGGAACAGCTACTGTGTGCAGACATTTAGGAACAGCTACCGTGTGCAGACATTTAGGAACAGCTACTGTGTGCAGACATTTAGGAACAGCTACCGTGTGCAGAAGTTTAGGAACAGCTACCGTGTGCAGACATTTAGGAACAGCTACCGTGTGCAGAAGTTTAGGAACAGCTACCGTGTGCAGACATTTAGGAACAGCTACTGTGTGCAGACGTTTAGGAACAGCTACCGTGTGCAGACATTTAGGAACAGCTACCGTGTGCAGAAGTTTATGAACAGCTACCGTGTGCAGACATTTAGGAACAGCTACCGTGTGCAGAAGTTTAGGAACAGCTACCGTGTGCAGAAGTTTAGGAACAGCTACCGTGTGCAGAAGTTTAGGAACAGCTACCGTGTGCAGACATTTAGGAACAGCTACCGTGTGCAGACATTTGGGAACAGCTACCGTGTGCAGACATTTAGGAACAGCTACCGTGTGCAGAAGTTTAGGAACAGCTACCGTGTGCAGAAGTTTAGGAACAGCTACCCTGTGCAGACATTTAGGAACAGCTACCCTGTGCAGAAGTTTAGGAACAGCTACCGTGTGCAGAAGTTTAGGAACAGCTACCATATGCAGAAGTTTAGGAACAGTTACCGCGTGCAGAAGTTTAGGAACAGCTGCCGTGTGCAAAAGTTTAGGAACAGCTACCCTGTGCAGACATTTAGGAACAGCTACCCTGTGCAGACATTTGGGAACAGCTACCGTGTGCAGACATTTAGGAACAGCTACCGTGTGCAGAAGTTTAGGAACAGCTACCGTGTGCAGACATTTAGGAACAGCTACCGTGTGCAGAAGTTTAGGAACAGCTACCGTGTGCAGACATTTAGGAACAGCTACCGTGTGCAGTCATTTAGGAACAGCTACCGTGTGCTGACATTTGGGAACAGCTGCCGTGTGAAGACATTTAGGAACAGCTACCATGTGCAGACATTTAGGAACAGCTACCGTGTGCAGTCATTTAGGAACAGCTACCGTGTGCAGACATTTAGGAACAGCTACCATGTGCAGTCATTTAGGAACAGCTACCGTGTGCTGACATTTGGGAACAGCTGCCGTGTGAAGACATTTAGGAACAGCTACTGTGTGCAGACATTTAGGAACAGCTACCGTGTGCAGACATTTAGGAACAGCTACCGTGTGCAGACATTTAGGAACAGCTACCGTGTGCAGTCATTTAGGAACAGCTACCGTGTGCTGACATTTGGGAACAGCTGCCGTGTGAAGACATTTAGGAACAGCTACCATGTGCAGACATTTAGGAACAGCTGTCGTGTGAAGACATTTAGGAACAGCTACTGTGTGCAGATATTTAGGAACAGCTACCGTGTGCAGACATTTAGGAACAGCTACCGTGTGCAGACATTTAGGGACAGTAACCGTGTGCAGACATTTAGGGACAGTAACCCTGTGCAGACATTTAGGAACAGCTACTGTGTGCAGACATTTAGGAACAGCTACTGTGTGCAGACATTTAGGAACAGCTACCGTGTGCAGACATTTAGGAACAGCTACTGTGTGCAGACATTTAGGAACAGCTACCCTGTGCAGACATTTAGGAACAGCTACTGTGTGCAGACATTTAGGAACAGCTACCGTGTGCAGACATTTAGGAACAGCTACTGTGTGCAGACATTTAGGAACAGCTACCGTGTGCAGACATTTAGGAACAGCTACCGTGTGAAGTCATTTAGGAACAGCTACCGTGTGCAGACATTTAGGGACAGTAACCCTGTGCAGACATTTGGGAACAGCTACTGTGTGCAGACATTTAGGAACAGCTACTGTGTGCAGACATTTAGGAACAGCTACCGTGTGCAGACATTTAGGAACAGCCACCATATGCAGTCATTTAGGAACAGCTACCCTGTACAGACATTTAGGAACAGTAACCCTGTGCAGACATTTAGGAACAGCCACCATATGCAGTCATTTAGGAACAGCCACCATATGCAGTCATTTAGGAACAGCTACCGTGTGAAGTCATTTAGGAACAGCCACCATATGCAGTCATTTAGGAACAGCCACCATGTGCAGTCATTTAGGAACAGCCACCATATGCAGTCATTTAGGAACAGCTACCATGTGCAGTCATTTAGGAACAGCTACCCTGTACAGACATTTAGGAACAGTAACCCTGTGCAGACATTTAGGAACAGCCACCATATGCAGTCATTTAGGAACAGCCACCATATGCAGTCATTTAGGAACAGCCACCATATGCAGTCATTTAGGAACAGCCACCATATGCAGTCATTTAGGAACAGCCACCATATGCAGTCATTTAGGAACAGCTACCATGTGCAGTCATTTAGGAACAGCCACCATGTGCAGTCATTTAGGAACAGCTACCGTGTGCAGTCATTTAGGAACAGCCACCATGTGCAGTCATTTAGGAACAGCCACCATATGCAGTCATTTAGGAACAGCTACCGTGTGAAGTCATTTAGGAACAGCTACCCTGTACAGACATTTAGGAACAGCTACCGTGTGCAGTCATTTAGGAACAGCCACCATATGCAGTCATTTAGGAACAGCTACTGTGTGCAGACATTTAGGAACAGCTACCGTGTGCAGACATTTAGGGACAGTTACCCTGTGCAGACATTTAGGAACAGCTACCCTGTGCAGACATTTAGGAACAGCTACTGTGTGCAGACATTTAGGAACAGCTACCCTGTGCAGACATTTAGGAACAGCTACTGTGTGCAGACATTTAGGAACAGCTACCGTGTGCAGACATTTAGGAACAGCTACTGTGTGCAGACATTTAGGAACAGCTACCCTGTGCAGACATTTAGGAACAGCTACTGTGTGCAGACATTTAGGAACAGCTACCGTGTGCAGACATTTAGGAACAGCTACCCTGTGCAGACATTTAGGAACAGCTACTGTGTGCAGACATTTAGGAACAGCTACCGTGTGCAGACATTTAGGAACAGCTACTGTGTGCAGACATTTAGGAACAGCTACTGTGTGCAGACATTTAGGAACAGCTACCGTGTGCAGACATTTAGGAACAGCTACTGTGTGCAGACATTTAGGAACAGCTACCGTGTGCAGACATTTAGGAACAGCTACTGTGTGCAGACATTTAGGAACAGCTACTGTGTGCAGACATTTAGGAACAGCTACCATGTGCAGTCATTTAGGAACAGCTACTGTGTGCAGACATTTAGGAACAGCTACTGTGTGCAGACATTTAGGAACAGCTACTGTGTGCAGACATTTAGGAACAGCTACCATGTGCAGTCATTTAGGAACAGCTACCATGTGCAGTCATTTAGGAACAGCTACCCTGTGCAGACATTTAGGAACAGCTATCGTGTGCAGACATTTAGGAACAGCTACCGTGTGAAGTCATTTAGGAACAGCTACCGTGTGCAGACATTTAGGAACAGCTACTGTGTGCAGACATTTAGGAACAGCTACCCTGTGCAGACATTTAGGAACAGCTACTGTGTGCAGACATTAGGAACAGCTATCCTGTGCAGACATTTAGGAACAGCTACTGTGTGCAGACATTTAGGAACAGCTATCCTGTGCAGACATTTAGGAACAGCTACCGTGTGCAGTCATTTAGGGACAGTTATCCTGTGCAGACATTTAGGAACAGCTACTGTGTGCAGACATTTAGGAACAGCTACCGTGTGCAGACCTTTTGATTTGGATTTGTTACCATTTACGTTGCCTGCGGTCAATTCGGACGTTCGATTTTACGGATCTCTGTTGGGCGATCTACGGTCAAGTTTTAATTCATGTCATTGGGTGAACATCGAATGTGTCACTAGAGATCTTTGACATGTCGACATCATAAGAGATGGAGTGCCGATTATATTAAAAATCTGGCTAACTCTGCCGGGTTTGAACCCATGACTTATCAGGAAGTGTATGAAATATATTAATCTACGTTCAAAGCCCAAGCCTGAAACACTGACAACGGACAGGTAGGTGGAACACTCTCAGTTTGCGGAATGCTGGTGGTGAAGTAACTTCACCGTTACATCATTCAGGGTGACAAGGAACATCACTTCGTCTCCTATCCCAAACCTTGTAAGGAGTGAGTGTCCGTGTGTTGAATGTAAATCTAGGATTACAGCAGAAGCTGGTGGGATGGGTGTTTGTGTAACTGGTAGCAACTGCCTTAACTGGGGAAGAGTAGGTAGTGATCTACATACAAACCGAGGATACGTAATTTTAAACTTCTGTTATTGTTGATATTGACATGTTTCTTTTAGAATATTGATCCTGTTATGATTTAGAGGGGTTCTCCAGGGCCGAATTATTGGACCATCATTTTTGCTTCTATATAATTCATATGAGTAAATAATTCGAATTACAGTTAGGGTATTTTTGCGGATCGTCTTATACAAGTTACAGGATTGTGGAAAACTGCAAAAATTGCCTTGACATTATTGTGAGATGGACAGCAGACAATGGTATGCTGATAGACAGGGTGAAAAGCGAGGCTGAAAATTTCACTAAGAGAAAAATTCCCCGCAGTTTCAATTATTTTTTGACGGAGTGAATGAACCTCATGGGGACTGCTGTAACTACCGAGGTGTTAATATAAGAACTTTATTTTTTTAATAATTGGCTCTACGTCACACCGGCACAGACAGGTCTTATGGCGACGATGTGATAGGAAAGTGGGAAGGAAGCGACCGTGCCCTTAATTAAGGCACAAACCCAGTATTTACTGTACTTGGTGTGAAAATTGGAAACCACGGAAAACCATATTCAAGGCTGCCGACAGTGGGACTCGAACCCACTATCTCCCGATTACTGGACACTGGCCGCACTTAAGCCAAAGGAAAGTAGCACAATTTATTCTGGGTGGTTTCGGACAAAAGAGCAGTGTTATGAAAAAGTTAGCATCATTGGGCTGGGAAGACTAGGCAGTAAGGATACGAACTACAGTGGAACCTCGATATCTCGAATAACCTCGAGTTATCGAAATTTCGAGATATAGAGAATACCGTTTCTGAGCCTGTGTATGTATGTATGTTGGTATTCAGCCCGAAGGCTGGTTTGATCCTCCGCAGTTCCGCCAACAGCTGTCGTAGATAGCCTAGGCGTCACTGAAGAGGCACACTAGGGAAATGAGGAGTGAGGTAATTTTCCCGTTGCTTTCCTCACCGAGCCAGAAGTTGCTGTTACATATCAGTGTGCCAAGCCCACTAAAATACAGTACATGCACCAACCGACCCTATGAGTGACATTTTTACACCATTCATAACAGGAACTGGCTGCATAAGGAACGGTATTACTAGCATCGCTCATCATAATTATCTCAGTCACTTTCATATTGTCAAAGCCAAGGATGAGACTGAGACAGGTCAATGAAAGTAACAAATTTGTTCTAGCCCATACCAGAAGACATAGTGCACTGTAAACGCTACATCTCGCCATCAAAGGCATTCTGTGCCTGTATAGCACATAATTGAATCTTATGTACCTACGGGCTTATACTGAGTACATTATTTTTAACAGTATTTAAAACTATACAAAAAAATACGGCATTTCTTTTATTGTAACCCTTCTTCTTCTTGCGTTCCGGCCTTCTAAGGACCACGTTACAATTTCAATAGTTCCTCCTTAGTTGTTCTTTCCTTTTCTTCCAGTATTCTTTCATTGTTTCACTATGTTTCTTTTTCCTGTCTTCAGTCCACTTTGTGCCTGTTTTCTTTTCCTTCCTCCCTTGGAATCCTTCCATTTGTAAGACTTTCTTCCTAAAAAATCTTTCTTTCCAATAATTCTTCTTCTCGTATGTTGTTCTTTTCCAGGTCTTTCTTGACTTCTTGAATCCAGGTGGTAGTTGATTTCTTTTCCCAAAGGTACTTGAAGATTCGTTTAGTTAGTCTATTTTCATCCATTCTGTAAATATGTCCAAGAAATAGCAATCTCCTTTTTCTTATTGTTTCTGATATGTTTTCTACGTTCTGGTAAATTTCATTGTTACTTCTTAATTTTCAAAACTCTGCAATTCTTAGAGGACCTAATATTTTCCTTATAATTCTTCTTTCTAATATTTCTAATTTATCAAGCTTGTATTGTATTATAACCCTTATTATAGTAACTTTTCAGAAGACAGGATACAGTACGTACAATAGTGAAACAAGAAACATACCTCGGTTAATACCTTTGGAAAAAGATCCGTTAGTCTCTTCTGTTTTTTACTGTTAACCTTTCCTCCCTTCACGTTGAAACTTCTCGACAATTTCACGCAGCCGAGGTTCATAAATGGAGCGTGGCATTCGCGACTTTGGGGGTTACTTTCGTACGTGACCGGTAATTAATTCACACCCTAGAAACAGCAAGGCTTCGCCGATTTTCCGATCATTTACTTTTTCGGTTCCTGTCATATTAGCTCCCAGCATTACTCTAAACCACGGCCTCTCAAACGCCCAAAATCTCACGCGTGCAAATCGAGGCGCAAGAGCTCCGTGCACTGTGCATCGCTCCCGCTCGGCACGGCTCGTACCAACGCTTCGTCTCTAGGCTACTCGGCTAAGCTCGGCTCAACTCGGATCAATTCGGCACGGATTTGGAGCGCTACGCAGCAAGTGAGGAAGAGGGAGACAGGGGGAGCGAGCGAGACAGGCGTGGGGAATGAGAGAGGCAGCGCTATTCCTCCAAATCGAGGAGTGGGGTTCTGCACTCTGGTCAACCAAGCGAAGTCGTCTTTTGCACCGTGCACAGTGCATGCACCAAGCGCACGCACCCTGAGAGGCCCTGCTCTAAACCTTTATTTACTGTTAACTGTTCCTCACAAACCACAAATGTCATATTGCACAGTTAATGTTGCACAAAATTCGAGTTACAGAGAATTTTTGGCTTCAAGGGAGAAAATGTTTGCGTCGAAAAATCAAGAAATTCTTTTAACCGAATTTCGAGTAACAGAAAAATACATACACATGCAGAACAGGACACTCGGCCGGGAAAGTTAAGTTACTTCGAGATACTGAACATTCCAGTAATGGAGGTTCGAGATATCGAGATTCGACTGTACTTGCTGCGGGCGATGTTGTCGTGAAAACCCAACGGGAAGTTTTCGATTCTACAACATTGTTTGACAGATCAATGCACTTTATCGTGTAAACATAATCTAATACTTTTAAGTTAATTGATGCAGTAGTTTTTGAAATAATGTACCTTATTCTTCCATAAATTGAAGTCCGAACTGCTTACCTGAATGGCGAATGTAGGGCCCCGATTCGATTTCCGGCTGGACCAGGAATTTTACCCGCATTTTGTTAATTCGCCTACCTTGGGTTCTGGGTAATTTTGATCGCATTAATACATATATTCGAATATATACAACGCAATGGTAGAATATATCCACCATATCCCCTGCCTCTCGTAACAGATGGCTAAAGTAGGGACCGAGGGCTCTGAACTTGGCAGCGTGGATTGGCGACCACAGAGCCCTTAGCTGAATCCTGGCGTTGTTTCCAATTACATGCGCTAGGCTCCTCACTTTCATCTATCGTATCCGGTCTTCCTTGGTCAACTCTTGTTCTTTTCCTAGCCCGACCCTATTTAGGTTTCCGAGACCTAGCGAGTCTTTCAATTTCTCGCCTTATGGGTCCTTGTCTTTAATTTCGCTGATACCTTCGAACTTTTCCCGTCTTATTAGTGTTTATATAGGATGATTATCCAGTTGTACTTCATCTTAAACAGTAATAAACACCACCACCACACTACAACACAACACACAACCAACCACCATAGAAACACCAACCAAACCCTATGGCACTACAGCCCTCGAAGGGTCTTGGCCTGCCAAGCGACCGCTGCTCAGCCCGAAGGCCTGCAGATGACGAGGTGTGGTGCGGTCAGCACGACGAATCCTCTCGGCAGTTATTCTTGGCTCTCTAGACCGGGGCCGCTATCTTACTGTTAGATAGCTCCTCAATTCTAATCACGTAGGCTAAATCGACCTCGAACCAGCTCTCCCTGACCTGGCCGGGAATCGAACCCGAGGCCTCCAGGTAAGAAGCAGGCACGCTACCCCTACACCACGAGGCCGGCACCACAGAAACACGCAATAGTGAATACGTCCCTCCATATAGAGTTGGTGTCAGGAAGGGCACCGGCCGTAAAACTGGGCTTATTGTACATTAGTGTTGACCCAAATATTTGGGGGACAAGACGAAGAAGAGGAGGGAAAGAAAATGAAAGTTACCAGAAATGGCATTCGAAATCAGTCTGAAAAATTTTAACAACAATTCTGATATGTTCAATGGTTTTCCAAAAAGATATATTATAATAAAATTAAAATCCGTGAATCCGTGGCATACAGCGATTTGCGGTGCTGTATTTTGTGCTGCTGCCACCTCAAATGTAAGATTAGGCCTGTATGAGCCAACCTGGACTAAACACCCACAGTGAAGGCCATGCTGGTCTATTGCCTCACGACTGCTCAAGTTCTTTCGACAGCTTAACCCACTAGTAGCACGGAGCCACTGGCAGGGATGGTTATCAGGCATTCCATGATCTGGAGATCCGGTGTTGTAAATGAAAATCCACAGCCTGTTCCCAGTCATTCGACCGGGTCAGGAATGGAATTAATGAAGCCCCCATCTAACGGCGAGGATAGGAATTGTGCCGGCTGCTGAAGCCTGTCGCACTCCTCTGGGGCAGTGATTAGTGAATGACAGATGAAATGAAATGATATTGGAGAGTGTTGCTGGAATGAAATATGACAGGGAAAACCGGAGTACCCGGAGAAAAACCTGTCCCGCGTCCGCTTTGTCCAGCACAAATCTCACATGGAGTGATATGGATCTGAACCACGGAACCCAGCGGTGAGAGGCCGGCGCGCTGCCGCCACAGCCACGGAGGCTCGAACAAAGAGCCATAAAGGTAAATATTACTCCCCCGCGACGTCCTTGGTTCGCACAATGGGACACTCAACGACGATTCATTTCGACAATCACTCGAATGCGATTCAAACACTGAAGCTTTAGCAGTCACCTTTATCGCAGGTGATAGGCACTCGATTCAGGACCTAAACCATCTTTTTTTGCATGTGCTCATTACCACCAACAGCAAAATGTGTTGAGTATATCTCTGATTCACGCTAAGCAACAGTTACCAAACTGTGTAAGTACACTACTGGCGACAAAAGAAGAAAAGTGTATACTCTTATTAGGAACTACGTAACAAGAACTTGCCTACAAATTTCACTGATTTTATATGGATATTTATGCGATTATATTATTTATGCGATTATAATGTGATGATGTGCAACATACATGTCTTTGTATACGAGGGTCGAGTCATAAGTCATGGCAACTATTTTTTTTTCTCGTGAATATACAGCAAATACACAAGACTACGTACAAAGGACAGGTCTCAGACCTTCGAATTAATCTCCCAAGGTCTCCATTGTGCGTTGCCAGCAGTGGGGCAGGCTGCATGTGTATCGCTAACGTGTTACACCTCTCTCCGAAATGCTGTTACGATGTCCTCTTTGTTAGCAAGCCGTTGTTCACGTAATGGCTTCTTGACTTTGTGTCATTAGATCATAATCACATGGGCTCAGATCAGGCGAATAAGGCGGGTGTGGAAGAACCTCCCATCCCCACCGTTGTAAGCGACGCTGAACGATGGCTGCTGTGTAAGCTGTCGCGTTATCGTGTAGGATTATAGCGTTGTCCAAAAGATCTGGACGTTTGGTTCGCACTGCACGGCGCAACTGGTACAACAAAAAGGAATTGTAATAAACTGCATTGACAGTGTGCCTGGGCGAAGCAAATCGGCAGTTGATACTCTACCCCGTTTGAACGTCTCCACCCACCTCGCCACTGTTCTATAGAGCATGGCATTGACGTGCATTTCTGTCACGGATAACTGCTATTTTAACCCTTACCTAGTACGGGTTCACTTTTGTATCATAAATGGTACGACAGGATCGCAGGTACCCAGGTTATAACGTTGAGTTTAAATACAAAAAATAATTACATTTTATTAACATACAAACTTATTTAGCTCAACACACTGTTTACATCAGAAATAAACAACTTTCAAGTATTCTTAAACTTATTAAACCAATTAATGAGTGATTTTTTTGTTTGCATACATTTTCAAAGGACTAATGTTCCCTTGTCAATTTTGATCAATAATCCAGTATTATGATTCAATATTTTTCGATACAATGACACGAAATGACAAAACAATGTCTACACTGATTCATAATAATGTCTTATGGTATAAAACATTTAACAGGAAAATTCTGACAAACCACCAACTTGTAGTTATAGTTGTCTCTTGATTTCTTACGTCACTCACTACTTTCACATACTTTACACACCTTTTGTGCACGTTCATTTCATATTGGTTTGCTGGACATCCTGCAAATAATAGCCGTTTTTCTGTCCTTGCTGTATGGGCAGGTGGAACACCTTTTTGCGTTCGGATTTAGGTGTTTCGGGTGCTTGCGTATAGCGTTCCTTTGGCACCTCCATTTACAGAACTCTTCTAAGTCCTATCTTAATTTCCCTTTGAATATTTATGGTGTAGAAAAGTTTCTTCATCTGAAGAACAGTCAGTTCACTAGAAAGACCCTTCAAGAAATCATTCTATAAGCGAAAATGTGCGAAGGAAAGAAGAAAAATGTCAAACATGAACTTGAGAATACCTGAAAAATATTGCATTAATGGTACCCCCAGGGTCCCGAGGACCCTGTGTTACTAACTTACCTGGGTGTGCAGAAGAAATTGGCCACGTCCACATCTCACAGCCGGTTCTCATCAACTAAAATGAATTTACATGGAACAACAATGAACTACTGTTACAGACGGAAGAGTAACGTAAATTCAAAAGATGCGCGGCGTCCTCAGGACTTAGGCGTACCAGTTAAGGGTTAATATACGATCGTTGCTCCTGCTTGTTGACTTCCATTTTGTGACGCTCTCACTCACTCACCCACTGAACTTGGAGGCATGCTTAGACCCACACTGTTGTTTACATACACCATCTAGTTGCATCATACGCAAGTACATTCCGTACGTTTCCAAATGCACACCTTACATTTTCCGCGTTGTCTCCTGTTCGCGAGAAAAAAAATAGTTGCCAGGACTTGCGACTCGACCTACGTATATATTCCAAACTGTGACAATGACTTGTAATAAATTGTAAAGATGAAGCCAGCATGTTTCAATATCAAGATGGCTGTTTGGTCTCATACTGATCTAGAGCCAATTTTTTTAACCGAACAAGCAGCCGCTCTTTTTCTTATGGCACAGCTTCTTGGAGGTGTGATGAAACTCGTGACCACGTGTCCTCGTTTACGACAAGCAAGTAAATATTGTACGACTGATATTAAATATTGACGAATGGTTAATAAACACGCTATGGACATGCTTTCATATACCATGAATGCAGAACAAAAGGCAATAAACACAGTCTTATCTTCCTTCTAGCATTATATGTCCATCTATTACGCATTTCTTTACTCTCCGGCCAACGTGCAGATTCAATGATTCAGTTTTACTACTTCTGAGGAAGTTCTAAAGTACACAACTGGCAATAAAATGACCAAAGGAAGTTCAACATTTAACTCATTCGACATAAAACTTCGTTAAGGCAACGAGATGAAGGCTTTGAGTACTCTGAATGCAGTCATCGAGTAGCCTTAGTAAATAAATAAATGAGTAATATAGGTATTTAAGGAAGTGAGCATCATCAAACGTGCAAATGAAGGTGAATTTGCGGTAATGCGGACAGAAATGGTCCGCCTTTGCGGTGTAGTGGTTAGTGTGATTAGCTGCCACCCCCGGAGACGCGAGTTCGATTCCCTGCTCTGCCACGAAATTTGAAACGTGATACGAAGGGTGGAACGGGTCCACTGAGCCTCGGGAGGTCAACTGAGTAGACGTGGGTTCGACTCTCACCTCAGCCATCTTGGAAGTGGTTTTCCGTGGTTTCCAACTTCTCCTCCAGGCAAATGCCGGGATGGTACCTAACTTAAGGCCACGGCCGCTTCCTTCCCTCTTCCTTGTCCATCCCTTCCAATCTTCCCATCCCCCGCCAAGGCCCCTGTTCAGCATAGCAGGTGAGGCCGCCTGGGCAAGGTACTGGTCATCCTCCGCAGTTGTATCCACAGACCCAGAGTCTGAAGCTCCAGGACACTGCCCTTGAGGCGGTAGAGGCGGTATCCCTCGCTGAGTCCGAGGGAAAAACCAACCCTGGAGGGTAAGCAGATTAAGAAAGAAAGAAAGAAAGAAAGAAAGAAAGAAAGAAAGAAAGAAAGAAATATTTTATTTATTTATTTATTTATTTATTTATTTATTTATTTATTTATTTATTTATTTATTTATTTATTTATTTATTTATTTATTTATTTTTCTTAAATTGTACATGTACAATCTAGGGATGGTAGATGGAAAACGGGCAAGCCACACATATAAAGATGTACCTCCATCCCCACACGTATGTTTATATAAATTCTACTGAATATTTACATATCTGTAGGCAATTTTAAATTTACATACAGTATTTACACTACAAACACTGAACTCTTAGAATAATAATTATCTTGATTTATGCTATACATATTAGAGTAAGAGGGTCCAGTCCTTTATGCCCTCACTTATACCCCTGTATACACACTCATTCACAACCACTCCCACTCCCGCACGCACAGTCTACACATTCGCCCACATTCAACTGTACTAGTACACATCATTCTTGAAATTATAATATATACAAGATATATACATCACATATTGGTTTATATTTACGTATACACTTTCTTTACTGCGTTGAGGATGTGAGGAAGAGGAAGCAATTTTACTTCAAATGGTAGAAGATTCCAGAGACGAGCGGACCGTGCGGAAAATCCATTGAAATATGAGGTTGTTCCGTCGAGGAGTTGATTGTTGATTGTTTACTCCAAAAATATTGGGCTTATTATCCCCTCAGAGAAAACTGCTGACCACACCTCTAATTTCTCGTCATGAGGTCCCTGATGGAGCAGACCAGGTTTTTCGGCACTCCAGTATCGGCTGTTTTGAGAATTTACGTCCCCACGTAAGTGAAACCATGCTTCGTCTGAGAAGGGAATGAGATTGGGATTTCTTCCCCATGCACTTTATTCATAATCCATTCGTTAAATCTAACCCTACACACACGGTCATCCGGTTTAAGAGGCTGGTGACTCACACGACCTGGGATCTCCCATCCGGCTTGTAGTGTGGGGCCCGCCTTTCCGTGTATTATTCTCGTCGGCCGCCTTACCTGTGAGTTTCTTGGAGATTCAACGGGAATGTTCTGCCTCTAGTGGCATCGCGAAATTTCTAGTTCAATTCATGCGAGCTATAAAAAGGGAGGCTAGCCGCGGAGAGTCAGTCAGTCAGTACTGGACTCGGAGCGACAGTTGGGCTCTGTGGTCAAGTCAGTGAGAGACTCAGTGCGTTAGGAGGGTTCAGTGGCTTGGCTGAGGGCGATGATATATAGACCTGTGTTAATTTTCGCTGTTGTGAGTATCGTCCTGCTGTTGTTTAGTTGTTCACTGCAAGTGACTCTGTGAATTACTGGACTGTCTGTAGAACTGAACCAACGAACAGTCATCGTGTGTTGTGTAGCCAGTGGCACTGTGTTCAAATCCAGCGGCCTACACACAGCTGCTGTACGAGTTGACTGGACTTGGGGAAATGAAAGTAAGGATTAGCGTCGGAGGTAGACAAACGGGCTGGACCTCCTACTGTGCCGTAAGGAAGAGGAAGGAACTTGTGAACAGACTTGTAATTAGTAAGTGTGGTCATTCATAACTGGTTAGAATTATTTGTGTTTAAATATGTGTGTGTGCATTTATTAGGTCATAATGAAATAAATTAGAGTAATGAAACAGATGGAGTTTTATTCGTAACAATACCAATACCAGTAATTCTTAACGCTTACAAAGAAAATCACCTCTCTTTCCGCCTAACAAAGCTAATACAAGTAGCAGTTGTGGTTGGTAAGCAGTATTTTACATCCTCTGCATAACAAGACATCATTTAATGAGAAAAGAAGAGGGCTGGAGATTGAAAGAGGTAGAAATGGACTAAGGTTATAATAAAGTGATAAAATGTAGTTAGACTCCGTGACTCGCGGAAGTGGATGGCTTGCTTGTAGGAGAACAGCATCGTTGACGATATATAACGACCTACAAAAACAGGAGAACTCCAGATTGGATTTCATAATGCAAGGCTAAGTCCCCTGTTGCCTCTGACTTGGTCCATATAACGTCTGCGAGAGTTGGCCTATAAAATGGAAGGGCTTTTGGGGGGCAGGAACTCGCATCGTAATTATAACCGCTGGAAAGAGGCAGCGCTTGAGCTTCATGAATAAGAACTTGGATAAAAGAATATTAATATCAATGATACTTGATGGAACTTTAGAATGGAATTACAGGACAAATCACCGCAGAAACATGCAATAGAGAATACATCCCTCCACAGACAGTTGACGTCAGGAAGGGCATCTGGCCGTAAAACTGGGCTAAATACAGAGACAGCTTCGGCAGCCCTGAGATCGTTTTCCGACGCTTCCCATTTTCACACCAATCTGCAAGAGCAAAATCATCTCCGTACAGGCCATGAAAGACCTTGGAGGGGTGGAAGGTAAAGGCTTCCACTATCCGTAACCTCGATACTTGATGGAGTAGAGTGGTTAGCTCTACGCCTATGACCCCAGAAATTAACCTGGTACTCATTTTTGGTGGAGGCAGAATGAGCCTCAGGGCCATGTGCACCTCCCGAAGTGGAAATCTCGTTTCTTAAATTTTTATTAAATAGAAAAGGACACAATGTGTAAGAATGTAAACTTATTCGCTACAGAGCTTTGTCAGAGAACCAGGTCTCTTCGGACACTCCAAGGCGTGGTATCGACCATAAAAGTTTTCACACCATTGGCACATACAATCATGGTTTGGTTCGTGAAAACTAGGAAACCATGGTCCGCTGCACGAGTCACTGTATGGCTCAGATCGAAGCGGTTTTGGCACCAATTGTCAGTTTTCATTGCATCCGTTATATAAAAGTCACTCCAAATTTCTGACTTTTTCTATTTTAATTAATGTATTAGCACTTGATATTCTTTTGTAGATTGTACAGTCATAGTAGCCCTATGTCGTAGGTCCTCAATGAAGGAAAGTTCGCGAATCAGATCATGTACAGTACAAGTCTTGGGGGTGTGTGTTTGGATTCACATAGCGCTCTTTTAAGGTAAAGTGCTTTCACCCTTTCTATCTCTATTAGGTATTTTCTTTTTCAGGAAGGTCCATATGCTTTCAATGCCTTAGGTCACGGTTGGTGTAATTTTCAGACGGAAAAGTTTCAAGGCTGTTTTGATCGACAGTTGACTAAGATGATCTATGTTGTTTATTGTTATTATTACTCCAGAGTTCATTCTTTTGGTGAGCTGTTTCTAAATTTTACGACTTCCTGACGGGGAATCAAACCCACATCCTTCCGGGAAAACTGAGCACGCCTTTAACACTTCGGCCATTCAGCCCTGAATTAAATAAATGAATAAATAAATAAATAAATAAATAAATAAATAAATAAATAAATAAATAAATAAATAAATAACAATCAGCTGAAATGTTATTACATTATTTTGTGAGTAATTAAGTCCTCTACACAATGGCAGGCCTGTATATTGCTTAGCTCTATAGGATGTATAATTTCGGAGTTATAAACGTTGACCAACACGTGCCGGGAAATGTCGTCTGTCTTTATCATACTGCCACTCAAATAGCGGACCGAAAGCATAGATGCATTCGCATCAAAATCTTATTCTACGCAATATATTATTTCCGTGGAGAGTTATTACTATGATGATGATGATGATGATTATTATTATTATTATTATTATTATTATTATTATTATTATTATTATTATTATTATTATTATTATTATTATCCTTCTTTCTAAATCTGCTTACCTTCCAGGGTTGGTTTTTCCCTCGGACTCAGCGAGGGATCCCACCTCTACCGCCTCAAGGGCAGTGTCCTGGAGCGTGAGACATTGGGTCGGGGGATACGACTGGGGAGGATGACCAATACCTCGCCCTGGCGGCTTCACCTGCTATGCTGAACAGGGGCCTTGCTGGGGAATGGGAAGATATGAAAGGATAGGCAAGGAAAAGGGAAGGTGGCGGCCGTGGCCTTAAGTTAGGTACCATCCCGGCATTTGCCTGGAGGAGAAGTGGGGAAACCTCTTCCAGGATGGCTGAGGTAGGTATCAAACACCCCTCTACTCAGTTGACCTTCCGAGGCTGAGTGGACCCCGTTCCAGCCCTCGTACCACTTTTCAAATTTCGTGGCAGAGCCGGAAATCGAACCCTGGAGTCCGGGGGTGGCAGCTAATCACACTAACCACTACACCACAGGGGCGAACAAAATCTTATTCTACGTAATATATTATTATTATTATATTATTATTATTATTATATTTTATTATATTATTATTTCCCTACTTAGTACCATGTATTCTTTGCAGGTTCTTTTCTATTGTTTAATATTGTATATACTTGTCCATTATGTAAATTCCATACGCTTATTATTAATAATAATAATAATAATAATAATAATAATAATAATAATAATAATAATAATAATAATAATAATAATAATAATAATAATAATATAGATTCGTTATGCCCAACTAAGGAGCGCGTTTGAACTTATCAGCACTTTTTTTTTTTTGTTTTTTCTTCTTCTCTCCCCGATATCTCTCCATCCTCTCACTGTGTTCCTTTTTTACGTTGTTCAGTCCATCCTGTATTTAGTCGGGTGGACTTTACAGAAAATTGGTGTTTGTGAATTAAGATTCTGAATTTTATTCTATCTTGAGTGGTTTCTTCATTAATGCCAATTTCATTTATGTCTTCACTGATTTCTTTTAGCCAATCAAAGTGAATTTCATTGTTAAGGCTAAGTTTAAAGTTTTCTTTGTGAGCCTGTTATTATCCATTCTATGTATATTGTAACAGTAAATTGTCGTACTTTGTCTATGGCAAGCACAAGACCAGATGCAGGGCGTATACGGTTTCTGAATGGAGTGCTTACAGAGAGAGAGAGTGTGTGTTTTTGTTGAAATGATTCTTAAGTTCATTGAAATTTTGAGTTTATTAACAAAGTTCAAAATACACAGCAGATCTACTGGTAAACGTTTTTTTCCTCGTCCTGGGCTGGTGATGTACTCGAAATCCGGCTGTTCTATTCGTACCACCATCAGTCTCCTCTCTGCACCATGGCACACGATTCCTCCCACGATAGAAATTCTAGACGTTCTCGAATATCTATACGACGTCTGGAAGATCTATACGGCGTAGGAGCATGGGCGTCGAGATTTGGTTGTGGGAAAAATGATTCATTAATATACACACTTAAACCTGGGACGTGCTAACGCGGAACACGGCTTCTGCACAGAAGAAAACAGACTTAGTAATGGGTTCAAATAAGGTTGAAATCACATAAGAATGGCATAACTGAAAAATTATCACACGGTGGAATGTTCACTAAAATCTATCCCGTGTTTAATCATTAATCACTTGAACTGAGTTCTGTGAGACACGCCATACGATTTTAACACCTTGGAGTTAAATCAACAGAGTTGAATATTAATGGAATCGAACTCATAAACTAAAGTATCACTTGTAATTTAATGTCGTCAAATGTCAATAAAATTGACTAAAAAGTTTGGAAAATGTGACACTTGAAACAGTCTGAAATTATTACACACGAAACATTTTAAGTTTCTGTGATATTTCAACTCAATCACTTGGAAAAAATGAAAATCTTTCATTCGTAAAACGAATCTGGTTCATAAATGTTAACTTGAAATTAAATGAAGTGGATTCTGTTCATCAACAGTCCGTAGTTCGATCATACGAAAGATACATTGTCTATCGTAAACCCACAGTTCAAATGCACAGTCCACTGCTTATATAAAATACACAGTTTAAATACACAGTTCACTGTCTGTCATAAACGCACAGTTCAGTGTTTACGAGAATATTTACAAGATATTTGAAAATCACACGAATTTTACAAGTCCGGTGACATAGTCAGGAATTGACGTTAATTCAGTAATCAATCACTTGTCAAAGTTTGAGAAATTCTAATGTTGAAAGCATAAAAATTCTAGAAATTATTTCAGTCACTTGGCAAGGTCCAAAATCTATCACTGTTCGAGTCGTTTCGTTAACCTTGAGTTATGAGCACTTGGAAATAAATGCAAGTTTGAAACACTCGTTCAAATAATAAGTCAATTGGAAATATATGGCGAATTACAGTTTAAATCGCTCTTAATTGGAGCAAAATTCTATCACTCACGAATTGCAGAAAAAGGTCCACACTCAATGTTACAGACTTAAAGTCTGGAACTTGATGAAATGGGACTATCACTTACGAGTTGAAGAAATGTTTACAAGTCCAAGCTCGGTGTTGCAGAGTTAAAGTTTGGAACTCGGCGAAAAGAATATAATTCAGCGTAAAGTCGCGGTTTCCACGAGCCAACCGACGAGGTTCGTCTGTGGTACTGAAGACAAGCGCTCTCGCCCGCTGACTGACATACACCCACTAATTTGCCTAGGGAATTGGCCCTCCATTTATACTCAAGTCGAGCAAAATTATGTCAGTACATTTTGTTCAATAACTCCGTTGGCTCTCGTTGGATTTCTACCAAACTTTGTAGAAATGAAGGTAAAATATGTGGCTACACGATGACGTTGTTGATTTAATCCAATTAAATGAAGAACATTACGAATGTTCCACGCTGACGTATGCTCTTTGAACTTTTTCAATTATTTCCTCGTTAGCTTGCTGATTTAACTCTGTTGGTTCAATAATTTCACCTAGATACTTAAATTTGTCTACTTGAGCCGTATTTCCATTTTTGGTGATTAACGGTTGATTGTTGAAATCTGATCTAATCCCTTCCATGTACTTTGTCTTTTCATAAAAAATTTGGAGTCCTGTTTTGGCTGCTATTTCATGGAGATTTTCTACAGACTGGATTGCTTCCTGTCTGTTGCTTGATAGAATAGCAATGTCATCAGCAAATGCTAGGCAACTAAGATGAATGTTGTTTTGGATACATCTATCAATATTTATACCTTTAGTTTCATTTTGCCATATCGTAATCATTTTTTCCAGAACTAAATTAAATAGTAAGGGAGATAATCCATCCCCTTGTGTGACTCCTGTTTTGATTTCAAATAGTTCAGAATTTATTATTATTATTATTATTATTATTATTATTATTATTATTATGATTATTATTATTATTATTATTATTATTATTATTATTATTATTATTATTATTATTATTATGTAATCATTTTACCGTCCAGGGTCGGTTTTTCTCGCGGACTCAGAGAGGGATCCCACCTCTACCGCCTCAAGGCCAGTATCCTGGAGCATGAGACATTGGGTCTGGCGACACAACTGGGGAGGATGACCAGTACCTCGCCCAGGTGGCCTCACCTGCTATGCTGAACAAGGGCCTTGGTGAGGAATGGAAAGATTGAAAGGGATAGACAAGAAAGAGGGAAGGAAGCTTCCGCGGCTTTCAGTTAGGTACCATCCTGGCATTTGCCTGGTGGAGAAGTGGGAAACCACGAAAAACCACTTTCAGGATGACTGAGGTGGAATGGAACCCACCTCTACTCAGTTGAACTTGAACATTTATTGAACTTGAACTTGAACATTTATTGAACATAACAGGCGACATCGCCCCTATACATGTTCACATGCAGAGCAAAATAAATAATAAAGAATAATAATAATAATAATAATAATAATAATAATAATAATAATAATAATAATGATAAGAATAATAGTATAGTATTCATCTAGCAGTCATTAGCTGTAGCAGTCACTCACTCAATGTTCAAACATATTCATCCAGTGTCCTTATTCTGCTCTGTACTTGCGTCACATTATTGTTCCTGACCTACACCTAATCAATAAATCAAACAACAACACTCAGCATTTCAGCACTTGCATTCCAGCTAACTTTAAAACAAACAGACCATGCAATCCTGTATCATTACCCAACTCCACATAACTAAGTACTCGGTCCCTATATTCCCTAATCCATTAGAATTTTATCACACTATCCCCTTCCCTTATATACATAACTATTCCACCCCCCCTATTCCCCTGCCCACCCTCTAACTCACTCTCCTTCATTTTACTCTCGCAGGCCTTTTTTGTCGCACATAAATACCTGTTCAATTCACCCCCTTTTCCCCATTGTTTAATAATCCATCTCAGGATTGCGTTCTCATCCCCTCTCCCCAATATTTCCCGATGCTCGGCACTCAATAATCCATGTCTTAACCCCCTCGTTACCTCACAGTCTCTTAGCAAGTGAAAATCATCATTCCCATCTCCGCAAAGTACACACCTTGTCTTATCCCTCCCCTGTATCCACCCTGTATTCCTTTGCAAACCTAAAAGCCACCACATCATCCCATACCGTTTTGACCTATCAACGTATCTAATATTCAACCCTGCTATCTCCTCTATTTTCGTCAAAACAGTCAGCGAGTTTCTTAGTCTGCTTTCCCCCAATAATTTCTGCCTATGGATATCTCTAATTCTCCTTTCCAGTATCTTCATCCCTCTCACTTCTGTCTTCGACCAAACCTCCCCCCACAGGTGTCCTAATCCTATCCCCTCCAAATATCCCTTTATTTTTTCTAACCATCCACCCTTATACATGCTCTTACATTGCTGTTCATACGCTGCCTGTAATACCCTCCCACCTTCCTGTCTTTTTAAATTCATCCAGTATCTAACTATTCTTTTCATACCCTCTGATTCCAAATCCTCCCCACACATTAATTCCGCCCCTACATTTGCTGTACACCTCGGTAAGCCCATTACTAACTTAGCAAAACTACTAACAATAGTTCTTAGTTCCTCTCTTTTCTCATCCAGCCCCCAAACTTCCGCGCCGTATAATACCCTCCCAAAGATTACCGACCTGAACACTAGCCTCAGTGTTTTATAACTGATCCCCGGGTATTTGACCAGCAAATTTCTGACTGATGCTAAGGCTGCCAATCCTCTATATTTCACTCTTTTGATCTGGTCATTCCACGTTCCTTTATCATTAAAAATAACTCCTAGATATTCCAATTTCCTTACCTGTTCCAATCTTTCTCCCTGAATTACCCAATTACCTTCTATCTTTCTTCTTTTGTCCACCTGGACTACTAATATTTTAGACTTATTTCCATTAATTCTCAATCCCCACTTCCTCGCAAATAGCGTCACTGACTTTAAGGCCCTATTCATCGCCCCTGAAGTTAGCGTCATCAATAACACATCATCCGCAAATATCAGTCCTGGTACTTCTAAACCATTAATCACCGGCACAGCCCAATTTTCTGTCCCAAACCCCTCTAAAATATCGTTGATAAATAAAATAAACAGTATTGGCGATAACTTGCATCCTTGTTTTAAACCCACCTTGGACTCTAATGGTCCACTCAGTCTCTCTTCTCCCAATTTTACACAAAACCTGACAACCCTATATATTCCTTCCACTGCCCTCAACATCTTCTCCGAAATCCCTAGCCTGCCTAATTTCTCTAATAGGGCCTCTCTATTCACCTTGTCAAAAGCGTTCTCAAAATCTATTGCTGCTACATAAACCGTACTTCTAGCCATATTCTTATACTTTTCTAGAATAGTCTTTACTATCATTATATTATCCACTGTTCTTTTCTTTTTCCTAAATCCCCCTTGGTAATCTGTCAAAATTTCATTTTCTTCCGCCCAGCCGCTTATTCTGTTCGCTAACACCCCAGTATATATTTTACTCAAAGAATCCAACAGAGATATACCTCTATAACTGTTCACATTGTTCCTACTACCCTTCCCCTTGTATATAGGGCATATAATTCCTGTCTCCCATTCCTTAGGGTAATTACCTCCCTCAAATATCCTATTGAATAGTTTAACCATGCCCTCTATCATTATCTCATTTTTGCTAATTTCCTTCCAAAACTTGTTATTTATACCATTACACCCCCCGGCCGATTTCGCTCTGGCTCTGCTTATCACTCTCAGGATTTCCTCCCTTGTGATTTCTTTATCCAGCACATAAATTGCCACTCTCCTATTCCTCCAAATTACTTCTTCTCCCGAACCCCTCCATCTTTCATCCCCCTTTTTCCCTAGTAATTCATCAAAGTGTCTGACCCATTGCACTTCCTCAATACTCGTTTTCTCCGTATTCCTTCCACCCTTAATAATTGTATTAATCTTATCCCAAACTCTCTCAAAATTATTTGTCTTGCAGTCATTATTTATGGCTTCCATTTGTTCCTCTAACCACGTCTTTTTTGTCTCACAAATTTTCTTTTTATACTCCTTCCTCAATCTACAGAAAAACTCCCTTTCTTGGCTCCCACCTTTCCTTCTATATTCTCCTAACGCGTCCATCACCTTCCTCCGCATTCCTTCACACTCCCTATTAAACCATTCTTCTCCCTCTTTCTTATTTCCCTTTCTAGCTTTCGCCTTCTGCGCTATTATCTTTATTGGATGTAACAGCAATTCCAAGGCTTTATCAGTATTATTCTCTTCTAACGCCCTTTCCCACCCATATTTTAGAAGTTGTAACTCCTCTTTTACCACCCTATTCCAATCCCGGCCCACCTTCTCTGTCCATTTATACTTATTATAACCACTCCCTCGTTTATCATTAGTCTCATCTTCCTTCATTGTACACTTCTCTTCCCCCCTTTTCAGCATAACCCTCACCGGGAAATGGTGTGATTCAATCCAGTCTCTTATTTCCATTCTTACAACTTCCTCAATCATCCCTTCCGAACTTAAAACCATATCTATCACACTGCCACCCTTCTCAGTAACATATGTCAATTTCCCCGTCCTGTCACCCTCTATCCACCCATTCAGAATATACAAATTTCCCACGGCACACATCTCTAGAAGCTTCTCTCCATAACTATTTGTAATTTTGTCCTCACTCCTTCTACTTTCCAACAAACACATTCCATCCTCCCTACTATAAACTGGGCTCTGTTCCCCTATTCTCGCGTTCCAATCCCCGAATAACAACATATCCTCTTCGCCTGGAAACATTCCTCTTATCCTACCAATATCTACCAATAACTCTTCAAAAAATATTTATTTGCATATGCTGAATTACTAGGGTGGCAGTAAACAAAAGCTAGATTTATTTTCTTCCTCCTTCCCTCACCCCCTCCCATATTCAATCTCAACCATATGGTTTCCATCATATCGGTCTCTATATCCTCTACTCTTTCACTAATTTCTTCCCTAATTAAAACTATCATCCCTCCTGGTGCTCGTCCTTTATTCCTCTCTTTTCTTCTATATTTATATTTTATCACAAACCCCTTCCATGAAATCTCCCTCCCTGTTTCCAGCCACGTCTCCAAGAGTGCCACAACATCAAAACTTTCAATTACTTCCCGAACTTTCTTGTTTCCTAATTTGTTCCTTAGTCCCTCAATATTCACACATCCTATTTTCCAATATAGTTATAACTTTCCCTCCCTCCCTTCTAGGCCTCCCCCTCTATTCTTACTTCTAGTAGTTATCGACCCCTCATCCCTCATCTCCATTCCTCCTTCTTTAACCAACCTATACCGTTCCATGTCCTCTGTATCTTCCATCCCTTTACGTACTTTTCCCCATATGTCTTTTAAGCTCCTACTTCTGACTTTACTCATAATTTTTTACCTTCCTGTCGATCTGTCTCCTCTTGTCCTTTCTTGTTCCCTACACAACTGTACCCTGCTCTCATCGATTCTTGCTGCTCACCCCCACTCACCCCCTCACTATTTTGGACTTCTGAATCCACCTTCCCTTGTCCTTTCTTGCTCACTGCAACACTACACTCTACTCTCCCAGTTTCTTGCTGCTCACTCTCACCGTCCACTTCACTATCTTTATCTTCTGTCTCCCGGCTGCACTGCCCATTCTCTTCTGAGATGCTCTCCTCTCCTGCCACGTCTCTCCTCCTCTTCTTTTCTTCTTTCTTCTTCCCATCTTGCCTTGTCATCTCACCACCCTCAACCCTCTCGTTTTCGTCCATCTCCTTTAGCTTCGTCACTGAATGTACTCTAACACATCGCCCGTTTGTCACCTCCAACCTCAGCCCTCTTATTCGGGCCTTCAGCCCCTGGTTCCTCGCTCTCCATAGGTGCCTATTCAAGATCCTCATATTTTCACTTCCTTCTCTTCCCATGTCTCTTTTCACCCTTATTTTCTGTCCCTGTAAATTCTTACTGTTACCTACCACAATTTCTGCCATTAGGGTAGATAAAAATTTTACCCTAATTGGCCTCCGACCTCTAGTTTTACCAATTCTCTCTACTTCGTCTATGTCAGCACTACTGAAATTTATCTTCATTGTATCACGTATAACTTCGATCACCTTGCCTATCAGTTCCAACTTGTCCTCCCTCACATCTTCCTCAACTCCATATATAAATATGGCTTTCTTCCATCTCTCCTGCTTGTACTCCTCCCCTTCTTTCTTCATCCTCATCATCTCCTCTTTCAAATATTTCACTTTCCCTCTCAATAACTCGATTTCTTTCTCATTATTATCCACTCTTCTGCTTGATTCCTCCGTCCTCGTTTCCAGCCATTTCTTCATGTTGCCTATCTCCTTTCTCTGCTCCTCCATCATGTCCTTTATTTCCTGCACTTTCTCCCACTGGCATTTCTCCTGCATGACTTCACTCACAACCACCCTGAGTGCGGCCAAATCCTCTGTGTTATATTTTCCACTGGTATTTGGGCCTGGGTTTAATTCCACCCCCCCCCCCCAATAACCAGTAGCACCGCTACCACTGCCACTACCAACACCGTTTCACTCATTTTTAATCCGTCCTTACTTATCACCAATCCATTCTTGTTCTCCTTCTTCCGTTTCGCCTGCCATTTGCCAATAGCGGCCCGGTATTGCTCGATGCCAACCATATTCACCGCACGCACTACTCTACACGACCTCTCTCCTCGACCGCTCGAGCTAGACTGATTGACCTCTACTCAGTTGAACTCCCGAGGCTGAGTGGACGCCGTTCCAGTCCTCGTACCACCTTTCAAATTTTGTGGTAGAGCCGGGAATCGAACTCGGGGATGACAGCTAATCACACTAACCACTACACCACAGAAACGAACTAGTGGAAAATAGTGTTTGAAATAGTTAGTTAGTTAGTTAGTTAGTTAGTTAGTTAGTTAGTTAGTTAGTTAGTTAGTTAGTTAGTTAGTTAGTTAGTTAGTTAGTTAGTTAGTTAGTTAGTTAGTTAGTTAGTTAGTTAGTTAGTTAGTTAGTTAGTTAGTTAGTTAGTTAGTTAGTTAGTTAGTTAGTTAGTTAGTTAGTTAGTTAGTTAGTTAGTTAGTTAGTTAGTTAGTTAGTTAGTTAGTTAGTTAGTTAGTTAGTTAGTTAGTTAGTTAGTTAGTTAGTTAGTTATCTATCCTAGACACTGGGGTCTAAAGACCGTATAACGTTTGTATATCGTGAACGATGCACTACGTGAAGCCCCAGACGTTGGAACGAAACGTTTTATAATTCTGGTGTGTGTGGAATTATTTGGATTCCTCTCGTGTACTTGACATGACAGACGTTGAACTTGCATTCGGACAGACACGATTAATATGTATGACCTATCACTCGTTGTCTTTGTGGACGTGGACATTTTTTTGAAATCGTGAGCCTTGTCTCCACGTTCCAAAATAAACTCTCTCGATTAAAAGAAGTCGGTGGATGTCGGCAGCATTTGAAAGTGGTTCTCGTTAGTTCTAACCGCAGGCAGCCTTTTAAGGACATTTAACACTGTGCTGCCTCTTGAAGGAAAACTTCAGGATGGATCGACTTTACTTCGACAGTAAATGAATTGAAATGGCCTGTGGCTTTTGTGCCGGGAGTATCCGAGAACAAGTTCGGCTCACCAGGTGCAATTCTTTTAATTTGACTCCCGTAGGCGACCAGCGCGTCGTGATGAGGATGAAGACGTCATATACACCCAGTCCCCGGGTTAGCGGGATTAACCAATGATGGTTAAAATTCCCGACCGAATTAACACTTCGCTGCCTTTTCCTTTTACCAACACATTCGTTCTTCGAGGAGGACCTTTTCGTGCTTTTCCTACAAAGTAATAATAATAATAATAATAATAATAATAATTTGCTTTACGTCCCACTAACTACTTCTATGGTTTTTCGCAGACGCCGAGATGCCAGAATTTTGTCCCGCAGGAGTTCCTTTTACGTGGCAGTAAATCTACCGACATGAGGCTGACGTATTTGAGCACCTTCATATATCACCGGACTGAGCCAGGATCGAACCTGCCAAGTTGGGGTCAGAAGGCCAGCGCCTCAACCGTCTGAGCCACTCAGCCCGGCGCCTATAAAGTAGAGTTAAGGGGAACGATGACTGAAATTTCGTGATTTCCTTACAAAAAATTGTTATTGTTAAAAAACAACACCGATCCTTCCATTATCAGAAAATAATAATAATTTCTTGTGACTATTTCTAGCCGAGTGCAGCCCTTGTATGGCAGACCTTCCGATAAGGGTGGGCGGCATCTGTTATGTGTAGGTAACAGCGAGTTATTGTGGTGGAGGATAGTGTTATGTGTGGTGTGTGAGTTGCAGGGATGTTGGGGACAGCACAAACGCCCAGTCCCCGAGCCACTGGAATTAACCAATGAAGGTTAAAATCCCCGACCCGGCCGGCAATCGAACCCAGGACCCTCTGAACGGAAGGCCAGTACGCTGACCATTCAGCCAACGAGTCGGACTTATCAGAAAATGACAGAATATTTCAAGTTCCGGCGTTTTTAAAGGCCGTGCGAACATTTTAATGGGCTACCGTTTGGGTGTCCATCTCACAATGATGGCACTTTATTGCTTATTTTGGCAGCATTTACATTTGAATTTGGCTCCAAGGTTTGACAAATGACAGTGGTATGGTGTCAGCGCTATACGATGTTTCAATTTTTACCTCATAATCTTTAAAAAATTACAGGATCATTCAAAACTTCAGATGTCTTTTTCTCATCTTTCATTTTTTCAGTGCCTTGCTTCCTGCGAAAAGCTCCATGTGTTGCAGTTCTTGTCTGATTTATATAAAATTTTCTGAAGGTATAGTAATATCTTCGACCAACAAAACATACTTCTAAAGAATTGTAATTGTCGATTGGAAGCAACGTTACGTGCATTTAATTACGACAATATCTTATTTTTCTATAGAAATTAGCAAACCAGAAATTCAATAATTTTTAGTCTGATATATATTTGAGGAGAAATACATTAAGTAAGGTACCGTATCTTTATATAGGGTATGTATGTAAACACCATTATCAAATTTTGAAGTCATAGAAACCAAAATTGTGTGTCAGACACCTTTTTCTTTCAGTAACTCATAACTAAATATCAAAAAATAACTGAAGAAGATTGAATGAACCCACTGCTTTGAAACTTGGTATAATAGGTAAGATTTGCCTCATGAATGTGCTCACAAAATTTCATGCTGACATTTGCAAAATTGTACAAGTTGAAAATCTCAGTCATCGGTCCCTTTAATGAAATTTTATTGCAGCCGAATGGCCAATTGGTACATTTACATTCAGTACATTAATACAGGGAAATTCTTTATACAGCAGTTGATGATATTAAGATATTATAATTAGGTCTCTTTACTGTACTCAGTCATTGTTTTAGTTCTTTTCCTGCATACCTCTATGTGATACCACTCACATCTTTTACCACATAGCGTGCACTCGCAGTCTTCTTTTACTTTGTGGTAGTGCGCCGTCGCACAGAGTTTGTGGTGGAACCCATGTATAGCCAACCTTGTTACTACATGTCGTAGCTCCTGGTTTGTGCCGGTCAATTTTCTCTCCATCATGGCGTCAGTTGTGTAGAATTCTGCCATATTTCTTCGCATTTCTTTCTTCTTTCTTCAAGAATCTGCATGTATTAGCGTGTGATTGGTAGTGGGCGTTTATATCTCAGGTCCTTGATGGACTATGTTTCCTTTGCTAGTACGTACACCAGTCTTGACTGTGTGTTCATTGGAAGACATAAAGCTCTCTTCAGGTATCTTGCTTTGACTTTCTCCATGGTTCTTAGATTTGCTAATGATAGATGTTCCCAGATTATTTCAATCCCATATGTTATGATCGAACTTATTGCTGCGTGGAATATTGTCATTGTTGATTTTAGAGAGAGTTTTTGCAGTTCCTTTATTCTGTAGGTGGCTCTAAGAGGTCCCTTTAAGAGGAGACGGTTATTTCATTGCAATCCCCATACATTTTTAACATGCCAATAACAAATGACATGGATTGTACAGTTTTTAGACAGTCCTTCAATAATGGACTATCTCGGCCGGAATTGAAGCCGTCAACTTTGAATCGTGAATCGGACACTCTTCCATCGACCTTTTAGTGCCATTAAAGACCACGTTAAAATAACTGTTACATATTTTTGGAAGTCACTGTTCTGCTTTCGTTCTACATGGAAGACTTTTGAAGTTGTTGATTTGTAACCAGTATTGTGCTCGATTTGAGATGTCCTCTCTCCTTGTTGAAGTCCTTCCTCACCTCCTGGAACCACTTGTCAGAAACGTTAGGTCAGCTATCAAGTATCTGAAAGATTTGTTTTATCAATCGCTTTCTGTACATTCTGAAGAGGTCTTCCGTCTTCTTTTCCTAATAGCTTCCATCAGTCGTTCGTTTTCGCGACACAGTTCTTCACGTCCCCTTATTTATTTAGTTTATGGCACAAGTTAAGCCGCGCACAGATTGAGTAACATTATGAAAAACAACAAATAATTTATAAAACAGAATAAATATAAAAAGTCGATGTAAAACATAAAGTAAATATCGAGAGAGATATGTGCAATAGAAAATACAAAAACACAGAAATGGCGTAAAATATAATAAATACATAAATTAACAAATGAAGAATGTCCAGTTGTTGTTGCCACTGAGTAGCCGTTGTTGAAGCTGTTAGGAGGTCGTCAACAGTTCCGCGGAAGGCTCTATGTGGGCATCTGCAGGTGATGTGTCTCATTGTCTGGAAATCTTCAGCACAGTCACAGCTTGGAGAAGGTCCCAGAGCCATTTCTTCCATGCCCAATGCGTACGCCTTAGTGGGATCCACACACTGTGCGGGGGATGAAATCCGCCCAGGGGCTGTGCAGGATCAAAGATCGATCTCAATTCGTCGGGGGCCTTAGCAGTCCATTCTTCATTCCAAGTTCGCATTCCACAATAGTTTACGTTCATCAGTTTTTGAACCAGCAAAGGGGAGGGTGTCTGGGTTTCAGTCGGGTTGAAGCGATTCTTCGGATGTCTTGGTGAATTGGAAGTGATTTATTGGCCTGTTTTTATTTGCTTCTCGGACGAGAATGTTCATGCGACGTAGATCTGGAGAAGGATGTGGCTACGGACTGGAAGCCAGTAGAGTGGGGTTGTTTTGATGACACCGCTGATAATCCGCATTGTCTGATTCAGGACGGTGTCAGTTTTCTTGGTGTGGGTGCTATTGAGTCAGACGGAAGCGCATTATTCAACTGTTGGACACAACAGACTTAACGCAAAAGTACGTGAAGTTGCCACTGTGGATCTCCATGTGCTGCCAGATAGCTTACATAAGATGTTTCTTGAACTTAGTTTGCCTGCAAGGTTAAAGAGATGTTTACTGTATGACTGTTCGGTCCAGTGTTACACCAAGATATTTTGGGTTTGGGTTGTACGGTAAAATGCTGTCATAGAGAGTCACTTTCAAGGCTATAGTCTATTTTGTCTATTTACAATTTTGGGATCATTATCCTGCGAAGAATTTTTCTCCCAACCTTCTCAGCGTCTCTTAGACCAGCCTTCCCAGTCATTCGGAGGCACTCAGTAGCATATAGACATTTCGACTTTCACAGTGTTGTAGTGTCTGATCTTCGCCTGTAATGAGATTGCTTTCATCTTCTAGACGCTGTGAGTTCTACGAAAATCACTGATCATCTTTTCTCGGCTACTGTTGTTGGCTTCCCTTTCACACGTTTTCATTTGGACAATCTCACCAAGTTATTTGAAACTCTCAACTCTCTCAATCCTACTATACGTTGTCTTTAGGTGATTGGGTCCAGTCTTAATGTTTGCCATGAACTTTGTTTTCTCAAAGGAAATCTGTAGCCCTGCCTTTCTTGCTTGTTCCTTGAGTAGATGTATCTGTTCTATAGCTGTGTCGGTCCGACTCGTTGGCTGAATGGTCAGCGGACTGGCCTTCGGTTCAGAGGGTCCCGGGTTCGATTCCCGGCCGGGTCGGGGATTTCAACCTTCATTGGTTAATTCCAATGGCCCGGGGGCTGGGTGTTTGTGCTGTCCCCAACATTCCTGCAACTCACACACCACACATAACACTATACTCCACCACAATAACATGCAGTTACCTATACGTGGCAGATGCCGCCCACCCTCATCGGAGGGTCTGCCTTACAAGGGCTGCACTCGGCTAGAAATAGCCGCACGAAATTAAAAATTAAATTAATAGCTGTGTCTATGTTTCTGGACAAGATTGCTAGATCATCAGCAAATGCTAGGCAATTGACCTTAACACCAATTATTATTATTATTATTATTATTATTATTATTATTATTATTATTATTATTATTATTATTATTAATCAGCATGCTGGTTTTCGGTCCTAGGAGACCCAAGTTCGAATCCCAGCCAGGTGGAGGAATTCCCTGGGTATGAGTGCCGTCTTGCGACTCAAATACCGCACCATTTTCTACCACATTAAGGGCCGGTATTATAATAAAGGTGTAAACTAAAGATTGGGTTTAACTGTAACTAGAGCTCAAACCAATAGTGAGTCTTACAATGTCCTATCTAAGTTAAACCGAGGTGAAGAAGGAAAGGTACGTTCTTGGTAGCAGTACCTGCTGAGAGGAGATGGCTATAGACTATGTTTTGTTTACCTCCGATGGCAAAAATGGTGGATAAAAACAATAACCGTTGTTCTAATTTTATTTCTAAAGAAATGCGGAGTCCGCCTCTGTGGTGTAGTGGTCAGTGTGATTAGCTGCCATCCCCAGATATCCGGGTTCGATTCTCGACTCTGCCACGAAATTTGAAAAAGTGGTATGAGGGCTGGAACGGGGTCCACTCAGCCTCCGGAGGTCAAATGAGTAGAGGTGGGTTCGATTCGCACCTCACCAATCCTCGAAGTGGTTTTCCGTGGTTTCCCACTTCTCCTCCAGGCAAATGCCCGCATGGTACCTAACTTAAGGCCATGGCCGCTTCCTTCCCTCTTCCTTGTCTATCCCTTCCAATCTTCCCATCCCCGCAAGGCCTCTGTTTAGCATAGCAAGTCAAGCCGCCTGGGCGAGGTACTGGTCATCCTCCCAGTTGTATCCCCCGACCCTTGCCGGGCTGAGTGGCTCAGACGGTTAAGCGCTGGCCTTCTGGCCCCAACTTGGCAGGTTCGATCCTGGCTCAGTCCGGTGGTATTTGAAGGTGCTCAAATACGTCAGCCTCGTGTCGGTAGATTTACTGGCACGTAAAAGAACTCCTGCGGGACTAAATTCCGGCACCTCGGCGTCTCCGAAAACCGTAAAAGAGTAGTTAGTGGGACGTAAAACAAATAACATTGTTATTATTATCCCCCGACCCAGAGTCTGAAGCTGCAGGACATTGCCCTTGAGGCGGTAGAGGTAGGATCCCTCGCTGAGTCGAGGGGAAAACCAACCCTGGAGGGTAAACAGATTAACAAAGAAAGAAAGAAAGAAAGAAATGCGGAACTGACTGTGCATTTAGTATAGAAGTATGGTTTGCCTTCTGATAGTACCATGTCAGTATTCATGTTAGTGTATAACAGTATCTATAACGCAACAGTGAAATTATGTGTGATAGGAAACTACCAACCTGAAAATACTGAAAGCTGACATCGAAATTGAAAGTGTTATTTCGTAATAAGAGTACATTCATCTTTTGTTCACTGAAATCTCTGTAGTTTAATAATATGTAAGAATTAATTTGTTACTTTGTTTTCTAAATATTTACACTTTTGACAAAGACAGCTCGGAAACGTCATTTTTGCATTACTAACTTCTCGTTGCATATTTTATTCTAACTCCGATTTTCTGAAATAGTGTTATAGCATTCTGTTTTAAAACTCAGTTTCATTTCCATACTTGAAGGTTGCGTGCCCTTGATCGAAAAATTCATGGTGGTCTTGGTCGTTTATTTGAACCACTTCTTCATCATCGTTAAGTACAGTATTTCTTCAAACACCTCGACAATATCTCGAGATCCATTTGTTCTGTCATGTACTGTTATGTACTTTTAAACTGTAGTTTAAAACGGTAGATGAGAGGCAGTAAAATTAATCTCTAGTTAAACTGAAGATTAGGTTTTATAATACGCGACTGAGAGCTAAACCAACAGTTTAAATACCAGCCCATACTCACATGGGAGACGCCGTACGTCCTCACTGGAGGTTCTTCCTTACAAAGGGGTGCACCAAGTTATCAAATACAGATATGGGCGTTCACATCAACATGCCGTGCCTTACTCATGTTCGATGCACTTCAGTTTGCTTTTGCTTTGTGCTCCGTCTGGCGGTAATGACCGTTAAGGTCTGACGCCGTGGTTTGCCGTTTCGAGTCCCGTTGGTGAAATCACCATCAGAATGTTGGTCGGCAGGGTAGGAGAGGTCGTATGCAATTTCTAATCACTAGATTGCGTGTCAAAAGCCCAGATTCAATTCACTTAATAATAATGTTATGTGTCCGCCTCTGTGGTGTAGTGGTTAGTGTGATTAGCTGCCACCCCTCGAGGCCCGGTCTCGATCCCCGGCTCTGCCACGAAATTTGAAAAGTGGTACGAGAGCTGGAACGGCGTCCACTCAGCCTTGGGAGGTCAACTGAGTAGAGGTGGGTTCGACTCCCTCCTCAGCCATCCTCGAAATGGTTTTCCGTGGTTTCCCACTTCTCCTCCAGGCAAATGCCGGGATGGTACCTAACTTAAGGCCACGGCCGCTTCCTTCCCTCTTCCTTGTCTATCCCTTCCAGTCTTCCCATCCCCCGACATGGCATAGCAGGTGAGGCCGCCTGGGCGGGGTACTGGTCATTCTCCCCAGTATTCATATGGTGTGAGAGAATATGACATTTTTGATGGTGATTCATCCCTCCGATCGAACGAGTTGGCCGTGCGGTTAGGGGCGCGCGGCTGCGAGATAGTGGATTCGAACACCACAGTTGGTAGCCCTGAAGATGGATTTCCGTGGTTTCCCATTTTCACACCAGGCAAATGCTGGGGCTGTACCGTTATTAAGGTCACAGTCACTTCCTTCCCACTCCTAGCCCTTTCCAATATCATCGACGCCGTAAAGCAAATTGTCATCCCTCCGATGGGGACGTTAAGCCTTGGTGTTATTTCACAGGACTAGGCTACGTGCCGACACCGAGTTTCACCCTCTCCCTACCTCATTAGCATCATTTCACACCCAGACGCTCAGGTCGAACACCATATTCTCGGACACATTTTTTACACCTTGTTTTACGGCGCACTGACACAGATAGGTCTTATGGCGACGATGTGACAGGAAAGGGTTAGGAGTGGGAAGGAAGCGACCATGGCCTTAATTGAGGCACAGCCCCAGTGTTTGCCAGGCGTGACAATGGGAAACCACGGAAAACCATCTTCAAAGCTGTTCGAACCAGTGTTGCCAACTTGGCGGATTTTCCACTAAGTTTGGTGGAATTAGAAGACCCTCGGGTGAGAAATATATAATTTAGCGAACAGCGGATTTTTGGTGGAATTCTAGATTTATTATAGCGGAATTTAGTGTTGTATCCATTTTACGTTTATTTAATCTGTACTCCAGTCTGTCTCCGAGCTATTTCGTATTTCTTGTCAGGAGCTAGCAGTCACATGAGGAAAACATATTAGACCCCTATTTGAATTTGACGTTATGAGATCATGGTATCATAAATTTGTAATGAGTGGGGAAAGGGTACTTATCTCTTAGTTGACGAATTACGACAGATAATGAAACTGTGAGAGAGTAGCATTTATATTTATGCTAAGAAGGAAGACCGTTTAATGAACTGGCCTGTTTTGTGTGTGGCCCTTGAGGTTGGGGATTCACGTAGTTTGTACCCGGCACTAAAACGCCAACAAGTTTTAGCTCGCCGGCTCGCAGGCAGGGGATTAATCCCAGTGAAACTCACAGATCAGGTGAGTTCAGACATTTACTTTATTATTATTATTATTATTATTATTATTATTATTATTATTATTATTTGAGGTCGGATTTCTTGGTGGAATTTTGGCGGATTTTAGTAGTATTTAGCGGATCTTGAAAATATAAGTTGGCAACACTTGTTCGAACCCACTATCTCTCGAATGTAAGCTCACAGCTGCGTGAACCTAACCACACGGCCAACACGCTCTGTAAGTTCTCGGACACTCCCGACACTAAAAGCCATACGATAAATACAGTAAATAAATAAGTCGGCTTTGTTATTCAAACACATGTTAACCGCAGTCCCTTTGTTAATGAAGATCTCTCCTGAAACTAAAATCGCAATTACCAACCCGACACATGTTACATCAGACCGCTACTCCTGGATGAACCATATGTCGTTATATGGTCCAGATGTGACGGTCCAACAGCATCTGCCGGATTAAACGCCAGACAGTCGTATCACAGTACCGTAACTTCGTATAGTCAGTACAGTATCAGGTACTGTTATCAACTCTTGGATTGTCTGTCACTGTGTCCAATGCACTGAGGAGGTCAGCGCTTCATACTTCATAGAATGGATACCATTCCCAAGACCGTAGTGATTTCGGTTAAGAAGAGATAAATACAGTGCTAATGCGCATAACCAACTCACAGACTGTAAAACTTACACTACATTAACGATATCATTTGCCACAACAAGGCAAAGTCCCAACTACAGTAGCAGGTATATAAAAATAATCTCATAACGAGATATCAAAATAACACCTGTCAAAACTACAGAAAATGAGGGTGAATAACATGCAAAACTAAAAAGAGACAACATATTTTCCATTAAAGGTTCTACAGAGATAAACTGGTGATTGAAATGAAAATTAGATTATAATAATTTATAGGATCTTATGATATAAATCCAATTTGAAGTTATACAATAAGAATGGAGACATTTTCTTTCGGATGTCTGCACACTAGTTATGAATAATAAATATAGATAAGAAATTACAAACAATTAGTACAAAATATACTACAGTATTAAACCATTAAATCTGCTGCCAACAAATTCTGTACTTACTCAATCACTTACATCTATATACTGTATATAAAGTAACTTGTCCTGACTGACTGACTGACTGACTGACTGACTGACTGACTGACTGACTGACTGACTGACTGACTGACTGACTGACTGACTGACTGACTGACTGACTGACTGACTGACTGACTGACTGACTGACAAATTCATCATCGCCGAGCCAAAACAAATGGACATACAGAAATGAAATTTTGGGGATATATTCATATTAACATGTAGGTGCTTGCTAAGAGAGGATTTTTGGATATTCCTTCCTTAAGGGGTGAAATGGGGGTTGACATTTTAAAATGAGTGTAGGCCTATCTATATCTCAAAACTTTAAAAGTTTACAGGTGAAAAAATCGGTATTCAGAATCTTCTTTAAAAATAAGGAAACATGTATTTTTTGTTTTCGGAAAACCCCAATAGGAGGGGTGAAAAAGGGGTTGAATGCCTTTAATGAGGATACTCATACCTCAGAAACTGAAGATACTACGGACCTGAAAATTGGTATTTGGAATCTGTTTTGAAAATAAAGAAATGCGTATTTTTTTGTTTCTCGAAAATCCACATAAGGGGAGAGAGAAAAGGGGGGTTGATTATTAAAATGAGTGTATCTATATCTCAAAACTTTGAAAGTTTACAGATATAAGAATTGGTGATTAGAATCGCCTTTAAAAATAAAGAAACAGGTATTTTTCTGTTTTCAGAAAATCCCAATAGCAGGGGTGAAAAGGGGTTAAAAACGGGTTGAATGCCTTTAATGAGGATACTCTTACCTCAGAAACTGAAGATACTACGGACCTGAAAATCGGTATCTGGGATCTCCTTTGAAAATAAAGAAAAATGTATTTTTGTTTTTTGAAAATTCAATTAATGGGGGGTGAAAAAGGGGTGAATTTTATAATGAGTGTATCTATATCTCAAAACTTTTATAGATGTAAAAATTGGTATTTAGAATCTCTTTGAAAAATAGGCACGCGTATTTTTTTGTTTTTGGAAAATCCCAATAGGAGGGGTGAAAAAGGGTGAAAAAGGGTTGAATGCCTTTAATGAGGATACTTATATCTCAGAAACTGAAGATATTACGGACCTGAAAATTTGTATTTGGGATCTCCTTTAAAGAAACACGTATTTTTTGTTTTTGTAAAATCCAATTAATGGGGGATGATAAGGGGGGGTGAATTTTTAAAATGAGTGTATCTATATCTCAAAACTTTTAAAGTGTACAGATGTAAAAATTGGTATTTATATCCCATTTAAAAATAAAGAAACACGTATATTTTTTTGTTTTCGGAAAATCCCAATAGGAGTGGTGAAAAGGGGTGAAAAGGGGGTTGAATGCCTTAAAAGGGGATACATATATCTCAGAAACAGAATATATTATAGACCTGAAAGTTGGTATTTGGGACCTCCTTTAAAAATAAAGGAATAGGCTACGTATTTTTTTGTTGTTTTTTTTTGTTTTCGGAAATCCACCTAAAGATGGGGGGAGGGACATTGAAAAATTAGTTGAATAATTTGTATGAGATTACTATTATCTCAAAAATGAAAGATTTTTCAGATGTGAAAGTTGGTATTTGGAATCTGGTTTAAAATTAAAAAAACACGTATTCTCGGAAATACCAATGAAGGGGGGTGGGGAGGTGAAAGAATTGAAAAATTAATTGAATTAATTGTATGAGGATACTTACCTCTAATAAAAACAAAAGATGTTACAGACGTGAAAATTGGTATTTGGATCTCCTTTATAAACAAAGAAAAAAGCGTTTTGGGGGGAAATCATCTTGGGGGGCGGGGGTGAAAAGGAGTTGAATTCCTTTTATGAGGACACATATCTCAAAACTGAAGATGTTAGAGTCGTGATAATTGGTATTTAGAATATTCCTTTACTATTAAAGAAACAAGTATTAAAACGGGAAATTAAGGGGGTGTATTAAAGGAACATAACGAAACACGCCTTCTTTTCTTGTGGGGTGGTAAATGTATTTACGGCGGTGGGGTGAAGAAAGGAGTTGAGACCAATTGATTTTACTGTTCATAATGTACTTATTCTGTTCATTAATCTTTCCTGGGTTCGTCAAGAAATATATTTTCCTTTGGAGAACATAAAGTTAGATTACAGTAGATTCTCCTGGCATATAAATAAAAATTTAAACACATTTGAAATAAACGATAGGAATGAAATTGACCGTGCAATTGTTCACCTCTGTAATAAGGCCGATAATGCACGGAAGTATATCATTCGTGCACTTGCCTACGCGTGACGAAGGTGCTGGTCACATTGTCAGCAATGGCAATGGGTGCAGATGTAATTTACCGCCAAGTAGCGGTCTTGCATTTTGCTGTGAGTTCCATCCCATTAATAATAATAACAACAACAACAACAACAACAATAATAATAATAATAATAATAATAACGTCAAAATGTGCGGACCGCGCTGGAAACGGGTCCTGGCCGGGTAATGCAATCCGGCCGCGGGTTCCCACGCCGGATCTCCTCAAGGATTTGATCCATATTAAAAATGCTTAAAAGATGGCAAAGATTTAGGGACCCAACTGACCGGGTGGAGTAGCTGGACCTAGCAGGGGAAGTACGAAATCGATTGCTGGAAAGAAAGATTGAAAAATGGGAGGAACTTTGCCGTAATCTCTCAGAAAGCGAGTCAGATTACGAATTTTAGCGGATTCTCTCGGAAAACGAGTTAGATCTCGAATTTCGGCGGATTATATATAAAACGTTAAGCATTCAATTATAAACTTCATTATAACACCGTGGCGAAGCACGGGTATCTTGCTAGTATTGAATATTCCCGCTAATATCTTCTTCAAGCACTTCAGAGACATACTAAAATATAAATTAAAGGAACAAATCGTTATATTTACAACTCATTCGTATTATCGGAGATATTTTATATGAAGATGTATTTGATTTCCTAACAACTAGAGAATCTCTTCTCAAAAAACATTCCGCTTACAATTTTGCAAATTTTTTAATCTGTAGGGCAATAGTTAGAGAAGAGAGTTTTTTCTTTTCATTTTAAATTATTTTAATAAATTATCGTGAGAAATCTTATTTTTCAGTGAACATGCTTTATACCTTTTATGATAAGGAAAACGCAGGAATTTTTTCTGTGGCATAGATGTTTGTTGTACATTGTGGACTAGATTACGGCATTATATTCTAATTTATTTCGAAAATATGCACCTGGTCCGTCTCTGTGATGTAGTGGTTAGTGTGATTAGCTGCCACCCCTGGAGGCCCGGGTTCGATTCCCGGCTCTGCCAACTCGCCCAGGTGGCCTCACCTGCCATGCTGAACAGGGGCCTTGCCACTCAGCCTCAGCCTCGGGAGGTCAACTGAGTAGAGGTGGGTTCGATTCCCACCTCAGCCATCCTGGAAGAGATTTGCCAGATCTCCTCCAGGAAAATGCCGGGATGGTACCGAACTTAAGGCCACGACCGCTTCGTTCCCTCTTCCTTGTCTATCCTTTCTAATCTTCCCATCCCCCGCCAAGGCCCCTGTTCAGCATATCAGGTGAGGTCGCCTGGGCGAGGTACTGGTCATTCTCCCCAGTTGTATCCCCAGACCCAATGTCTCACGCTCCAGGATACTGTCCTTCAGGCGGTAAAGGTGGGATTCCTCACTGAGTCCGAGGGAAAAACCAACCCTTGAGGGTAAACAGATTAAGAAGAAGAAGAAGAAATATGCACCTGTGCAATAATACTACTGTGTTCTTAAAATCTTTTGAAGTTTTGAAAATGAAGCCAAGTATTTTATATGACCCATTGACTATATTTTTAAAATACAAGTTAAAGTTAATACTGGCCTTCAAAAACCTTGGCGGTTCTTATCACTATTGTTGGTATGTCAAAAATCTGCAGTGGCGACTCAGTGTCACGCGATAAAAGGAACTGTCCAGTTGAATTCCAACACAGTCTGTCGACATGTCAGTGGGAACGTGGGAACCTCTACTCAAGGAGAAGTTTCAACGTCCGCGACACTTATGACCACCCATTTAAAGGGATACTTAACACATTTATAAACCGTTATTTGGAATTTGACGTTTCATAATCGTTCTTTCTCTAATTATCATGAATAAACCTAATGATATTTTTATAATGTCCATTGTACCCCAGAACGTCGAAGGGAAAGAGAGAGTAGAGCGGTATTTTCGGCTGGCTGCACAGTAAAGAGACCTTACTCAACAGCTAAATGTCATTGCCGAGTGCCTATGAATAGAAGAGGAGAACTTGCGCAAGAAGCTGCTGCTCAAAGAGATTCAATAGATGGAGAGCCCTTTGCCCGAAATTTGTTCGCTCTTCGACTGAACTTGCAACATATAGCATATTTAAATACATGATACCTTCCCTCACCAAGACAATTTCAGAAAACAATTTGAGCAATGTCCAAATAAAACCCAGGCCTATTTGTTATAAAAATTTGCTTTACGTCGCACCGACACAGATAGGTATTATGGTGACGATGGGATAGGAAAGGGCCAGGATTGTACAGGAAGCGACCGTGGCCTAAATTAAGGTACCATAGAGCCGGGCTGAGTGGCTCAGACGGTTGAGGCGCTGGCCTTCTGACCCCAACTAGGCAGGTTCGATCCTGGCTCAGTCCGGTGGTATTTGAAGATGCTCAAATACGTCAGCCTCGTGTCGGTAGATTTACTGGCATGTAAAAGAACTCCTGCGGGACAAAATTCCGGCACCTCGGCGTCTCCGAAAACCGTTAAAAGTAGTCAGTGGGACATAAAAACAATAACATTATTTTCATTAATTAAGGTACAATCCTAGGATTTGCCTGATGTGAAAATGAAAAAACACGGAAAATTATCTTCAAGGCTGCCGGCAGTGGAATTCGAACCCAATATCTCCCGAATGCATGACGCAAACCGCGCAGCCACTTGCTCGGTGACGTCATTTTCAAGAGCTGCTTTGATTAAGGGTAAGATGTATATTAGTTTACAACTTAATTCATTATTAACTCTTAACTAATAACTTAGGCCTACTGTAATGAAACTGCGCTCCTACAGCTGACCGGTGAGTCTACCTATGGATTGTGGGCAATCTGTTTCCCCGACGTCTCCTGCAAAATACGGTAACATTTCACTGCCTCTCTGTTTACCTTGTCGAGAACCTTCTTCAAGTCAATACAAATGATGTACTGGTATGTTTGTCTGTTTTGATGAGATTTTAAAAAAGACCAGCAAGGTAGGACTCTCCAACTATAGAATATAGACACCGCCAGCTGAAAAATGGTGCATGATTGAAGCTGTGGTGTTATTTTCCTTCCCAAGTACAGCGCATGAAAATAGGCAATGAGGTGAAAAAACAAATAGATACGGGAAATAACAGTATTCTGTGTTCAATATTTAAATAGGCTGTAACATGAAATACAGAGTCGTGGGAAACAACGCTAACCAGGTATACGAGTTACACGTAACATGCTTTAACAGCTTCGTTTTAGATAAAAACCCGTATATATTGACTATAAAATCAAATAGCAAACATTTAGGAATAAAAGTTACCCGCTTATTCACTCTTCAATACATATTATATAATTTATTACATCCAGTACATGTTTCTTCCCCTGAGGGACACCATCAGCTAGAAAATTACAATAATATATCGCAATACAAATATTAGGTTGCAAAGACAAATTGAAAACACTTTTATATGCAAAGACATTTAAAATAAACTCTTAGCAAACTTTGTTAAAGTTGCAAGTCACATAGTCAATAAAATTTGTTGAATTATTCATTAAACTCTTGATGATAAAGTTTATAAAATTCATTTGAAATGTCCTTGCTTGTAAAAGTGTCTTTAATTTCTCTTTCCAATCTAATGATGTAGTTTTTGTATTCTGTTATATTATTGTTATTTATTTATTTATTTATTTATTTATTTATTTATTTATTTATTTATTTATTTATTTATTTATTTATTTATTTATTTATTTATTTATTTATTTATTTAATATATATGTGCCACCAACAGAGACACGCTCCAATTATAGGTGGCTTTTACAAATTATTTGAACAAATAACATAGAAATTCCAAAAAGAAAATAATGTGAAAACGCTAAGTAAATGAGATGATAATGCTCTGTACGAAATGGATGAAACAATATCTCATATACAGAAGCCTGTTAATAAATCAAACAAAAAAATTGTAACAAAATCATCTAAATATTATACAAATCACTTCGACGAGAAAAAATCTTTTAATATATTTACATATGTGTCATATTCATAAGCAAAGTCAAGATCTATATGATACTTATTAATTAAGTTATTGTACGTTTCACACATATTGACAAACGGAGAGTTCTTAAAAAATACAGTTCTCGAGACTGGAGTAATAAACAATTGCCGAAATCTTAAATTTCCTTTTCTAACATTAAAGCATAACTCGTGAACTATTATCGTCAATTAATGCATTAACCATCTTATAGAGATAAATTTGTTGAGCTATTACACGCCTACTGGCTAGCGATACCTATTTAAATTCCTTCAACAAAAATTCATATGAAACATAATTTCTGAAGGGGAATATCTTATATTTTTTATAATAAATATATCTTACAAAGCGTTTCTGCGCCCTTTCAATTTGATTTTGATAAGATTTATAATATGGAGACCAAATTATACATGAATACTCAAGTTTTGATCGGACAATACTATTGAATAATAAGATGAGTGCATACGTGTTAGAAAAATCTCTTGAATTTCTAATTATAAAACCCAATTTCTTATAGGAATCATTAACCATTGTATTAATATGCTCATTGAAAGATAAATTTCTTGTAACAATTACCCCTAAGTCATTAACAGAGTGGACAACTTTGAGTTCTTCATTATTAATTTTATATTTATAATTCAATGTATTTTTCTTATTTGAAATCTGAAGGAAACAGCGTTTATTTATATTAAGTTGCAAACAGTTTTTAATACTCCATGTGTATAAGTAATCCAAATCATATATCAATTTCAACATATCATCAATATTTTTATCTCTTTATAAAGTTTGACATCATCAGCATATAATAAACACTGAGAAAACCTCATTCTAGTGGGCAAATCATTAATATATAAAATAAAGAATAAAGGGCCAAGGTTAGACCCTTGTGGTACACCAGAAGTAACATTGTATGCGAAAGACTCATGTTGATGATAGTAAACATATTGTTTCCGTGCACTAAGATGCAAGCAGTTTTAACCAAGGAGGGGTCAGACCAAAGCATGACATTTTTTTCATTAAAATGCCGTGATCTAATTTGTCGAAGGCTTTGGAAAAATCTGTGTATATTACGTCGACCTGTCCTTGATTATTCAAAACGGCATACGCATATCGTATGAATTTTAATAGATTAGTTGCAGTTGATCTACCTGGCATAAAAACATGCTGATTGATATGTATACCGACCATCACATGATTAAATTTACGCGTGTACATTATTTGCTCAAATACTGCCTGGCTGAGGCGGTAAAGGCGTACTCGGTTCACCCGGAAGGACGTGGGTTCGAAGTCTAAAGGAAGTCTAAAATTTAAGAAATCTCTTTGGTGGTGCATATGACCCTGAGGTTCACTCAGCCTACACCAAAAATGAGTACGAGGTTAATTCCTGGGGGTAAAGGCGGCCGGGCGTAGAGCTAACCACTCTACCCCATCAAGAGCCGAGGTTACGAATAGTGGAAGCCTTAACCTTCCACCACTCCCAGGGCCTTCATGGCCTGTACGGAGATGACTCTGCTTACTTGATTGGGTTTATGAGCGTTAAAGAGTTGGTCATACTGATAAATAATTTGAAAAGGTAACTCGATATCTCTCGCCGTTGTCATTTTATCAGCGGCTCAAGTTAGTCAATCAGATCGCTTCGCGGGCAAATTCAAATGGGATTTGGGAGCAGTGTTGCTAAATCTGCTCGTGACAAAAGACCGACTTGATAGCCATGTCGAGAAATCAACATCAAACACAAACACCGTGTTGTTTCTGCTGGTGTTGCCGTACCGTATTCAGATTTCCGTGTTCAAATCCCTCTTCTGGCGATGGGTTTTTTTTTCTTCGATTGGTACTCTCAAACCGATTTTAAGTCACGTCCCGATTTAGCAATACCGCTTCACAAAATCCATTTGCATTCGCCCGAGTCTGTTAAAAACGGCAAATGGATCAATTTGATTTAAGGAACCATATTCTGGAAACGATCGAGTCAAAATTTTGAGCAAAATTCTACTCGTTAAGTCCGTTTACCTGCACAAGTTTCACAAGCTGCTCCATGTACAACACATGTTCGAAATGGCGTCCCCCTGCGTCAATGCAGACATGGCATCGTCGTACAAAGTTCTGTCGTACGGATACAGCTTTGGTCCACTAATCCCAAGTTAACGGGTTCAAACCCGACTGAGGTCGGTGGCTTTTAACGGTGTTTAAAGGTGACAACCCCGTGTCGTTGGCTTTCGCCATGTTAAAAGAACTACTGCGAAATGATATCCCGGCACCCCGGTGTGTTATCAAATTAATTAACATGAAATAATTTATTCCAATTATTTAATTATTAATTACTTAGTCATGGCTTATTTAATCATGGATTGTTTAGTCGTCCGCCTCTGTGGTGTAGTGGTTAGTGTGATTAGCTGCCACCCCCGGAGGTCCGGGTTCGATTCCCGGCTCTGCCACGAAATTTGAAAAGTGGTACGAGGGCTGGAACGGGGTCCACTCAGCCTCGGGAGGTCAACTGAGTAGAGGTGGGTTCGATTCCCACCTCAGCCATCCTGGAAGTGGTTTTCCGTGGTTTCCCACTTCTCCTCCAGGCGAATGCCGGGATGGTACCTAACTTAAGGCCACGGCCGCTTCCTTCCCTCTTCCTTGCCTATTCCTTCCAATCTTCCCATCCCTCCACAAGGCCCCTGTTCAGCATAGCAGTTGAGGCCGCCTGGGCGAGGTACTGGTCATTCTCCCCAGTTGTATCCCCGACCAAGAGTCTGAAGCTCCAGGACACTGCCCTTGAGGCGGTAGAGGTGGGATCCCTCGCTGAGTCCGAGGGAAAAGCCGAACCTGGAGAGTAAACAGATGATGATGATGATGATGATGATTGTTTAGTCATTATTTATTAATTACTCACTGCCTATTTTATTCAGTCATTGAGTATTTAATCGTTGCTTATCATTGCCGTCCTCCACCATCCCAGCATCATCGCGAATACACCCTGTAGATGATGTCTCAAAATGAGGCTAGACCTCCTGAGAGGTTCATCAGTGCCGATCACAAAGTCTCTCACGATTTTCACAGCCATTTTTTTCGGATAGTCCCTCTGGCACCAATTATAAGACCCATCACCTCAATATCCTCTAGCTGATATTTTTCTGTGTAATATGGTACTGTAGGCAAATATACGTACAGTCGAACCTCGATATCTCGAATTTTCAGTATCTGGAAGTAACATAAATTTCCCAGATGATGCATTGATGAAACTCAGTTCAACTCTAATAAAATGGAACCACATCCTATTCCATATCATCATCACCGGGCGAGTTGGCCGTGCGCGTAAAGGCGAGTGGCTGTGAGCCTGCATCCGGGAGATAGTAGGTTCGAATCCCACTATCGGCAGCCCTGAAGATGGTTTTCCGTGGTTTCCCATTTTCACACCAGGCAAATGCTGCGGCTGTACCTTAATTAAGGCCTCGGCCGCTTCCTTCCAACTCCTAGGCCTTTCCTATACCATTGTGCCCATAAGACCTATCTGTGTCGGTGCGACGTAAAGCCCCTAGCAATATATATATATATTCCATATCACAGTATCTCAAAGTGTCACAATTGTAAATTAAATCCAATATTAATCGTGAGGTCAATTATTTTTAAATATAACTTTAAATCTAGGCATAAGATTGAGAAATCATTTGTCCTATTCTTCACGTGTATTTTTCTCTTTCTTTCCTTCTTTCTTTCTTTCTTTCTTTCTTTCTTTCTTTCTTAATCTGATTACCCTCCAGGGTTGGTTTGTCCCCCGGACTCAACGAGGGATCCCACCTCTACCGCCTCAAGGGCAGTGTCCTGTAGCGTGAGACAATGGGTCGGTGTATACAACTGTGGAGGATGACCAGTACCTCGCCCAGGCGGCCTCACCTGCTATGCAGGGGCCTTGTCGGGGGAAGGCAAGATTGGAACGGATAGACAAGGAAGAGGGAAGGAAGCGATCGTGGCCTTAAGTTAGGTACCATCCCGGCATTTGCCTGGAGGAGAAGTGGGAAACCACGGAGAACCACTTCCAGGATGGCTGAGGTGGGAATCGAACCCAACTGTACTCATTTGAGCTCCCGAAGCTGAGTGGACCCCGTTCCAGCCCTCGTACCACTTTTCAAATTTCATGGCAGAGGCGGGAATCGAACCCGGGCCTCCGAGGGTGGCAGCTAATCACACTAACCACTACACCACAGAGGCGGACGTATTTAATTCTCCATTACACGAAATTCGTTTACACGAATTTCTCGATTTCTCGTAGCATTTCCTCCCTTGAAGCGAATAAAAAAAATATTTTAAAAAATCCTCTGTAACTCGAACAGCAACTGTGCAATACGGCATTTGTGGTTTGTGAGGAACAGTTAACAATAAAAGGAAGGGTTACAGCGATGCTGGGAGCTAATATGACGGGAACCGAAAAACTAAAACTTCTAGTGATCGGAAAATCGGCGAAACCTCGCTGTTTCTCGGGTGTGAATTAATTACCAGTCACGTACGAAAGCAACTCCCCGAAGTCACGGATGACAAGCTCCATTTACGTATCTCGGCTGTGTGCTATTGACGAGATGTTTCACCGTACAAGTTGGCTGTGCGGTTAGAGTCGCGCAGCTGTGAGCTTGCACCCGGGAGATAGTGGATTCGAATCCCACTGTCGGCAGCCCTGAAGATGGTTTTCCGTGGTTTCCCATTTTCACACCGGGCAAATACTGGGGCTGTACGTTAATTAAGGCCACGGGCGCTTCCTTCCCACACCTAGGTCTTCCCTATCCCATCGTCGCCATAAGACTAACTACTTTTCAAGGTCTTCGGAGACGCCGAGGTGCCGGAATTTAGTCCCGCAGGAGTTCTTTTACGTGCCAGTAAATCTACCGACACGGGGCTGTCGTATTTGAGCACCTTCAAATACCACCGGACTGAGCCAGGATCGAACCTGTCAAGTTGGGGTTAGAAGGCCAGCGCCTTAACCGTCTGAGCCACTCAGCCCGGTAGATTTGGTTGGTTTTTGAAGGAAGTGTAGGTGGTAAGAACGGTAGGGGTAAACCAAGGTATAAATAAGACAAGCAGATTAGAGCAGATGTAGAATGCAACAGTTACGTAGAAATGAAAAGGTTAGCAGAGGATAGCTTGGCATGAAGAGCTGTATCAAACCAGTCTATGGACTGATGACTCAGACAACAACATAAGCCCGTAGATATATATGATTCAATTATGTGTTATACATGCTCAAAAACAATATTCTCTTTAACTCGACTTTTTTTTTTTTTTTTTTTTTTTTTTGCTAGTTGCTTTACGTCGCGACGATGGGACAGGAAAATGCTAGGAGTGTGAAGGAAGCGGCCGTGGCCTTAATTAAGGTACAGCCCCAGCATTTGCCTGGTGTGAAAATGGGAAACCACGGAAAACCATCTTCAGGGCTGCCGACAGTGGGGTTCGAACCTACTATCTCCCGAATACTGGATACTGGCCGCACTTAAGCGACTGCAGCTATCGAGCTCGGTATATCTCGAAATTTCGATTACTCGAAATAAAATTTAGTTTCCGAGGTGATTTGAGATATCGAGATTCCACTGTACGTATATGCCTATGTTTATTTCCGTCGTCAACTTCGGCTGGTTGAGTATCATCGTTGGTGTGTGGACTGGAGCTCTTTGAGCTTTTTTTGTTTCTGTCTGGCCGAGTCTTTACACAAAGACTCACGCCCGCCCTTCAGGGGTGAAGCAGGCGATATCGGCAGGTGAGGAAGGCATGAGGAATGCAGGTCATTGACCCCGCCATTCGATGTTTCTCACGTGAACATTCCTGAGACTGAGAATTACGGTGGTAATTATTACACACGCACGGAAGTGGACGGCAGCTCTGGAGATGAACTGTAGGCTTGAATCTTCACCATTTTTATGGAATAGTTTTCATTCCGTCTACAAGCGACTTCTTACATCCCGAAGATGATGTTTCGATATCACTGGGGAGGTGTAAACCGACTAGGGAAATGACGAGCCAGGCAGTTTTCCGTCCTCTCCTGAAGTGACGATAATAATATTTTTTTACAGGCTACTTTACGTCGCACCGCCACAGATAGGTCTTACGGCGACGGTGGGATAGGGAAGGCCTAGGTGTGGGAAGGAAGCACCCGTGGCCTTAATTAACGTACAGCCCCAGCATTTGCCTGGTGTGAAAATGGGAAACCACGGAAAACCATCTTCAGGGCTGCCGACAGTGGGATTCGAATCCACTATCTCCCGGGTGCAAGCTCACAGCTGAGCGCCCCTAACCGCACGGCCAACTCGCTCGGTTAATAATAATAATAATAATAATAATAATAATAATAATAATAATAATAATAATAATAATAATAATAATAATAGGTCACAAGAGAACTGGGCTTAAATTTGAATGCCTCGCATTTGCAGATGATATAGTCTTTCTTGCAGAGAATTTGCAAATTGCAATTAAGCAGAATGAAGTCCTCAAAGAAACAGCAGACAAAACAGGATTGCAAATATCTTTTGAGAAGACGGAGTACATGAACATAAATACCACTGACCCAACCTGGACAATGAGGACGAAGTACGGTGACATTAAAAGAGCTACAAAATTCAAGTACCTAGGAGAGATTTTGACTCCAAACATTAATGAGAAAGCAGCAATTCAAGAACGTGCAAGAAAGATGGAAACTGCGTTTAGATTATGTCAGAACACCTACAAATCTAAGTCAATCTCCTACCAGGCCAAATTCAAGCACTACAGCACGATAGTCAAATCTGAATGTTTATACGCAGCTGAGACAATAGCCACGAAGGGACTCTCAGATTTGGAAAAGAAAGAAAGGAGGTTCCTTAGAAAGATTCTTGGACCCATAAAATCATCAAACAAGTTTACGTTTCGCATGAGACCAAACCGAGAACTATACCAACAATTTGAAAATATCACCGCCACAATGAAAAAGAGGAGATTGACGTTCTACGGTCATATTAAAAGGATGGGATCGGAGAGACTCGCCAACAGGATCCTCACCTTCCAGGAGAGCAGGAAGACACAAGGTCCATGGGTAAAAGAAGTCCACGGAGATTTAGAAAAATGTGGGATCACGGCAGAAGATATAACAAACAGAAAAATCTTCAGGCAGAGAGTTGCGGAGGTAAAGGACCTAGCTGATGAGAAAACGAGGAAGAATAGAGTATTCTCGGCAGAAGAACGAGCACGAGCAAGCCAAAGGAAGAAGGAATACTGGCGAAAAAGGAAGGAGAAAGAACTTGAGAAAGCAATGAAGTTGCGTAATCGTAGCCCATAGATGGCTGAAACGAAAAGAATAATAATAATTGTACCGGAGATACACCACCCCGTACATTTAAATTAAGCGCCTTGGGGAAGGCCACCTGTAAAGTAAAGTTTGAAACGACTATTTCAAGAAGTCTGAACATTTCTCAATAGATCTCGCTACTATAAATTTATGTTGTGCCCTCTGGTGTGAAGATGAACTATTAAAATTCTGGAGAAATTTTATATGTCAAGGTTTCCTAAACTGAATTGTTTATTGTACTTTGTTTTCGGTGTGCTAAAGTTTACAACACTTCTGTCTCTTCCCGCCAACTTAAGATGATGACCAATGAAAAATTTTGTACATTCATTTTTCAGCCACTCAAAACTTTCTTGTATTTATTTGATTGCAAATCCGCAGCCTGTTTCCAATCATTTGACCGGGTCAGGAATGGAATGAATGGAGCCCCCGTTCTTGCGGCGAGGATAGGAATTGTGCCGGCTGCCGAAGCCTGTCGCACTCCTCTGGAGCAATGATTAATGAATGATGAATGAAATGAAATGATATTGGAGAGTGTTGGTGGAATGAAATATGACAGGGAAAACCGGTGTACCCGGAGAAAAACCTGTCCAACCTCCGCTTTGTCCAGCACAAATCTCACATGGAGTGACCGGGATTTGAACCACGGAACCCAGCGGTGAGAGGCCGTCGAGCTGCCGCCTGAGCCACGGAGGCTTCTATTTATTTGATTATCCAATAAAAATTGGGTGTGTGTTGGGGCTTAGCTCAGAGTTTTCTGAAATGTTCTCTCTACTATAAAAGCTGGCACTTTTCGGACCAGGCTGTGTTTGTGATCGCCCCAGTGTACATCTAGTGTGTGTTCGTAAGGGAGACGGAGGCGCCTTGTCCATCTTCGGGAGGCTCGCCAGCTCAAGGTAATGGCAGATCCAGTTTAAAATCTGATAGTCTTTCAAAGCTAGCTCGAGGGGAAGGTTTTAAACCTTTAGTAATGTAACTGCATTTTCTAAAATGTAAATTTTAAACTCTAAATGTAAATTTCAAACACGCCGAAAGGACTTAACCGAAATCAGAGAATAGAGAGTGCGGTACCCTCTTGTGTTCCCTCTCTACTTGATTGTGAGGTCACTATGATTTTGTAACCTTTTCTATCTTGTAATTTATATAACTTAAATATTTTTCTCCTCCTAGTCACCTCCGTAGTATAGGCTTAGCCTCTGTAATGCCGGGCCAAAATCCCAAATAGGGTTTTATGCATTTAATATACATATTAAGGAGCGAAATGTTCGCCTCCTCACCATATTGGTTTTTCGGCCAGTAACTTTAATATTTTGTTTGCACCAAAGGCTGTGTAGTATGGGTAGGCTACTTGTTACCCCCTGTTAACTTCATTTTCATTCATTTCACGTTAAAGATATTAGACTGTTAAGCGTATAAGACAGTGAACGCCGGTTAATTTTGTCAAATGTAGGTTGTGCCTTTGATAGGCCTGGAAAGTGTGAATTTTCGAAAATAGATTTCTAAGTGTAAAATTATAGAACAAAGACGCTCTTCCCATCAGTGTAAGTATTGGAAAGCTGGAATAGTATATTGTTTGGAGAGTAGTCTCCTAGATAAATTTTGTGGAGCAAAGGTGCTCTTGTGAGATAGCATATTTTGGATAGTCTGTCTCCTAGTAGTGTAAGCCAACGGCCGTAGCTATGTTGAAACACCGGATTCCGTGAGATCTCCGAAGTTAAGCAACATTGGGCGTGGTCAGGAGTTGGATGGGTTGCCACGCGCTGTTGGTGGGGGTAAGGGAATGGAGGAGCGGAAAGGAACTGGCCACCCTACCGCACGTAAACTCCGGCACAGGAACACCTCTGCGGAGGTTCGGACCTGCCTTCGGGCAGAATAACCCTTACCTACCTAGTAGTGTAAAAGAAATTGGAAGATCCGTTCCCTTGACTAGTGATTTAAAGGAGCAGTAATGCTCAGGTAAAATTTGTAATTGAGAGCTTCAAGCTCAGCCTGTAAAATTGTTCTAATAATAATGGTATTTGTATTACGTCCCACTAACTACTCTTTTACGGTTTTCGGAGACGCCGAGGTGACGGAATTTAGTCCCGCAGGAGTTCTTTTACGTGCCAGTAAATCTACCGACACGAGGCTGACGTATTTGAGGACCTTCAAATACCACCGGACTGAGCCAGGATCGAACCTGCCAAGTTGGGGTCAGAAGGCCAACGCCTTAACCGTCTGAGCCACTCAGCCCGGCTAAAATTGTACGCTGATTATTTTAGACCTCTCTCAAAATGTTTTTCAAGCTTTGGTAAATAATTGTTAATTACTTGGCACACTATTAAGACTTTTTTATTCGCTTAGCGAGTTGTTTTTGTTAAAATTTAACAACTGAAATGAAAAACAAGAAAAGGGAGAAGGTTAAGAAAAAAACTGCCAATTTTAAAGTTTTAAATCAATCTTTCAATTTTCGTATATCCACCCATTCATGCCAGTACCTTCTTTCCACTCTGTGATCCACTAAAAGACGGTATCAATAATAATAATAATAATAATAATAATAATAATAATAATAATAATAATAATAATAATAATAATAATAATAATAATAATAGGAGCCTCCGTGGCTCAGACGGCATCGCGTCGGCCTCTCACCGCTGGATACCGTGGTTCAAATCCCGGTCACTCTATGTGAGATTTCTGCTGGACAAAGCGGAGGCGGGGCAGGTTTTTCTCCGGGTACTCCGGTTTTCCCTGTCATCTTTCATTCCAGCAACACTCTCCATTCTCATTTCATAGCATCTATCACTCATTACTAAATCACTTTGGGAGTGGCGACCCCATCGTACTAATAGCCTATATCTGATTCATTCATTCCACCCTTGACCCGGCCAATGACTGGAAAACAGGTTGTAGGTTTTCATTTTCATTTTCAATAATAATAATAATAATAATAATAATAATAATAATAATAATAATAATAATAATAATAATAATAATAATAATAATAATAATAATAATGCACATTGTGAAACAGAAATACAGAGAGAAGGTCGATAAATATACTCCTCTGGCTATGGAAGTAGCGAGGATCTGGAAACAAGACAGAGTGACAATTCTTCCTTTTCTCCTTTCTCCCACAGGGCACTCACCAAAATTATTTCCAGGACACTTAATGCAACTACAGCTCCCCATCTTCACTCACAATGTGGAACAAAAGGCTGCAACCTCTACAACGAAGAGAAAAATGAAGGCGTATATTGTAAAGTTATATAAATTATGATTGAGCTCTATTTCTTATATGTCAAATATCGAAATACTTGCTATATTATCAACTATAAAGTTGTAAAATAAAGAAGAAGAATAATAATAATAATAATAATAATAATAATAATGGTAATAACTCCTACTCAGGAATGTTCACGTCGGAAATCGAGTGGCAGGTGTCACGTGGATGCCATGGCACACTGTAGGAAATATAGCCTATGCATAAAACCAGCCTAAGAGTAGCTGTATTGACCTTGACCTTCTGTGAGCCTTTTTAAAATTATTGTTATTATTATTATCGGACGGGCTGAGCTACCATGTGCAGGCATTTAATTTTCAGGCATCTAGACTGCTTCTGCGTCAATTTCGACGTTCCGTTTTACTGTATCAAATGGTAGAGCAGACCCGATCTCTGTTGGCTGTCCATGGCTGAGATTTCATTAATTTTGTCGGGTAAACACCAAATGTGTCACCAGAGGTCATTTACATGCCAACATCGCACGGCATGAAGCGTCGAATGGACGTTTATCTCGCCATTCAAAATCCAATTCCTTCTGCCAAGTTCGAACCCACGATCATGGGGTTCAGACACCGACACTCCACTGTAGCAGTTATCCACATAGGGAGCTAGAAAATTAATTGTTAATTATGAATCATTCGGTGTAAAAGTGGGGAAAGAAACAAGCGTGTAGCTTTGATTGACTAATGATACCGCAAACACGGCAACAGGACCTCTAGTTTAACGTAAAATCCAAACCACAGGGAAATGAATTTTTCACTTTAAAGGTTCTGCATTTATCCTCCGGGTTTCGAACTGCGGTCATGTTGTTAAAAGTGGAGCGATATTTTTTTTTCAATCCGCTTTACGTCGCACCGAAACATATAGGACTTACGGCGACGATGGGATAGAAAAGGACTAGGAGTGGGAAAGAAGCGACCGTGGAATTAATTAAGGTACAGTATTTGCCTGGTGTGAAATGAAAAACCACGGAAAACAATCTTCAGCGCTGCCGACAATGGGGTTCGAACCCATTACCTCCCGAATGCAAGCTCACAGCTGCGCGTCCCTAACCGCATGACCAACTCGTTCGGTGAGTCGATGTTACTTAACATCTCAAGATCATGGACCTTCCCATTAATTATTGCGTTAGCTAGGTCAGCTGCCAGCAGTACTAGCCTCTAGGCGACGGTGACTGCCCCAGTAAAGCTACTACATATCCCAGCACAGAAGAGTTCGCTGAGTCAGAGCCTTATAATTTAGCATTGTCCAGTCCCGTACTGAGCTACGCTAACAGTATGTTGGATGTTTAATCTTCTCTGGTCTGGTCCCGTTACTGACGATGGTCTCGCTACCTTACTTCCACAAACTTCTTCATGCGTACATACACAGTAACCGTTGTTCGTTCGTTAGCCAGCACTTTTGTCTTCAGAGTAATTACTGCCTTACGTGGGCTACACTTGTGTTACGTGTGCACGCGTGTGAGAACAGGAACAGCAACAAATCTCAGAAGTTCAGTAATGATAAAGTCATTTGCTTCCTATATGCAATGGAAAGTCGATTAATTAACCAAACAATTCGGATCAACTGTAGTTCTTCCACAATACACAGAAATAATCCGTCTTACTAATAAACGGTGTATAACTTTTATACAAGGTTTATACACCGTTTATGTGAAATTCGTTACTAATAAACCGTGTATAAGCCTCCTGTGTATACATCTATTATAGTTATTCATTGAATTGCTTATACAGACCAGGACCCTTGTATAAGCGTTGTATAGCAGCTAGTAGCCGAAAAAGAAACGAGTGAGCAGTTTATTTTCGTGGTGTTTATTGTCTACAGTAATATAATCGTGATGAAATAATCGACTTATCCATTTAACATTGAACACACATTGAAGGAATGGATGATAACGTTGATGATCTTCACGATATTTTAAACATAGAAAACATACACCATTCAGAGGTTATGGAGGCTAGACATCTCCGAAAAATAAAACACTTCAAAGAGACGGAATGACAATGAATAACTATAAAAGAAATGATGTTTGGGCGTATTTTTGTGTAATAGACTGCTTAATAGACTTAATAGACTTAATAGACTTTTGATATTGAGAGTTTATTATACATTATCTGCCCCTACAAAGATCTTTCTCAAATTTGAGTACCTATAAAAGGGGACAAATTCCTCGAGATAAAAAATAGCATAACTTGAAAATCACACGTAATATGATTTCCATACTACTGTAGTTGAATACACAGAAATATGATGTATAAATGCCTAATAGAAACTTTTTTGATCAAACCTTTCTTTTAAGCTACAAAACAGTTTTTCCTTTCTCGTGAAAAGTAAGGATTTTGGAATGTGTACCCTTTTCATCTCGCCGATTCAATTACAACTGCTTACGTTTTCCGTACTACCCCAGTTAGGAGCTTCGGATCTTTTCTTAAGCTTTTCCATTCCTTATTTTGGCGTCCATTACATAAGCAAGCTGAAGAAATACTGATATCAGTATAAGCCAATTTCCAGCTGCCTCACTTAGTGTCGCCACTACCTTTTCGATATGCCGTGCTACTGTGCGACTTTTCGGAAAGTTTTGCTCGTAGATAAGCAGCAGAAGCGATCATAAAGGCGGTGAACGTGCGAAATACGTCAGTGAACTGCAGAAAGAGATTCCTACGCCTTGGAACGAGTGTATACATGCTGTATAATAATACAATGCATATACCTCGTTTATTAGCAAGAAAAATGTAAAACGCTTATACAGGGTTTATTCACTGTATAACTATACAAGAGTTAAACAACTGTATAAGGACTTTTTTTTATTAGTAAGACGGAATGTGCATAAAAACTCGTCACGTTAGGCTACCCCAGCGAGCTAGAAGAACATAGAGAGGCGGAAGCGCTGCCTGCCTGAAGCTAATAGGGATGTATCACGCAAAACTTGTCCGCTAGGCAGCGTGATGGTAATACCCGGTATGCGCTTTCCGCTGCTCGATATTTTTACATGAGACTTATATGGAGTATTCCTACATTTGCGATCATCGAAACGAAACTTTTGCTTTAAATGCACTAAAATGGAGTTACCATATTCTGCTAATGTTTTCTACAAGACGGGAAATGGTATAGGTGCAATGGCGATTGCGGATTTGGAAGCAGAATTAAAGAAAAGGGGCGAAAAAGTATCCGGAAAAATGCAAGAGTTGATTGGAAGGTACCAGTAAGGAATAAATGCAGCAACTCCTTCTTTTAGCGTTTTTTTAGATTGAATTTTTAAAGTACAAATAGCATTTTGAAAACATTCCTAATACGCTATTTTTTTTTTCTTTGCCGGTTATAGGCGTACATAAGGCACGACATTGGTGTGACAGCAGTGCCTGGGGCTACATCCAGTACGACTGAACTTAATTTCCGTGTAGCGCACGAGTTTCAGGATCTTGTTTCGGACCATAAGACAAATACCGGTATAAAACTTTCAATTTTGGAAGTAATGAGTTATTTCCTGTTCAGGAAGTCTGAAATTGATGGCGCTCCAGTGTCAAATTATAGGTCACTGTGTGATTCAGGGTACCGTACCGCACACGGTGTTATGGCTGTTTTCCTACTTCTATATCTTCTTGCTCTCGGAGTTATTTCCAAGGTACCGGTGGCACACCATGAAAATATCGAAGGTACAGCGTTCTCCTTAAGTCTTCGTCTTTCGCCTAAAATTATTGAAATAGGTCATATTAACTTTTAAGAATGTACTACCTTATTATAAAATTATTTCTCAATTAGTATTAATTAGCTTACTTACCAGTTTCAGTAATGACATAATCTTCAACTGTAAAATGTTTCGAGCAGACTTTGATATTTAGGAGTCGTATTTTTATTTCGTAGGTCTTGCCTACGAATCGCATGCAACCACTTTTTACGGAAAGCATCTTGCTTAGGAAATTGATGGTATGAATACGGTCGACCTTGATTTTGGGACATTGGGACACAGCAATTGTCAGGCATCACAATTTTCTCGTCGTCTTTATTGTCGTAACGATATATTAAATCTTTAACTTTAGCATATAACTAGGTAACTTCCATTAAAAACACATACAAACAAGTGACGATCGACAAGCGCATACCGGGTACTACACGTGAGACATCTATCGGTAGTGTTTCAGTACATCCCTATTGAACAAACGTCCGCCATGTTTTCAGACGTCACATTAGCAAGGAGACGTGGCTCTCGAATGACGAAACATTTTGAAAATACGCATTATAGAATCACTGGTGCAAAATTAAAGACTGTTAGCCGAAACGTTAGAGCATTATTAATAATCATAGACTCTGAATAGTGCCACTTCACCCATGCTGCGGCGCGAGGCCAACACCACGATCAGCTGATTGTAGGGTAGTTCGAAAAGAATATAAAGAGAATCGTTAAACAGTGACACACAAACAGGCTTGAAATCGGAACAAGAGCGTTACCCTGCTTGCCTGTTGTGGATAAGCGTAAATTACAGTAAGAACCGTAGACATAAATAATTATTTATTAGGGAAGTTCTAAAAACGAAAGGGACCTATGACAGGTTACAACCTCATTCTGATAATCTTTTTAAAAGTATTTTATCCCCCTGAGTACCACTAGAATTGTTTAATATAGTTATTTATTTATTGTTGCTACTTGTTTAAACTCGCATGAACTCGTCGAAGGGTTTCGGCGAAGGAAAGATGGGAAATGGCTAGTGTGGAGAAGTTAACGGCCGTGGACTAAATTCAGGTATAAGCCCCGGCATTTGCCTGGTATGAAAATTGGAAACCATGGAAAAGCATGTTCAGGGCTGCCGACAGTGGAATTTGAATCCACTATCTTCCGAATGCAAGCTCAAAGCTGCGCGACCCCAAACGTACGACCAACTCGCTTGGTAAAAATATTTATTATACTACCGGTATATGGAACCTTTTTTTCTTTCTTTTACCGTATCATACTGAGATTACTAGCTGAGAGGTAACTTTGAAAATTGTCCATTACGAAGTGTAGCCTAATTTTAAATATTAATGCGACTGACGTCTACAACAAACATTTTTTACAAGTTTCTTTACGTCGGACCGACACACATAGGTTTTATGGCGACGATGGGACAAGAAAGCGTTTGGAGTGGGAAGGAAGCGGCCGTGGCCTTAATTAAGGTACAGCTCCAGCATAAGCCTAGTGTGAAAACGGGAAACCACGGAAAATCATCTTCGGAGCTGCCGACAGTGGGGTTCAAACCTACTATCTACCGAATGTAAGCTCATAACTGCGCGCTCCTAACCGCACGGCTGACTCGCTCGGTCAGGATTTGCTCACCAGAGGAGGGCTTATGATGGTGATTATTATTATTATTATTATTATTATTATTATTATTATTATTATTATTATTATTATTATTATTATTATACATCGTTATGCCCTACTCAGGAGCACGGTTGAACTTGCTTAGCTGATGTGTTGGCCTTCTTTTCCTCCCAAAATCTCTTCATCCTCTCGCTGAGCTTCCTCCTTCGTTCTTCTGTCCAAGTTATTGTAGCTCTGGTGTTGGGTTTGTCTTCAAAATGGTGATTGTCGATTTTGGTTCTGAATTTACATCTGGCCTGTACAATGTCTTCGGAGATGTTGATTTCCTGGAGATCTGTTTCAATTTCACGAAGCCAGATGTTCTTGGTTTTAGACGAAACGGCCAGGTTGAGAATTTTTTTAGTTAGCCTGTTAGTGTTCATTCTGATAATGTGTCCATAAAATTTCAATCGTCTTTTCCGAAAAGTGTGAGAAATTTTTTCAGAATGACAATATATCTCCGGGGATGGTTTTTTTCTCCATATTCCATCTATACAAACTGGACCAAAAAATGTTCGTAAAATTTTGCTTTCTTGTTTCTCATTGTCTTTGGTTAAAGATCCGCCACCAATGATTAAGGCTTCTGAGGCATATAACGCTTCAGGTTTGATCACTGTATTATAGTGTCTAAGTTTTGCATTCCGAGATATTTATTTTTTATTATACCTGTTCCAAGTGATCCTGTATGCTTTCTGTAATTTGGAAATTCTTTCTTTATTTGCTTCGCGGTTTAAACCAGAGGGCTGAATAATTTCTCCCAAATATTATTATTATTATTATTATTATTATTATTATTATTATTATTATTATTATTATTATTATTATTATTATTATTATTATTATTATTATTATTTTGTCGTCTCGTTTCAGTCATCAGTCCATAGACTAGTTTGTTGCAGCCCTCCATGCCACCCTATCCTGTGCTAACCTTTTCATTTCTACGTAACTACTACGTCCTACATCTACTCTAATATGTTAGTCGTATTCATGCCTTGGTCTGCCCCTACCGTTCTTACCACCTACATTTCCCTCAAATCTAACTGAACAAGTCTGGAATGTCTTAAAATGTGTCCTATCATTATTTCTCTTCTTCTTATCAAATTTATCCAAATCGTTCTCCACTCATCAATCTGATTCAGTTCTTCATTCGTGAGTCGATCTACCCATCTCACATTCCGCCTTCTTCTGTAACACCACATTTCAAAAGCTTATATTCTCTTTCTTTCTGGGATCGTTACTGGCTGTTTTTCATTTCCGCACAATGCCATGCTACAGCTGAAAGTCTTCAAAAGCATCCTTCTAATTCCTACTTCAATATTCGAAGTGAGCAAATTTATTTTCATAAGGAAGGCCGTCCTTTTTTGTGATTTTATGTCCTCCTTGCCTCTGCCATAATTAAATACTCTACTACCCAAATAACAATAAGTTATTCATATAAGTCGGATGTTCGATTTTCCCGTTAACAAAACCTAGAAAATACAAAGTGCGTACAATTTAGACGTTTCTTACCATTATTCTACAATACGGTACCGTGGATGCAGAATACAATAGAAATGACAAGGTACCATACTGCGTACACTAATCGCAGATTTTTCGTTTTTATTTGATACTTCTAACTTTTTAATTTCCAAATTAAAAATTGCAACATTTAATTTATTTAAACTGAAGTCGAAGTTTACGGTTTAACGCGGAATTCGAACAGTAGGGACATCATGTTTTGTTTCAAACTTCTCATGTGTAATGCCGAGGATTGAAAACGTGGCGTTGCTCAGAAGCCAGTAATGATATCAGCCAATCCCTAAACAAGAAACGTGTGTTAGCGAGTCTCTCGGCCACTCCTTTGCAGTTGTTTGTTCTCTTGAGAGAGTCTTAGCGTGTTAATGCTTTTCCGCTTTGGCATGCACTTGTGTTTTTCTCTGAAATCAAGTAGCTTTACCTAGGTTTTCAAACATTTCGAGCACCGTGATGTAGAAGGGATAGAAGCCCTGACTTTGATTCACTCCTTCTCCAATCATATCAGTTCTAAACTGCAGATAGGACTGGGATTCACTCACAAATCGTGACACCAATAAAGAAAGTAAGGACCCAGTCGCGTAAATAAAGTATTACGAAATTTATCTCCTTTCTTGTTCCACAAGTTAGAGTTAACAAGAACACAGTATTTCACGATTTATTTATTTATTTATTGCTTAACGTCGCACCGACACAGATAGGTGTTATGGCGACGATGGGTCAGGATAGGCCTAGGAATAGGAAGGAAGCGTCCTTGGCCTTAATTAAGTTACAGCCCCAGCATTTGCCTGGTGTGAAAATGGGAAACCACGGGAAACCATCTTTAGGGCTGCCGACAGTGGGGTTCGAACCCACTATCTCCTGGATACGAGCTCACAGCTGCGCGCCCCGAACCGCACGGCCAACTCGCCCGGTGCACGTTCAAAGACCGAGCTCGATAGCTGCAGTCGCTTAGATGCGGCCAGTATCCAGTATTCAGAAGATATTGGGTTCGAACTCCACTGTCGGCAGTCCTGAAGGTGGTTTTCTATGGTTTTCCATTCTCACACCAGGTAAATGCTGGGGCTGGGCCTTAATTAAGGTCACGTCCACTTCCTTGCCACTCCTAGCTCTTTCCTGTCCCATCGTTGCCCTATGACCTATCTGTGTCGGTGCGACGTAAAGCAATTTGTAAAAAAAGTCACATTCAAAAATCCAGAACATCTCATAGCTTGAATTCACCATTTATAACACATTTTCTGCAGGAATAGTTTTATTTTCAGAATCATACATTGTGTCCGCCTCTGTGGTGTAGTGGTCCCCCGGAGGCACGGATTGGATTCTCGGCTTTGCCACGAAATTTTTGAAAAGTAGAACGAGAGCTGGAAAGGGGTCCACTCAGCCTCGGCAGGTCAACTGAGCAGAGGGGGTTCGATTCCCACCTCAGCCTTCCGCGAAGTGGTTTTCCGTAGTTTTCACTTCTTGTCCCGACAAATGAGTTTTGAGGGAAATAAAGGAATACGTTGTTCGATGTAACTTCAGAATGGAAGCACCTAGTGCGCGCGGAATTTGTCTCGCCTACAGAGCGGATCCAGGGAACGCTGGTATGCATACCGGCGCTTTAGGTGCTCCCATTCGGAAGCTATATCAAGCAACTCATTTCTTGATTTTCCCCCCACCCTTGTCTAGGAAGCGCAAAACTCAGAAAATGATCGGACTTTTGCAAAATAATTTTTCAAGGTACATTTCAACCTCGCTCATTTAAAATATAGTAAGTTAGAAACAATCCAGCAATAAATCCAAAATACATAACGGTTGGTTACTCAGTTTTGTTGCAAAAAATTCAAATGTTTCCTTTGCTTAAAAATACTATAACACTTTCTAGAAGGAGTGACTATCGTCATAGAAATGCCTAATTTGCACAAAAAACCTCATTTTCCAATGTTAATTGTCTGTCTGTTAGGTCATCAGCCCAGAGGCTGGTTGGATTCTCAAATAGCAACTCCAAAGGCTTGCAGTTATAGGAAAACCACAAAAACCAATGGCAGAACCAAGGTGAGGCGTACTAAGCAAGATCGGTAGTGAGGTAGTTTGCCATTGCTTTCCTCACTGGGCCAGAAAGTCCTATTGCAGCACGACTGACCCTATGAGCAACACCTTTCATAACACTCAGATGCACTAGTCGTGCTGTGAATGTCATTACTCAGCACAATACATACCCCAGCAGCTTCCATATTGTCACAGCCATGGGTGAGACTGGGACTTCGGGGGAAGCTATACTTTGATCTGGACTGTAGTCAGAGCCATGGGTGAGACTGGGACTTCGGGGGAAGCTATACTTTGATCTGGACTGTAGTCAGAGCCATGGGTGAGACTGGGACTTCGGGGGAAGCTACACTTTGATCTGGATTGTAGTCACACCCATGGGTGAGACTGGGACTTCGGGGAAAACTACACTTTGCTCTGGAATGTAGTCACAGCCATGGGTGAGACTGGGACTTCGGGGGAAGCTACACTTTGCTCTGGAATGTAGTCACAGCCATGGGTGAGACTGGGACTTCGGGGAAAGCTACACTTTGCTCTGGATTGTAGTCACAGCCATGAGTAAGACTGGGACTTCGGAGGAAGCTACAATTTGCTCTGGATTGTAGTCACAGCCAAGGGTAAGACTGTGACTTCGGGGGAAGCTACATTTTGCTCTGGATTGTAGTCACAGCCATGGGTGAGACTGGGACTTCGGGGGAAGCTACACTTTGCTCTGGATTGTAGTCACACCCATGGGTAAGACTGGGACTACGGGGGAAGCTATACTTTGCTCTGGATTGTAGGCACAGCCATGGTTGAGACTGGGACTTCGGGGGAAGCTACACTTTGCTCTGGATTGTAGTCACAGCCATGGGTGAGACTGGGACTTCGGGGGAAGCTACAATTTGCTCTGGAATGTAGTCACAGCCATGGGTGAGACTGGGACTTCGGGGGAAGCTATACTTTGCTCTGGATTGTAGTCACAGCCATGGGTGAGACTGGGACTTCGGGGGAAGCTATACTTTGCTCTGGATTGTAGTCACAGCCATAGGTGAGACTGGGACTTCGGGGGAAGCTATACTTTGCTCTGGACTGTAGTCAGAGCCATGGGTGAGACTGGGACTTCGGGGGAAGCTATACTTTGCTCTGGATTGTAGTCACAGCCATAGGTGAGACTGGGACTTCGGGGGAAGCTATACTTTGCTCTGGATTGTAGTCACAGCTATAGGTAAGACTGGGACTTCGGGGGAAGCTATACTTTGCTCTGGATTGTAGTCACAGCCATAGGTGAGACTGGGACTTCGGGGGAAGCTATACTTTGCTCTGGATTGTAGTCACAGCCATAGGTGAGACTGGGACTTCGGGGGAAGCTATACTTTGCTCTGGATTGTAGTCACAGCTATAGGTAAGACTGGGACTTCGGGGGAAGCTACAATTTGCTCTGGATTGTAGTCAGAGCCATGGGTGAGACTGGGACTTCGGGGGAAGCTATACCTTGCTCTGGATTGTAGTCACAGCCATAGGTGAGACTGGGACTTCGGGGGAAGCTACATTTTTCTCTGGACTGTACCAACAGATGGATGCAAAAGTACTCGAAGAAATGACAGCAGGCAGCCAATGTTAATTAACAGTCAGAAACATTGTCATTCCCCCTTGTAATAGACAGGGTCGCGCTAAACTTCCTGAACAAACTGTAGGGATGGAATAATATAGTTAGGAATATATTCGATCTGCCAGTTGGGGACGAGAATAAAGAGTAGAGTAGACCAGAATGAGCAGAATTTGACGCACACATCCTCTCTGCTCAGTAAGTACACCTACCTACTACCTGCCCATCCTAGTACAGTGTGTACGTAAAATGAACAGCACCCATTACAAATGCTCAGCTCTACAAGTGAATAAAATTGTGTGTGGTCAGTTATCCATTCCTTAATCTATTCGTTTAATCATTCGCTGTTTGTAAAAGGAATTAACTTATGTATACAATGATTTAACAACATACCTGTATCTTGTATAAATATAGGTAGTTGGCTGTATGGTCAACAGAGCCCAAAGCCATGAAACAAAAAAGTACACCTACCGTTTCCTTACGGTTACTCGTTTGTTTCTTACTTCACCAGACATTCCGGTAACACAACAGAAACGATCATGTGTCCTCCCCAACAGCGACACCTTCACCTTGCGCAACTGGCCTCGGCCTAATCGAACAGAACAAAGACACAGTGTTCAAAAACACCACTTTGGTATCGTAATTGACTTCTACTTTCTAATAACACGTGTGTTCTTGAACCGTGACGTTCCTTACGCACGTTGATCGTGCTGAAGGACAGAGCTTAACACCAGTTGATTTCTGAGTGATATTGTTGCCACCAATGTTGACAACCATCATCATCATCATTATCATTGTCCTAGCATCCTTTCCCTTGTTCATTCATTCGCGGTCGGCTGTCCGACTCCTTGGCTGAATAGTCAGCGTTGAAGCTTTTGGTTCAGAGGGTGCCGGGTTCGATTCTCGGCAGAGTCGGTGATTTTAATCTCGAATGTGATTAATTCTTCTGGCTCCGGGACTGCGTGTTTGTGTTTGTCCCAACAATCTCCTCTTCATATTCAGACAACACACGACACTACCAATCACCACAGAAACACGCAATAGTGATTACTGATTACATCCCTCCACATAGGATTGGCGCCAGGAAGGGCATTCAGTCGCAAAACAGGGCCAAATCCAATTGTGTGGCATAATTCGCACCCGCGACCCCACAAGGTGTGGGAAAAGCTGTAGAATATGATGATGATGATGATGATGAATGATGATAATTCATTCGAAGTTGGCTCTCCTAGACTTCAGTCTCCAGACCTTACGGTCTTGCATCACAGCTGGGTCGGGTCTATTTGGACATTTTTCAGGTCTTCCTTTGTTAGGCTTGAGCACTGTCAAGGTTGCAAGATTACGAGGTGATGGATGGTCAATGAGATGAATCCTCTCGGCCGGTATTCTTGGCTTTGTGATCCAGGGTGCTGCCTCGCCGCCTCAAATACTGTATTAGTTTTACCCAACCCTCCGCTGCATGAGTGAAGTGATCCAGTATCTTTAGTTTGCGAGTTACGAGGAGCTAGCACATCTTCATCAATAAATACATTTCTTCCTTTCCTAATCTGTTTACCCTCCAGGGTTGGGTTTTCCCTCGGACTCAGCGAGGGACCCCACCTCCACCCCTTCAAGGGCAGTGTCCTGGAGGGGGGTGAGATATTGGGTCGGGGGATACAACCGGGGAGGAAGACCAGTACCTCGCCCAGGCGGCCTCACCTGCTATGCTTGAGGATGGATTGGAAGACTGGAAGGGATAGACAAGGAAGAGGGAAGGGAGCGGTCGTGACATTAAGTTAGGTACCATCCCAGCATTTGCCTGGAGGAGAAGTGGGAAACCACGGAAAACCACTTCGAGGATGGCTGAGGAGGGAATCGAACCCATCTCTATTCAGTTGACCTCCCGAGGCTGAGTGGACCCCGTTCCAGCTCTCGTACCACTTTTCAAATTTCATGGCAGACCCGGGAATCGAACCCGGGCCTCCGGGGGTGGCAGCTAATCACACTAACCACTGCTCCACAGAGGTGGACAATAAATAAATAAATAAATAAATAAATAAATAAATAAATAAATAAATAAATAAATCGACCATTGAAAAGCGTTTAGGTGTGCCATCCAGATTCCCTGGTTATATACACAGTGGTCGGAAACAACATGAACCGGGTATATGAGCGTCAGAAAGTTTGTCGTACTGATAAATAATTTGAAATAAATAATTCGATATCTCGCGCCTTTGTCATTTTATCAGCTGCTGAAATTAGCCAATCAGATCGCTTCGTGGGCGAATTCAAATGGGCTTTGCGAGACGGTGTTGCTACATGTGCTCGTGAATTAAGACAGGCTTCAGGGCACCAGTCGTAGAAAGAAACTTCGTTGAGGGAGGAATTTGAACTCGGACCTCCAAGTTGACAAGATCCTACCATAACAGGTAGTGTACGGTGACACCGTCTAAAACTTATGGTGGGTTTGTGTTTGACGCTGATGGTAGCTGCTAGGTGATCGATCGGTCATTTGTGAAATTGTTATTAATAAGGCTCGGAAGTCTGAGGAAAAATATCCCTTTTCTCTGGGAGTGTCCGAAGACGAGGCCCAATATTCGTTCTGGGTCATTATAGGCCAGAAAATGGTGGGTTTTATTTGTCTTTTTTTCTTTTTTGGCTTATTGACCTTCTTTTACCCTTGTCTAGGTCCTAAGGACCTTTTTCTTTTTTTCTTTTTTGGCTTATTGGCCTTCTTTTACTCTTGTCTATGTCTTAAGGGTTTTTTTTTCCTTTTTCTTTGTTTTGGCTTATTGACCTTCTTTTACCCTTGCCTAGGTCCTAAGGGCTTTTCCTTTTTTGGCTTATTGACCTTCTTTTACCGTTGCCTAGGTCCTAAAGGCCTTTTTTCCTTTTCCTCTTTTGCCTTATTGGCCCTCTTTTACCCTTGTCTAGGTCCTAAGGGCTTTTTTTTCTTGCAACTTCACCTTGTTTCTACTGCCCATTCTCAATTCGAATCATCGTTAGTTCAACCATCACCATACATATACAGTATATATCATGCGTTTTGCTCTCTAAGGAGCACGTAGAACCTTTATTTAGCACTGGACTTCTTGTTCTTCTTATCCTCCCAAAATCTCCTCATCCTTTCACTATGGGCTTGTCTTCCCCCTTATGTCCAAGCATTTTTGAGTTTCAAGTTCTTGGCTGTTGGGTTCTTGGATATGAACTTATGTGAATTGATTTTCTGTCTGAATGTGGTCCATGTAGTTGCATGTGGGTCAATATTAATTTCTGCAAGGTCGCTTTGAGTGTCTACCAACCAGCGTAATTTGGTTTGTCGGCTTCCGTTAGTGATTAATTCATTTTTATTTTATTTTTTTCGTCAGTCGAGAGTCATCCATTCGTGCTGTGTGTCCGTAAAATTTCATGCGCCTCTTCCGTGCAACTGAGGAGAATCGCTCAGTCAGAGAACACATTTCTTCTGAACTTTTACGCATCCAGATACCGCCTTGAATCTTGGGTCCAAATATCTTCCTGAGTATCTGCCATTCTATTTTCCCTGTGCCCGTGATGTTGATGGTTAAGAATGACATCTCAACAGCGTAGAGCGCTTCTGGGAGCCATCACCATACATATATTTAAACCATATCTGAAATAAAGAGAAAATGAAACTAGTGTTTGAAAAAAACATGGGTATCAAATTGTGTGAAAGATAAGTGAAATACTGAAAGGATAAAAATGTTTATGTGAGTGTTTTTGATGAGGAAGATCTCAAATTACAAGCAGTCATCTGTAGTATTATTATTATTATTATATCTGTATTATTATTACTATTATTGTAATTATTATTGTTTGATTCAATTATACAGTATAATCCCATTTCGCTATGTATTAATTAATTATCGCTTGCTTTATTGTATTTAATTTCAGGTCATATTATTTACATGTAGAGCCTCCGTGGCTCAGACAGCAGCGCGTCGGCCTCTCACCGCTGGATACCGTGGTTCAAATTCCGCTCACTCGACGTGAGATTTGTGCTGGACAAAGCGGAGGCAGGACAGCTTTCTCTCCGGGTACTCCGGTTTTCCCTGTCATATTTCATTCCAGCAACACTCTCCATTAACATTTCATTTCATTTGTCAGTCACTTATCATTGCCCCAGAGGAGTGCGACAGGCTTCGGAAGCCGGCACAATCCCTATCCTCGCCGCTAGATGGGGGCTTCATTCATTCCATTCCTTACCCGGTCGAATGACTGGAAACAGGCTGTGGATTTTCATTTTCATATATAGAGATGTATCCTATAGCGGCAGTTCAGTTGGAAGGAGAATGACGCCACAGATGATCAGTGAGTCAGGGAGATAAACAAAAAGCAGTCGCATGGACACGTAATCATCAGTGACCAAATGGATTATATGTTCGGAGTGTGTTTAATGGTTAGCGTGCTGGCCTTTGGTCACAGGGGTCCCGGGTTCGATTCCCAGCAGGGTCTGGAATTTTAACCATCATTGGCTAATTCCGCTGGCACGGGGACTGGGTATGTGTATCGTCTTCATCATAATTTCATCCTCATCATGACGCGCAGGTCGCCTACGGGAGTCAAATCAAAAGACCTGCACCTGGTGAGCCGAACAAGTCATCGGACACTCCGGGCACTAAAAGCCATACGCCATTTCATTTTTCATTTCGTGTATCTGTTTGGTCGAGTTCTTGTGTCAGTTCGGTGAGAGCCGAATATTGAGTCGTCGTAATGCAAACTAACAGTTATCAGTGAATTACTTGTAAAGTTAATTGTGAAGTGTGAATATAGTCATGCTATATCTCATTTGTGAAACTAAAAGGATACTTCACCAAATTAGGCTTGAGATACCTACAGCTGATACCAACTCAATGGAATACGTCCTAATAACACTCAAAGTGTTGAAGGCACTGTCAAGTGAACCAGTGAGGGATACATTTCTTGTACAACTTTGAAATGTCCGGTCAAGAGGATTTTAAATTTAATCAGTTATAATGTCAGAGTTTTATATTATCTTTTGAAATATCGCAAAAAATCTCACTCGTTAAAATCAGCATTTAAAGAATATATTTTGTTTAGTATCAAATAAATTAATTGTTTCATTTCAATAGTAGATCAGATAACCTCACATTATGATGGGGAAACCGAACGCCAATCCCCTTTTCGCAGAACCTGCATGTTATGCTGTTAAAGTAAGCTTATTATCTCACACCCTAGAGATATTCAAGTCTCTCATTCTATTATCATTACGTTCATTTGAATTCACAACCCTTAACATCCGTTGATGTGGAGGGAAGTTTATCGATGTTTCGCAACGTGCTGTCTGAAAACCGACTATCCTTTGCAGCTAAGAACCTGGAGATGACTATTGTGATATACTGCAAAGCCAAATGTGGTCGGATTTCCGAATATCAGTTTCTGTGTGTGGTTAAGCCATATACAATTCCAGTTATAAAATTTGCAATTTCTATCCCCAGGCTGTCAACTGCAGGTTCGCTGAATTCATTGTAGGTGGAAAAATATGTAATTCTAAATTCTGTTAGTACTTGTTTTAACAAATATGAAATTCTTTTTTTAAATTATATTAATCTAAAATATGTCTGAAAGAAGAACTATTTCACTCATACATTTTTGCATTGTGTGGTGCTTACCATTTTGCATTATTAAACGTTACATTGTCCGCCTCTGTGGTGTAGTGGTTAGCGTGATTAGCTGTCACCCCTGGAGGCCTGGGTTCGATTCCCGGCTCTGCCACGAAATTTGAAAAGTGGTACGAGGGCTGGAACGGGCTCCACTCAGTCTCAGGAGGTCAACTGAGTAGAGGTGGGTTCGATTCTCAGCTCAGCCATCCTGGAAGTGGTTTTCCGTGGTTTCCCACTTCTCCTCCAGGCAAATGCCGGGATGGTACCTAACTTAAGGCTAAGGCCACTTCCTTCCCTCTCCTTGTCTATCCCTTCCAATCTTTCCATCCCCCCGCAAGGCCCCTGTTCAGCATAGCAGGTGAGGCCGCCTGGGCGAGGTACTGGTCATTCTCCCCAGTTGTATCCCCCGATCCAATGTCTCACGCTCCAGGACAGTGCCCTAGAGGCAGTAGAGGTGGGATCCCTCGCTGAGCCCGAGGGAATAAACCAACCCTGGAGGGTAAACAGATTAAGAAAGAAAGAAAGAAAGAAAGAAAGAAAGAAAGAAAGAAAGAAAGAAAGAAAGAAACATTATATTTCTTCATAAAATATGTAATTACCGTACCACTAAAATTATGAATGAATTCGGATCACATTTTAACGGCCTTTTTGTCAGTTTTAGGTCCCTTTTTTGATATTTTTAGGTTTTTTATAGGTCTTTTCTGGGCAATTTATAGCTCTTCAACTTCTGGGCTCTACTTATTAAGTAGCCATGCAGCGTGCGTACAGTGGAACTGGACTCTCGTTACAGCGCAAATCTTTCTCTTTCAGAGATTGAAGTTATTTGTTACAATTAGGCTAGATTTTTATAAATACTACTTTAATTTAAAAAATGCATTTCACTCTCTTTGCTGTTTTTGAAAACTGTGGATAGCCACCTGAAGAGCTGCTGTGATGTGATTGTTTAATTTGAAAATGTCGTGGCTTGCCCTCGAACTGGCTCTCTAATTTTAAACCTCTCCACGTGCTCATATGGAGTGAGGGCATATGACGATATTGATTGTGAATCGTCCGTCGGATCGGGATATAAAGCCTTGCGCGGATCTCTTGGTATTATTCGACAGGAGTAAGCTATGTGGCGGCAGCGAGTTTCACTCCTTCCCTTCCTACTATCATATATTACGTCATTCATTTCATTTCTTTAACTCCTCTGATGAGGTTGACGTCAGGAAGGGCATCCGGTCGTATAAACTTTCTACGAAGATTCATCTCGCTTCATACCCGACCCCGCAGAGAAACAGAACAAGGGTTGGACAAACATACATTAAAGAAAAAACACTGCAATAATGGCAAAACTTGGCAACAGTCAACTTCTAGTACCATTCTTACTTCAATCTTCAGCCATCTCCTTTTCATCACCCTTCCAACAACAATCGCAAATCTTCTGACCAGAGAGAGGGTGTTACTCTTTAGGTGGCCCGCTTCACCCCTTCAGGGTGGGGAATTAAAGAATTTCAAGTAAAAAAAGGATCATTGCGAGGTTTCCACGTGCTATAGCGGAAGAGATCTTCCGTAACCGCTTGAACTAGAAAGAGTGACCTGTTGAGAATTTACCACCGCTCCTTTATAGAAGATCCGAACTAGAACAAACCAGAGGTTCATTTAAGAACTGAAATAGCTCTTGTTTATGCACATTCCTCCTTAATTGTTCTGGTCACGCTAACAACTGCACCGCTATTACATAATGAAAACCTGCACCTTCACGTTATGATTCGCTACAGGCAGAGAGACAAGACTAGCAACAAAAAAGACGATTGTGATACCTCCGGCGATCTTGAAGCCAGGGCACGCTGTCTGTTGCCCTCGCGTGCGCCGTTACGAAGAGGAGCTTTCTTAACCCTTAACAATCCAATGACTCCAGAAATCTGCTCGGATCATATTTTCCCTGAAAAAACAATTAAACAGCTTTCATGAAAACATCATGTTATTTCATGACAGTGAAACGACAGAAAATGTGAATGATTTATTTAAATGTTGAAAAAATGTTACGAAAGACGGAAAATTAAGTAATTTCCTCAACTGTGCCAAAATCTGAAGGGCTAAAGGGCCCGGAAAAACAGCCTAAAATCGCGTTTCTTTACTCGTCTTCTTTTGTTCCAGGCAAATTAACTTATTTACATAAATCTTTCTGTAATATGTTCCTTGGTTCAATACGCTCAGGCGGATTCCTGATTTTTCTAAAAAAATGCCCAAAGCGAATGTAGCTATAAGGGCTTACGTGAAACTCTGCATTGACCCACATCAGCGCTCGCAGTGGTAGAAAAAGTAAACTACTAATCTGATCGACCATAACGATTAAGAAAAAAGATTGTAATTTTTAGGAATAAATAAAGAATATATTCTCATAATTTATTATATTTTATTTACCTGAAATTTGTAGTTCATATACCTGGGATACTACCTGCTGTCATTTCTTGATGGATACAATACTTTTGCATCCATCTCTTGGCACAGGCCAGAGTAAAGTGTAGCTTCCACCGGAGTCCCAGTCAACATCCATGGCTGTGACAATATGGAAGCTGCTGGGGTATGGGTAGTGCTGAGTAATGACATTCAGAGCATGACTAGTGCATCTGAGTGTTATGAAAGGTGCTGCTCATAGGGTCAGTCGTGCTGCAATAATACTTTCTGACCCAGTGAGGAAAGCAATGGCAAACTACCTAACTCCTCATTTGCCTAGTACGCCTCATTTTGGTGCTGCCATTGGTTTTTGGGGTTTCCTTATAACCGCATTACCTTTGGTGGTGCTATTTGAGGATCCAACCAGCCTCTGGGCTGATGACCTAACAGACAGACAGACATACTTGGGATATTTTCAATATTGAGTTGCTTGCCTGAAGGAATTTCTTAACGTAGACTTAGGTTCCTCGATAACGGATGCATGGAAAGAAAACAAATTTAAGACGCTTTTAATGTTTGGGTAGAACAAGTATATCGGCGAGAATATTTAAATTAAAAATATTTAATGTCTCAGTTGACAGATGAAAAAAGCTACCTGTTTCCAGAAAAAAAAGGACTAAATAAGCTGAAACGTAGTTTTACTGTAATAGGGTTTAAAGTATGGCAAAATTTGTGCTAAATATGTGACACAATAACAAATTTTATAACGGAAAATAAAGATTTGGTCCGCCTCTGTGGTGTAGTGGTTAGTGTGATTAGCTGCCACTCCCGGAGGCCCGGGTTCGATTCCCGGCTCTGCCACGAAATTTGAAAAGTGGTACGAGGGCTGGAACGGGGTCCACTCAGCCTCGGAAGGACAACTGAGTAGAGGTGGGTTCGATTCCCACCTCAGCCATCCTCGGAGTGGCTTTCCGTGGTTTCCCACTTCTCCTCCAGGCAAATGCCGGGATGGTACCTAATAGAGATGGGCAAAAAATAACACAACAGTTATTTTGGAACTGTTCCGAACTCGTAACTGATCTCTAAGTGAACAGTACGCCGGAACATCTTGTTCCGGAAGATCAGTGCTCCGTATCGCCTGCACTCGGCGGGACTGGTCTAGCAGCATCCTGTTCCGAAAGAACAGTGTTCCGTGTCGCCTGCACTCCAGCGAGATTGGTCTAGCAGCATCCTGTTCCGAAAGAACAATGTTCCGTATCGCCTGCACTCGGCGGGACTGGTCTAGCAGCATCCTGTTCCGAAAGAACAGTGTTCCGTGTCGCCTGCACTCCAGCGAGATTGGTCTAGCAGCATTATGTTCCGAAAGAACAGTGCTCCGTATCGCCTGCACTCGGCGGGACTGGTCTAGCAGCATCCTGTTCCTAAAGAACAGTGTTCCGTGTCGCCTGCACTCCAGCGAGATTGGTCTAGCAGCATCCTGTTCCGAAAGAACAGTGCTCCGTATCGCCTGCACTCCAGCGAGATTGGTCTGGCAGCATCCTGTTCCGAAAGAACAGTGTTCCGTGTCGCCTGCACTCCAGCGAGATTGGTCTAGCAGCATCCTGTTCCGAAAGAACAGTGTTCCGTGTCGCCTGCACTCCAGCGAGATTTGTCTAGTAGCATCCTGTTCCGAAAGAACAGTGTTCCGTGTCGCCTGCACTCTAGCGAGATTGGTCTAGCAGCATCCTGTTCCGTAAGAACAGTGCTCCATATCGCCTGCACTCCAGCGAGATTGGTCTAGCAGCATCCTGTTCCGAAAGAACAGTGTTCCGTGTCGCCTGCACTCCAGCGAGATTGGTCTAGCAGCATCCTGTTCCGAAAGAACAGTGTTCCGTGTCGCCTGCACTCCAGCGAGATTGGTCTAGTAGCATCCTGTTCCGAAAGAACAGTGTTCCGTGTCGCCTGCACTCGACGGGACTGGTCTACCAACACCCTGTTCGGAAGGAACAGTGTTCTGTATCAGCCTGTTTCATAAAATTAACTGAAAATATTAGAACTCATAAAAATATTTATTGGTTAACCAAATTCTGTTTCATAAAGATGTATTACATGACTAATAAAATGTCTTCACTCATAATATTAGTTAATTAGTCAGCCGATCCAATTGGAGGTTAGAATCGGTTTGTTGCATATGTTCTTGGTTTGTGTTTGTTCCCAGCAGTAGGTTATTGCTTGACTACACCTGGATATTAATCCGTATGTTCAATACGGTGTTGATATTTTCGTTGTTCTGACTTTCGGTGCATACGAGAATGGGTACCGATAAAAAGATTTAAATGTGAGAGAAGAAATGTTCGCCTATTTATTGCACACTCTATAACCCTCCTTGTTTTTCCTTTTTTACGTGCTCTTAAAAATCTCTGTTGAGATGGACTAGCAACATCTTGGTTTACCGGTGGTATACGCG